>NW_020949971.1:0-158411 GCF_900497805.2 Vombatus ursinus
CCAGTTCTGCTCCCTGGGGCCAAGAGAAAGAAGTCTAATTCCTCTACCATTTGACCAACCTTTCAAATATTTAAAGACATTTTTCATGTCCCCTGAGTCTACTCTTCTCCCTCTTATGAAGGATGTTCAGTCCTCTCCCTAGCCCAAAGATGCTTGTCAGCTCCTTGATCAAATTCTGCAACTTTGTTATGGAGGGTTTTCACTGGTAGGGTAGTCAACATTCCTGAGTGGGGCAGTCCCTCTTTGACTGAACAGACCTAGGAGATGGCTCCTAGAAAATGTTGATCCTGAGGTTGATGAGCCTGATGAGTTTGACTTAAGGGGTTTCAGTCTCTGAGGAAGGTCATTCTGCCTTCCTTTGAAGAGAATTTTTTGCCGGTGGCCAAGATTTATAAGCTGCTTCAAGGTAAACACATTTACCTTCGAAATGGCTTTTAAAATATGTGGAATTGAGCCAATGGAATTCTGCTGAATTATGAAGGTGAGTAATCAGATCATTTTGATTATAGCTTTTATCCTAACAGGCAGTGAATTAATGGTCTTTTCTCGAGTTGCCCTATTTTCCAGTTTATAGACCCCCCCTACTCAAGCAGGCTATTACAATAGGCCAAGGGTGAGGTGATGATGACCACACCAAAGTGGTGGCAGGGTTGGGGAGAGAAGGGGAGGTATTAGAGAGATGTGTGAAGGCGAAATTGACAGGCCTTGGCAAGGTTGGACATGGGCAGGTGAGAGATAGTGAGGAGTCCAGGATGACTGTTGTGGGTCCATGGGACTGGGAGGATAGTGAGGCCCTCTATAGTAACAGGGAAGGTAGGGGGTGGGGAGAGATTTCCGTTTGGGGCATATTGAGTTTCAGATGTCTACTGGACGTCCATTCTGAGATGTCTGAAAAGCAGTTGGAGATGGGAGATTGAAGTCAGCAAAAAGATTGGAGCAGAACAGGTAGACCTGGGCTACACCCGCAAACGCTGCCTGCCCACCTTTCTATCCCCAGGAACAATTAGGATCTAAGAGCCTAGAAGCATCCTTCCCCCAGCATAAACATTCCCAGCCTTCCTCAAAATATGTGATGCAGAATGGGAGAAGACGGGTTAAGATGCCTGGCCCTCTGATTTCCTCTTTTAATAGCGAAGGAAGAAACAGTTTGAGTTTCTTCAAACTGAAAGAATTTTTTCTAATGTTCCATTTCACAGGTACTAGCCCAGTGTGAATTAAAATGTAAAATTATTTCAACTTTCTTTGCAATACTTTAGAAGTTGTTGGAGTTTTTTTCCCTCTAGATCCTTACTGTAACTTTTTTTTTCCACATGATTTGCTCTTAAAGAGGGAAAAAAGAGATGTGTGTATATACGTTGATATCTGTATAAACATATAGATAACTATGTTGATACACACAAGTTGAGGTTTGGGGGTGGAGAGTGAGGCAGTACTGGAAAGTGGAAAGAATCCTGGAATCGGCCTTCAGAGAGTTCAAATCCATCTCTGACGCATCTCATCTGTATGACCTTGGGCAAACCGAGTTAATCCCTTGGAGTCTCCTCAGTCGTTTGCCTGATCATCTCCACTCCCCCTCCCTACCTCTTCACAGTGATGTCATGAGGCAGACTTTTTGCTTAGAGAATAGACACTGGGTTGAGCCAGTTCTGGTCCACGGGAGCTCGATCCTGCCCTCGGGGCTGCCTCCAGCGCGGTGGTCATAGGAGCTATAAATGTGTACGTCAGAATTGGAAGCAGCCTGTCTGTGGGCACTCTTCTTCCTTTGCTCCTGAAGTGCTTTCTGAAAAACCTCTCCTGAGGTGTCCCGAGCCCTCCAAAGAGAACCAGCTGGCAGGGACCTGAAACCCAGGTCCCATTTTAGATCTGCTATTGCTCGGAACAGGAAGGGAGTGCACAGGACCAGAGGATCCTTCTGCCGCAGTTTGGGGTTGCTGGGAACTCCGACAATGTCAGGGTACAGGGTGGTGTACACCTGGAACGAATGTACACACTCAAACCGTCTTCCAGTCAAGTGGCAAGGTTTACTGTAACCCCAATAGAAGCAGGCAGGGTTCCCAGTGAGCCTGCAACTTAATGGAGGTGAGACTGATGCTTATATACAAAAAGGACAGTGAAAGGATCAGGATAGGATTAAGGAGTGACAAATAGTCTAGGGTGGGCCAGGTGCAACAAAGAAAGGAATATCAAGGAGGTTAATTATGTGATCTAGATGGGATTAAGGAGTGGTCATTATATGCAAATAGTCTGGGGTGGGCAGAGAAAGTCAAGTAGGCTAATTAGGTGATCTAGGTGGACCTGTGGGCCCGTTGGCTTGGGCTGAGGCACCAGTGATCTGGGCTGCTGAAGTGTATGGGAAAATTCATAAAAAAATTTGCCAGAGACATGGTCTTTTATCTGAGGACTGGGTTGTTTCCAAAGACAGTCTTTTCCCTTAGAGGTCCAAGCCCCATCACTACATCATTCCTATGTGAGCAGAGGCCTTTAGTGTGAGAAACGAAAGAGTCAAGTTTCCACATTAAGTCGATAAGAAATCAGCACAGACAGGCTAACTTCTTTGTCTGGGAGGGGGAGGGAGGGAGTGATTCTAGGCACATAATGTATGTTAGGGGGCGGAGCATATAAGGAAGATTGTAACCCAGAAGGATTAGGACCAGTCCTGATCCAGAAGGGAGGAGTTAGGCAATTACTAACTATAAAGATTGCTCTGGCTTCTTTTACCTCATGCATTTCTCTCCTTCCAAGGAAGTGTACCCACTTCTGGCGAGAATCAAATTGACACACTTCAACCTCTAATAAAAAGTCTTTGAGACACCAGTCTTCAGAACTGAGTCTGGGGACATCTTTATAACATTTGGCCACTGATCTGTTTACATATATGAAGCCCCTAATGCTGCCCGGTGCTATTGTAGAGACACAGGCCTGGGGGTGTGTGGGTGCACCCTCTCAGGCAGGAGTTAAGATGAAGTTCGCTTCAGGGGTGAAGGTGATGGTCCACAGCTGGGCCCTACTTCTGAGGTGAGAGGCCTAATGGATCCCTGGTAGCCTGGGCCTGGGACAGACCAGACCCAGTGGCCAGGGTTCTGGGCTTTGCATCTTCCTGGTTCCTGCTAGCCCTGCTGGATACAGTGTTCCATCCTCCCTGACACCCACCCAGCACCACCCCCATCCCCAGTGGATACACAATGTTCTATCAACCTGTAGCTGCAAACTCCTTCAGCTTCCCTTCCCTGACCAGCTAGGATTTACAAAATATTCTTATTCTTATCATACGCTCCTAAACAACTTAACCTTGTTTCTGGGGACTGGTCCTAGCATTAACAACCAATTTCTTGGGCAGGAGCCAGTGGAACTTAACAGAAGCGATGAGCTTTGAGCTTTCAAGGACAAGCCATCAATACCCATTTAGAGTCAACGATTCAGAAAGAAGTCAAGAAACTAAAGAATGCCATCCCAGAATGATCAAGAATGAGACATGGGGAACCAAGATAGTAGAGCAGCAAGAAATACAATATGCTGTCCCCTATGGTCTCAGAAAACTTCAAAAAGATTTGGAAAAATACATTAAACCAAATCCTGTTGGGGAAATCCAATTTAAAAGTCACAGTGAGTCATTTGTCCAGTCCAAGTAGCATAGGTAGACAAAGGTCGGTGAGCACTGACAATGGGGCACAGATTTGGCTGTGATGGCCACTCCAGCACCTAGGAAGAGGCTATGCACATGGGCAAGAGAAGGTTCCAGACCCATACTGAGGTACTGACGGGGTACAGGCCCAAGCTTTGCCCCTTACCCCAAAAAGAATTTGGGTCCCATTTGTCTACTGGCCCTAGAAAAACCCCACCTTGAACTCTCCTTGAATTCTCCCACTTGGTCAAGGAAGTCTCTAGCATTCACCTGAAGCCATAATCCTATCAACTAGCCTTTCATTATTGCCTGTGCCCAATCTCCCAATCCTCTGTTACCCTTAACCTAGCCTAGCCCTCTCGATCGCCCCCCAGCTACTTCCCACCCTTGTTCCTATCTAGACCCCATTCTCAACCTCCCAGTCACTCCCATTAAGACCCTCCCTAGACCCTTCCTCCAGTCACCCCAGACTACTTGGCCACTCCTAGATCCCTCCCAGTCTTTCTGTATACAAGGTCCATCTTGTCTCCATTAAGGTGCTCAGATTCTTTAAGAGTCTGGCCAGTGGCTGAGATTCGCTCTCGCCAGCTTGTCAATACAAGCGTCACAAATGTTCAGATTCCTTAAGAGTCTGGCCAATATGACGGGTCTTTAATAAACCTTGTCTTTGGCTGGAAGAAGGCTTGGGTCGATTTCATTCGGGCAGGACCCACATGTTGCTATTTTTGGGTCCCAGAACCACTAAACCTCAACATATGGTTCCCTGAACCTCAACAGTACCACATTCAGGGTGAGGTAACAGGTGCCAACTTGCTGCTGAGTCTCCTACTACCAAGTTCTGAGTTAATAGATCCAGGGCAGATTGACAAAAGGACCTGCACCCAAGGTGCCCAAGGGTGGCATTTGATTACAGGCCCTCAGCAAGCAGCAGTGTAGCTCAGACCCAGTAGATTCCCAGTTCCAGCTTCTGTAGTCTGAAGCCTGCAGAGAAATAACATGGGCAGGATTTCTAGACCAAAAGGGAGCCTACCATTCGGTTTTTATGAACCAGCAGAGCTTCCCGGGTGGCTGATAAGCTGAGTCCAGCTGCATTCTACTGTTGCTCAGGACCTAAACCCAAGTCAAGAATTTGCAGAGCTCGGGAAGAAGGGGCAGCAGTCAGACTTTGCCCTGGGTCAGATGACTTTAGAAGCTCTGAAAGCTTGCAGGTCCCCAATCTGAGCTGTCCCTGAGATCCTAGAATAAAAAGACTCCATACTCCAAGAAAGCAGCAATGGCACCAGCCCAGAAATTACCTCCAAAAGTGCACAGAGCCTGGTTCTAACATCAGGTTAGAAATTAGGAGGTAGACTGGAAGAATGAGCAAACAAATTGAAAATCCCACCATAGAGAGTTAAGAATACTCAAAACATAAAACCTCAAAGAAGATTACTCAAAAAAAAAAAAGCACAGCTTCAGAAAAACATAGTTTGGGCACAATCAACTAGAATTCCTAAAAGAAATAAAGTAAGGCTTTTTAATAAAGCATTAAAATGTTTTTATCAATGAAATGAAAATGACAGAGGGAAAATGGGAAAATAATGAAGACCTACAGAAGAAAGCATTGGAAAGGGAATCAACAGCTTCGAATAAGATGTACAAAACTTTCCAACAAACTCTCTGAAGACTAAAATGGACCAAATAGTAGCCAGTGACTCCATGAGACAATAAATATTAAAACAAAGTCAAAAGAAAAAAAAACAGAAAATAACATGTGAAGTGTCTCATAGAAAAAAATGACTTACAAAACAAATCAAGGAGAAAATTTAAAAATCACTGGACTACCTAAAAGCCTTGACCCCCCCCCAAAAAAAACCCAATAATTAAGAAATCTTAAAACTGTGTGGTTTTCTTATAATCAGGGAACAAAGTAGAAATAGCAAGAATGCTCTAGCTGGCAACTGAAACAAAATTTTAAAAATCCCAGGAACAAAAAAGACAAAATTGAAAGCTTCCAAGTCAAAGAAAAACTACTGCAGGTAGTCAGAAAGAAAGAATTTCAGTATGGAAGAGTCACAGACTCACGCACAATTTAGCAATTATCACTGTAAAGGAGCAAACAGCTTGAAATACAATATTTCAGATGGCAAAGGATATAGGTTTACAGTCAAGAATAATTTATATAGCAGAACTGAGTATAATCCTACAGGAAAACTGATAGATCGACAATGAAATAGAAGACTTCCAAGCCTTGCTGAAGACCAGAACTGCACAGATGCTTCGAAGTGCAAAAAGTCAAGAGAAAACACAAAAAAGTAAATACAAGTGTTAAGGGACTAAACAAAGATAAAAGTTTACGCTGAAATGTGGGGAGATGACACATGTTCCAACTGAACCCAATCATTAGGAGGCACTGAGAGAGACTAATTGGACGAATCTTGGAAGAGTTGTTAGAGGAAGAGCCCCCTGCACCCCTTCAGCAGGGCTGGGAAGTTAGCCCGAGCGAGCCGGCGCAGCCCATTGCTTTCCCAGTTGCAATGCTGGGTGGAGTCTAGCTCTCAATTACAAAACTGAGTCCAGAGTGAAAGAAAAATCGTTTATTAGGGTTCTGGCAAGAAGCGGGTGCGCCCCCTGGTGGGAGAGGCACACGTTACAGAAGCGAGAGCCAGCTTTTATAGTGTTAGTATCATAAGGCTCCTCCCATCAGAGCTAGGATTGGTCCTAGCCCTTCTGGGTTTCGGTCTTCCTTATACGCCCATCCCATGATGCCCCTTCACATGTTACCCCACCCAGATCATGTGTCCCATGTTCAAAAATGGTGGCAGTCTGCCCTCGGGGTGTGTCGGATAACATGTGTGCGGCTTATTAAGCATGCCCACTTGCAAAAAGCTAGTGCCCAGTCCTTGACACCAGCCGGTTTGAGCTGCTTTCGGGTCTGGGCTCCTCTAACAGGAACTTTGTGGTTAAACTAGCTTCTTGCTTCAAGATCTGATTGGCTGGGGCAAACTTCCCCTTTCCTCCAGGGCTCCCCTCCCCATCCTGTGGAAACCAAACATCAGCACATTTCTGACAGGGTTCTGTTATGTCTTGATCTTGAGAGGAGAGTGGAAAGAGAGGAAGAGGAATACACTGTTGAGGGGGTGGGGAAAGATATTTCCATCGCATTGGACGAGGGTCTGGTAGCTAAGTTCAAGTGGAGCTGAGTCAAGGAGCTACAGCATGGTTGCCTTAAAAAATGAGAGCCTTAATAACCTTATAGAACTGGTGACGCTGATGGATTTACTGGTTTTTTTTTTACTTTGCTAATATTTTACTTAAAATTTTTAATTAATTAATTTAGTTTTAGTTTTCAACATTCACTTCCCTAAGATTTTGAGTTTTAAATTTTCTCCCCCTCCTTCTCCTCCCCCCTCCTCAGGACAGCATGCAGTCTGATATAGGCTCTACATATCCATTCATATCACCGCATGTTTTCACATTAGTCATGATGTATAGAAGAATTAGAACAAATAGGAAGAACCACGAGAAAGAAGAAATAAGACAACCAAAGAAAAGGAGAGCAAACAGTCTGCTTCCATCTGCCTTCAGACTGCATAGTTCTTTCTCTGGATGTGGATAGCATTTTCCATCATGAGGCTTTTGGAGATGTGAACGAGTTACTCCGGCCAGATATTCTGGTAACTAAACCTGCATCTGCCGAGATCAGAAAGCTCAGTCTGGGACTTTCTTAATTCTCTAAACGTATCCAACCTCCTTGGTGTTAGTGATTTGGTGTTGCTGTTGTTTCTTTCATTTCTGAAAATGACCTGGGAATTGGATTTAAGTGAGGCAGTGTTGCACAAAGTCATCAGCCTCACTGTCTTCCAGAATCATTGGAGTCCAGGGGCAAGACAAAAGTCAAGATCGCTGGTAATAGTCTACAAGGCAGCAGACGATGCTGGCTTCTTTGACGTCTGACCGAGCTCTAATTGCTGCACAGTGCCTGCTTCAGCAGCCTTCGTGGTCATTGTAACAAATTGTTCCCATCTGTAACAAATTGCTTGCCTTCTCAAGAGGGTGGGGATGAGAGGGAGGGAGAGAATTTGGAACCCAAAAGATTTTTTAAAAAAGATTATTAAAATTGTTTTCACGTGTAATTGGGGAAAAATTAAAATGTTAATTTTTTTAAAAAAATCTACACATTAAAAAGGAAGTTTTTAAAAAGGTTCTCCTTGTCACCTTCACTCAGAGAGTGATAGGATACTCAGTCAGTCAATGAGTCTGGGTGTATGGTTGGCCTCGAATATTCACAGACACAGGCTCAGGACAAGATTAGGGCTAAACTAGGCCCAACAATGAAGGCTTTGAATTACTAAAGACTCGAAATAAATCCATGCTCATATTTCCAAAGAAAGTACATTTAAAATAGGAAACACTTCCCACATTGAGAACCAGATCACCAAAATGAAGCCACTCCATTTTATCTAACCACGGAGTTAGAGGTTACAATTATCTTCACGATGGAGTCCCTGGACAAGCTCCCTGGACAATTCAGTAAATCTCAAATGGCATCTGGGTTTCCCATTCCCATCAAATGGGGAAAGCTATCTGACACCAGCAATTGACTAGACCTATGATATTTCTAGGTGAGCGTAAGTTGTCTATATCTAGGGCTCTTGGAATGCTCCTTGCACCATCATCTCCACCCCTTTACCTTCATTCTTTTGGTTTTCCTACCAGCATTTTAGTTCATATGAGAGATATTTATTCTAGCTAGACTAGACTGTTCACTTTCCCAGGTCTCATCCTGCTTTCTCCCATCTCTATGCCAGGCAGACCACCCATCCCAGTCCTCTACCCCTCTCCTCCCAAATTTACCTGTTGAAATCCCAATTCCATCCTCTTTTTTTATTATTCTATTTTAATCAGTTATGAATTAGTTATGTCCCCATTATGTTCTAGGTTTGAGAAAAATAGGCAACAACCTTGTCCCAGACATCGATGGATGTAACAGAAGCTTATGGCAGAGGCATAGAGAATTATGAACTAGAATGTGTTATGAATGGCAGAGATATAAAGTGTATGGAAAAGCCAAGGGAGATGACCTCATTTTGAACTACTCTGAACTGCTTTGAATTGGCAGATCAAGGAAATTTTCATGGAGGAGTGGCTTCCGGCAGCAATTTGGACAAAAAGGAAGAGTGCAATGAAGGAAGATTGATGTTCCAGACCCAGAGGACTGATGGGTAGAGGACAGCAGGCCAAGATGAGGAACAACTAATCTTTGAGTTTGTATTTAGCATGGGAGTATATGAAAACAAAGAGGGCCTTGAATGACAACCTTAGAATTTTTAAAATAGACAATAGGAAGTCATTGATAGTTTGTTGGCCAGGGAATAACATGACTTGAGTCCCAGGAAAATCCAATTGACAGTTGGTGGAAAATTCCCTCAATTGGGAAGAAGGGAGGAAGACCAGTTAGGAAGCCATTACAAGGTCTTCTAGATCATGTGAAAGATGTGCACCATGGCTGGAGATGGGAGAAGTGATAAAGAACCAGTTCTCTGGCTCCAGACGTTAGAAATGATCTGTCTCCTGCTTGCAACTCCCAATTAGGGGCTCTCCTGAGCCCACGTTACATGTGGGTTTGTATCATTTCCTCGTGTGACTCTTCCTCCATTGGCTCTACTTCTTACTCTCCAGACTTGGTCACCATGTCTCATCTGATTTCTTGCCCCGAAACTTCCTTCTTTGGGGTCACATGAACAACAAGATGGCAGACGAGACATTTTCTCTGATTCCCTACAAGTCTCAAGTCTCTCCAAAATAGAAATTATGTAGCAAAGATAAAACAATTTCAGCTGTCTCCAATGGTCTAGGGTACCCAGAATACAAAAGAAGATAAAAAACCCAGACTCAGGCACTGATGCTCACTGACCCTGAGCTCACTCAATACCCCTACTCTACCTCCCATACTACTAGTAGCATGGTTGCACTAGAAGATCCAAGGATACAACAAAGGCTTACATTAAAATCCACCCTTACACACCACTGCCCTTCCTTCTTTCTAGTGCCCTAGAAACCCTGGCTCCAGGCTGCAGAAGTTGGCAGCTCCTTCCAGGCTGTCGCTTCTGAAGATCTGTGGCCAAGTTGGCTGTTAAGGCCCATGCAATCACTAAGAACCCAGTGCCGCAAACTTCTGAGATGCTAATGCTAGAGAAAGTAGATCCTGAATTGTTGGTACCAGGGCAGAGAAATGAGGAAGTGGGGTGGGTCAGCAGGGCAGGACACCATGTATGTGTGGGGCTAGGCACCACTCAGGGAAACTTTAAGACACATAATGGCTAAACTTAGCAATCAAATTAATAAACAACTAGTTTCTAAAGCCATGAGGAGAAAGACCTTCAAATACAAAGGAAAGAACATTTTGATAAGGCAAGACTATTTCAAACCCACTAGAAAAAAAAAGAGGGAATGGAATAATTGAATAATGTGTTCTGAAGAGCAATGGAGCTCAGTAGGCTCAATAATAAAATGTTTGAAACATGTTCAGAAAGAAAATCAGAACTGAAGAGATTTGCTTCTCAAACGCTCCAAACAAAAGAAATACCACGGGCAAGGATAGCAACAGAGTGACAATAGAAAGGTCAGTAAATGTCTAAATGTTCACAGAAAGATGGGTGAAGGCAGAAATCTGACAGATGTAACAGTGAAAAGGTGGACAGGGGTCATTACGGACAGAACTAGGCAACACCCTGTCTACAGTGAATCAATATGTCTTTTGTGGGACTGCTTTACAGTATAAGAGCGTTCATAAAAGGGGATGAGGGGAGCAGGGGGATAATTAGGATTGTGTGATGCACCAGGGTCAAATCAAAGGCTAGCAATGAGGGGAAGGTGACATTCTGTTATCTTGGAAAGAGAAGAGTCCACACAGGAGAGAGTGAGGAGGAGGAGGGAAGAAAGAATGAAAAGGGATCAGGAAAGGAAGGATGCATTATTTTGGTGGTGGGAGGTCATTCCAGGGATGAATGCACCCATGGATGAAGGGAAATAAGTACCTTACATTGGCAATAGCCTGGAGGATTTGGTGCTTGAAAAGACTGCTTGTCCTGGGAGGGAGGGGAGTTAGAACCTCTGGGGGCAACTGGGAGAACATGGCCACAGGGAGGAGATTTCCAGGAAAATGTAAGGAGTAAAGATCAACAAGAGAAAGTATAGATCGATGTTGCAGGGAAGGGTACTACTATGGGGAAGCGTCCTTTCCGACTCTTGTAATAACTGATTATTTTTCTGGTAATGAGGCACAGTGGAAAAGGGGAATCCATGAGGTGAGTCCTACAAGGTAATGGCAGAAAATGCCTATATGGAAGAGGCTAAAATGAATACCTTGGAAACTTAAGAAAAATACAGAGAAAAGAAAGAGCAACCAGATAATTTCAGGGGTCACGAAGCGGAGAATGAAGGTCTAGAGTAAATGGAAAGAGAAGATGGGTAATGAAAAGTGAGAGAAATCCTTTTTGGAAAGAAGTGCAATTAGGGTTAGGGTTATGGCAAATTAAAAAAAAAACCTATTGAGAAGGAAACTTCTTGCTTCCTTGACGGTCCCCTTCTTCTATTGGTGAACTTCTCCTAGAAATACCTTTTTGAGGGAGGGCTCAGATTGGACACCCTTCATTCCCCTTCGGGCGCTACATCTGATTTCCCAGACGTCGCCCACCCCTTCCACTGTGCCCTCCAGAACTCCTGTCCCCTTTCTACTCAGTCTTTCCCTCTTCGGCTCCCTCCGTCTCCTACCACTGAAATGTGGCTCCTCACCTGGTCACCCTTTCCACTGCCAGCTTCTCCTTCACTTATTCTTCTTGGTTCACTGATGGAGGTGGCAGAGTTGGAATATTCCTTAATCCACGTTACCCCTTCTAGGTTGTCCGTTACCTCCATCACTCAGTAATCTCTCTTCTTTTGAGGTTCACATTGTTTATCTCTACCTTATCAAAATCTTGGTAGCTGTTGTCTACAAACCTCTCTAAATCATTTGCCTTCTTTCCTCTGATAAGTTCAGTACTTGGCTCACAATTTTCATCTCCTCCCCAATTCCTGATCTCATACTGGGGACTTCAACACACATATTGACTCTCTCTCTCAAATATCCTAACCACTTAGTTCCTCAGCCTACTTCTCCATCCCCCCTCGACCACACACACATCATCACCCACTAATGTACAAATTCCTTTATTTGACTATTATCTATTGGCTTTCCTCCTCTCCCTCTGCCTTCTCTTACAAAATCCTAGTCTTCATCCACACTGTGACTTCCAATCCATTGACCCTTCAGGTCTTTCCCAGGCTATCTCCTCTGTACTGACCACTTTCCTTTTTTCCCCATCTTGACCCTTTCATGACACAATTCAACTCTACACTGTCTTTTCCTCTTAAATCCCAAGACTCAAGTAGGTGGAACAGTGGATAGAGCACCAGCCCTGGAGTCAGGAGGACCTGAGTTCAAATCCAGCCTCATACACATAACACTCACTAACTGTGTGACCCTGGGCAAGTCACTTAATCCCATTGCCCAGCAAAGAAAAAAAAAATTCCTAGACTTCTTATCATTTCACTGATTATGCCCTGCCAAGCTTCAGCCTTGGACCACTCCAACTATTCACCACCTTCACTGCTACACATTTGATGTTGAACAAAGGTGGAGAAAGTCACTCAAGCATTATGACTGGATCCACTGAAAATTAATGTTACACAGTGTCCTCACTATGCTGCAAAGCAATCCTTCTATACTTGTCTATCAACTCACTATCCCAATCTTCACAGCTCCTCTTCCAAACTTCCCATCCCTCCTCAAGCCTTCCATGACTTTCTCTCCCCACACTCTCTCAACTGAGAACTTTGCCTCATATTTTACAGGGGGAAAAATGTGGCTATTCACCATGAGCTCTCTCTCCTCTCCTCTTCACTCATCTCTTATTACTCAGATTCTCTCTGTCACTATCTTCTCCTCCACTCCTATCTCACATGATGAGATGGCCTTACTCCTTGCCAGTCCCTTACCTACTCAAGTGATCCTGTTCCATCCCATCTCCTCCAACTGATTGTCCCTTTAGTCAACCCCACCCTATCACTTATCTTCAATCTTTCTTTGTCTCTTCTGCCTATAAACAAGCCCAGGTCTCCCCCATACTGAAAAAAAAATGCTGATTTGGTCCTTTTATCCCTAGTAAGCTATCATCCTATGTCTTTTCTGCCCTTTGTGTCTAAACTCCTTGAAAAAGCCATATACGGTAGCTGCCTCCACTTTCTTCTCACTCTCTTCTTGGCCCCTTACAATTTGACTTCTGACCTCGTTGTTCCATTAAAACTGCTCTCTCCAAAGTTACTAATGATTTCTTAATTTCCAAATCCAATGGCTTTTTTCTCAGTCCTCGTTCTCCTCAACCACTCTGCAACCCTTGATTATTAATTACCCTTGCCTCATTGATACTCTCTTCTCCCTAGGCCTTTGGGATACCATCCTCTCTTGATTCTCCTACCTATTTGACCACTCATCCTCATTCTCTTCACTGGATCCTCATCCAGACCATGCCTTCAAACTGTAGGTGTTCTACTCAGTTCTGTCCTGAGTCCTCTTGTCTTCTCCCTCTATACTTTTCTTGGTGATCTGATCAGTTCCAATGCATTAAATTATCATACCAAATCAAACTATCCTGACCCCACCTCCCTACTGACCTCTAATCTCATATCTGCAACTGTCTTTCAGGCATCTCATATTGGGTCTCTAATTCAACATGTCCAAAACAAAATTCATTATCTTTACCCCCTAAACACTCCCCCCAGTTTTACCTTCTCTCTTCCTGTAAAGAGTAACAGCATCCTCCCGTTCTCTCAGACTCTCAACCTAGATGTTGTCTTTGACTTCTCACTAACTCTCACTCTGTTGCCAAAGCCTGTTGATTTTACCTTTGTTTCATGTCTTGAATCTTCACCCATCTGACTTTACCTGCACCCTGGTACAGAACCTCATCACCTCATGCCTCCGTCACTGTAATAGTCTCCTGGTGAGTGTGCCTGCCTCAACTCTCTCCCCATTCCAGTGCAGCCTTCATTCAGCCACTAAAGAGATTTTCCTAAAACACAGATCTTATGTCACCCCCATTCTCAGTAAACTCCAGGATCAAATGCAAAATCCTGTATTTAGCAGTCAAAGCCCTCTGTAACCTAGACAGCTCCTACCTGTCTAGTCTTCTTACACCTTACCCCCTGTCACATAGTCTTCAGTCCATGGCCTCCTCCTGGTTCTTCCACTAACAAGATACTCCATGTCTTGGCTCTGTGCATTTCCTTTGGCTGTCCCACATGCCTAGAATTCTCTCCCTCCTCATCAACTATGGGCTTCCCTGACTTCTTTCAAGTGCCACCTCCAACAAGAGGAAAACTTTCCCAACCCTTCCTGACTCTAGTCCCTTCCCTCTCTTAATTATTTCCTGTTTATCCAGTATACAGCTTATTGGCTTTCATTAGCTTGTGAGCTTCTTGATAACAAGGACTATCTCTTTCCTCTTTTGTTAATGCCTAGTGTTAGGTGCAGTGCCTGGCACATAGCAGGCCCTTCAGAAATGCTTATTGACTGACTAATCCATCCATAAGTGGAAAAGAGGTTTTCTTCTTTGTTTGTCTAATTTGTTTATGTTATAATATTTTATATCTAAGTCATATATCCATTTGGAGCTTATCTTGGCATATAATGTGAAATGCTAGTCTAACCCTAACTTCTACCAGGCTACTTTCCAGTTTTTTGAATACTTTTTGTCAACTAAAATGTCCTTACCTTAGGAGTTGGGATCTCTGACTTTGTCAAATACCAAGTTACTGGGTTCATTCACTTCTATACATTGGGTAGTCAATCTGCTTTATTAGTAGACTTCTTTATTTTGGGGGGGGGGGTAATTGGGGTTAAGTGACTTGCCCAGGGTCACACAGCTAGTAAGTGTCAAGTGTTTGGTCTGAGGCCAGATTTGAACTCAGGTCCTCCTGACTTCAGAGCCAGTGGTCTATCCACTGTGCCACCTAGGGGCCCCCCACTTCTCTATTTTCTTAAAACCAGTACTGAATTATTTTGCTTACTACACGGCAGTATAGTTTGAGAACCAGAGTTGATAGATTCCCTTTCTTCTTCCTTTTGAAAAAAGCTTCCCTTGAGATTCTTGACTTTTTGTTCTAACAGGTAAATTTTATTTATTTATTTAGCATGTAAAAGTAATCCTTTGGCAGCTTGTGTAAAACTGAATGAATAAATTGCCAACATTGTGATCTTCATTATATTGGCTCAACCCACTGTGAGCAATTAGATTTCTCCAATTATTTAGGTCTGTCTTTACCTTTGCGATAATGTTTTGTAGTTGTATTCATACAGGTCATGTGTATTTCTTGGCAGGCAGACTCAAATGCTGCTCTTACATTTGCATTTTATTGTTGTTTTAATTTTTTTTAATGTTGTTGTTTAAACCGGATGAGCTACATCATAGATTTACTTCACAGAGTGGCAGGATTTTTGGCCAGCGTGGAGAACTGCCGAGAGTTGAGAGTCCAGAGCCCCTCTGAATTCTATCTGTCCTCCACCCCTTTACCAGGCAGTGAGGAAAACTAGGACCAATGCAATCTCATAAAAATCCCAAAACATTTTATTTAAAACATCTATCAAATGCTCATGCAGGGAGAGAGCTCAATACCTAAAATTTGGCCATTATACAGCACCTTCTCAGAGGCTGCCAGAAAATTCAATAAAAATTTAATATTCAAATACTGTTATTTTCAAAGTTAAACAGATAATGTGCAATGTTCATTTTGTCCACAAGGTAGAGAAATTTTACAGGAAAAATTGTTGGTCTTTTGTTTTCAAAGAGGACCAGTGACATCATGGGGTGATATCTGGACATGCACGAATTGGATTTAGGCGAGGCAGAGTTGCACAAAGTCATCAGCCTCACTCTCTCTTCCAGAGTCATCAAAGTCCAGTGGCAAGACAAAAGTCAGGATGACTGTAGATGGCCTTCGTGGCTGATGGAACAAATTGTTCTTATCCACTCATTCCTCTGGAGGGTTTCTTCACATGCTTAGGTAGACATCTCCCTAAGTCACCGACTGGTTTGAGGCCACTTGGTTGCCCTCAGCCTGCAAGATGGTTTTACTGGTATGTGGCTGCTGCATGTGCTACAGCTTCTTGGAACCACAGGTGAGAGTTGAGTGAAAAGTGGATAACAAAGATGGATGAGCAGCCCTGAAAATGGCTTGGCAAACCCTCACACCAGAGGGGCTAGTCCTCCCTGAACATCCCATATGTCCACCAGTAAGAATAATAAATACATCCAAGGATAGATGAAGGAACGAATCCAAATGTAACAATAGACTGGCAAATGAGAGTGCAGGCCTATGAACACAAATAGAAGACCCACCTGAACTTTTGGTAAGCCTCTTTCTGGAAGTGTTGGTAAACATGGAATGAAGATGTTGTAGAGTGAAACTCCTCCACCCCAACACCACCACTGTCTCTAACTTCAGAGCACTTCTAAGCCAGTGACACTGGCTGTTCAGGCTGTTCCTCAAACAAGACACTGTGTCTCTTGGCTCCAGGTATTTTCTCTGGCTGTCCCCCATATCTGAAATGCTCTCTCTCTTCCCACTACAGATTTCCTTGGTTTCTTTTAAGTTCCAATAAAATCCCTGTCTTTTACTGGAAGTCTTTCCTAATCCCTCTTAATTTTAGTGCCTTCCAGATGTGAAAAAATTGGGACCCTAGTATACTATTGGTGGAACTGTGAACTGATCCAACCATCTTAGAGAGCAATCTGGAATTATACTCAAAGAATTATAAAGTGGTGTACACCCTTTCACCCAGCAATACCACTACTAGGTCTGTATCCCAAAAAGATTGTAAAAAAAAGGAAAAGGACCCACATGTGCAAAAATATTTATAGCAGCTCTTTTTGTGGTGGTCAAGAATTTGAAATGGAAGGGATGCCCATCAATTGGGGAATGGCTGAACAAGTTGTTGTATATGAATGTAATGGAATACTATTGTGCTATAAGAAATGATGAGCAGGCAGATTTCAGAAAAACCTGGAAAGACTTGCATGAACTGTTGCTGAGTGAAGTGAATAGAACCAGGAGATCATTGTACACAGTAACAGCAACATTGTGCGATGACCAATTTTGATAGAGCTAAGTCAATTCCAAGGGACTCATGATGGAAGATGCTGTCCACATCCACAGAAAGAACTATGGAGTCTGGGTGCAAATCAAAGTATATTATTTTCTCTTTTTGGTTGTTTTTTGTTATTTCTTTCTCATGGGTTTTCCCTTTTGTTCTGATTCTTCTTTCACAACATGACTAATGTAGAAATATGTTTAGCATGACTGTACATGTATAACCTTTATCAGATTGCATGCCATTTTGGGGGAGGGGGGAGTGGAGGGAAGGGGGAAAATTTAGAACTCAAAATCTTATAAAAGTGAATGTTGAAAACTAAAAACAAATAAATTTTTAAAATTAAAAATATAAAAAAATTAAATCCTCAATTAAACATCAAAGGAAGTCCTAAAAATTAAAGGTGAGATGAATAAAATTGAATACAAGAAAACCATTGAATTAATAAATAAAAGTAAGAGTTAGTTTTATGAAAAAACAATAACATAAATCACTGATTAGTATTATTTTTGAAAAAGAATCATTATTATCAAATCACTAACATAAAAAATGAAAAAGGTGGATATGCCACCAATGAAGATAAAATCAAAGAAATTACTAGGGTTTTTGTTTTTTTTTTTGCCCAATTATATACTAAGATATTCAACAATTTAAGTAAAATGAAGAATACTTACAAAAACATAAACTGTCCAGATTAATAGAGGAGGAAATAGAATATCTAAATAAACCTATTTTAGAAAAACAAATTGAACAGATCATAGATGAGTTCCCCAAGAAAAAAGCATCAGGACCAGAAGGATTTACAAAGGAACTCTACTAAACATTTAAAGATCAACTAATTCCAATATTAAATAAATTATTTGGAATAATATGTGAAGAAGGAGTTCTACCAAACTCCTTCCATGAAACAAATAAGGTGCTGGTACCTAAACCAGGAAGAACAAAAACAGAGAAAGAAAATAATAGACCAATTTCATTAAAGAATATGGATGCAAAAATCCTAAATAAGATACTGGCTAGAAGACCACAATAATATATCAAAAAGATTATACATTGTGACTAAGTGGGATATATACCAGGAATGCAGGGATGGTTTAACATTAGGAAAACTAATAATGTAATTGATTATATCAATAACAAAAGCAACAAAATCATATGATTTTCTCAGTGGATAGAGAAAAGGCTTTGACAAATACAACACTCGTTCCCATTAAAAACACTTGAAAGCATAGGGATAAATGTATTTTTTTCTCAAAATGATAAGAAGTATCTACCTAAAACCATCAGCAAGCATTATCTGTAATGGAGATAACCTAGAAGCCTTCCCAACAAGCTCAGGAAAGAAACAAGGATGCCCATTATTACTAATATTATTCAATATTGCATTAGAAATGCTAGCAATCGCAATAAGAATATGAGTCATTCTCCAATAGATATATGGTCAAAGGACATGAACAGGCAGGTTTTTGATGAAGAAATCAAGGCTATATATAGTCATACGAAAAAATGCACTAAATCATTATTGATTAAAGAAATGCAAAGTAAAACAACTTTGAGATATTGTGTCACACCTATCAGATTGGCTCAGAGAGAGACAGAGAAGTTAAGGACACTGGGGATTGTGTTGGCCAGGAGCATGCCATGTGGAGTACTCCAGCACCTAGGGAGAGCTGTTTACCAGAGGTAGAAGAGGTCCTAGGCCCATACTAGGATAACCATTGGTAGCTTTGGTTCCTACTACTCATATCCAGGTCACAGATACAAAGTAGACTGAGAAAGGGATGTGAACCTGGAGAGTTGTATTCCCTGTTAGGGAAGCCCTGTGTGGTGTTCCAAGAAAGGAATAAGCTCAGAAGCAAGTAGCAATGTTGTAACTCAGACTCTAGGAGTAGAATGGAATCATTTTGAGCATCTACCCAAGTCTGGACTCTGGAGAGGATTAATCAGGGTAGGAATATCAGACCAAAGAGGAGTCTGTAGTTCAGTTCCTCAGAATCAGCAGAATTTTCAACTAGTTTATGGGAGCAGAGTCCAGCAGAATTCTCCTGTTGCTCAGATCCAAAGACAAATCAGAAACTTGTAGAAATCAGGTCTGAAAGCTTGTATTTCACCAACCTGTCCCTGAGAGGCTGAAATAATACAATATTCAGTACTATCTAGGAAACAACAGCAGGACCAGCCCAGATCTTCCCTCTAGAAGTGTGGCAGAGCCAAGCCCCAACATCAAGTCTGAAATTAAGAAGTAGATTGGGAAAACGGGCAAACATTAGAAAAGAATCCCACCATAAAGAACTTTTATGGTGGCAGGAACACTGAGGACACAAAGCCAGAAGAAGTGAATGACTAAACATCTACAAATAATACCTCAGGGGAAAAAAATGCAGCCTGGGTAAAAATTCAGCTAGAATTCTTGGAAGAGATGAAACAAGACTTTTTTTTTTCAGTCTAATTTTTTTTTTATAAATAAAATGATAGTGCCTGAAGACAAAATTGGAAAGGAAAGGAAATCTATGGAAGAAAGAATTGAAAAGGGAATTATTAATAGCTTGGCACAAAAGTTATAAAATCTTACCCAAGCAATAAAACTCCCTGAAAATTAGAATGGACCAAATAGAAGCCAATGACCTATGAGACAACAAGAAATATTAAAACAAAGTAACTGAGAAATACAATATAAGGTATCTTGTAGCAAAAACAATGACCTAGAAAACTAGATTGAGGAGGAAAAATTAGACTGTCTGAATGTCACACTGAGAGAGAGAGAGAGAGAGAGAGAGAGAGAGAGAGAGAGCTTAGAAATCCAAGAAATTTTAAAGAAAACTATTCTTGGTGGGGGGGGCAGCAAGGTAGTGCAGTGAATAGAGCACCCGACCCTCGAGTCAAGAAGACCCGAGTTTAAATCCAGCCTCAGACACTAACTAGCTGTGTGACCCTGTACAAGTCATTTAACCCTGATTGCATCCCCCACCTCAAAAAAAAAAGAGAAAAAGAAAATTACTCTTAGACAAAGAGGGTAAAGGAGAAATAGAATTCAAGTATCGAGGAACCGCAGTCAGAATTGCATGTGATTTAGCAGCCATCACCATAAAGTAGTGAAGAACTTGGAATATGATATTTCAGAAGGCAAAGGATATGAGCTTACAGTCAAGAATAACATATTCAGGAAAATTGAGTATAATGCTACAGGGAGGGGAAAATGGATCTTTAATGAAATAGAGGACTTCCAAGCATTCCTGATGAAAAGACTAGAGCCACAGAGACACTTTAAAGTTTAATCATAGAAATGAACTCTATTATCACCCAGGGTCCTAGAAGGAGTCTAATTAGACAGAACTAAGAGTAGTTCTGTTCTTTTTATCTTAAGAGAAAATTGGAAAGAGGAATACAGGATAGGAAGGTAGGAGGAGAGGCTAAGGAAAATTATTTAACATAATCAGGGTGCACAAGTAGACATCCATAAAAACAAGAAAAGAGGAGTAGAGGGAAAAGGCTGACACACAGAGTTTGATACAGAAATATGTTTCACTCAGTAGAAAATAGGATGAAAAGTGAGGAGGAAGAATTGGAGTATAACTTAAGGGAAGGATTAATACTAAGCAAAATGGGTACATGAATTAGACATAAATGGTGATATCATAAGCAAATTAGGGAGTGTAGAAAAAATTACCTGTGAGATAAATGGATAAAGAAAAGTGCATGACCAAAAAAGAGATAGGAGCATATATAGGAGTGAAAATAGATAATTTTGAGTACATTAAATTAAAAAGGCTTTGCACAAACAAAATCAATGCAGACAAAATTAGAAGTAAAGCAGGAAACTGAAGGAAAAAATTTTTTTACAGCAAGTTACTCTAATAAAGGTCTCATTTCTCAAATGAATAAAGTTCTGAGCCAAATTTATAAAAATGAAATCTATTCTCCAATTGATAAATGGATATGAACAGGCAGTTTTCAGGAGGAGAATTCAAAGGTCTTAATAGTTATATCAAAAAAAAATATGCTGTAATCACAACTCAGAGAAGTGCCAATGAAAACTACTCAGGTACCACCTCATACACATAATATTGGTTAAGGTGACAGAAAAGGAAAATAACAAATACTGGAGGGGATGTGAAAAAATAGCACATTAATGAATTGTTGACAGTGCCGTGAACTGGTTCAATCTTTCTAGAAAACAATTTGGAACTATGCTTACAGGGCATATGTATATATGCTATGTATACCCTATGACTATGTATACCCTTTAATCCATCAATACTGATACCAAGTCTCTACCCTAAAGAGATGAAAGAAAAAAGAAAGAGACCCACATTTACAAAAATATGTTTAGCAACTCTTTTTGTGGGGGCAAAGAATTGGAAATTGAGGGGATGGTCATCAATTGGGAGATGACTAAACAAATTATAGTATATGATCTTGATGGAATACTTATTGATGAAAGGAATAGTTTCAGAAAAACCTGGGATGACTTACATAAATTGATGCAAAGTGAAGTGAACAGAACCAAGAGAACATTGTACACAGTAACAGCAATATTGTAACAATAACCAACTGTGGAGGATTTAGATACTCTGATCAATATAATGATCCAAGATAATTCAAAAGAACTTATGATAAAAAATTATAAGTTACCTCCAGAGAGAGAATTGATGAGCTGAGTGCAGATGGAAGCATATGCTTTTACTTTATTTATTTTTCTTTCTTTTTTCTTTCTTGCAGTCCGGCTAAAATGGAAATATGTTTTGGATGACTTCATTTGTATAGCAAGTATCATATTTCTTACTGCAGGTGTGACTTAAAAATCTGTTTTGCACACATTTCTTTTTTTTCCCAAAGGGTTGGTTATTAAACATTTACCAGCACAGGCTAACTCCACTGCTCTTAGTATTGAGCCATATTTTGGAAGGAAGGATACCTCCAAGAGGGGCTAAAGAGAGGAAGAGAATTTGGAACTGAAAAAAATTTTAAAAGAAAATAATACTAAGAAAAACTCTAGTGAGGTAACAAAGAATGGGAATCTGGGAACTCATAAACTGAAGAATGACTGAATAAGTCATGGCATATAAATGCAATGAAATACTATTGTATTGTAAGAAATGATGAAGGGGATGATAATCAGAGAAACCTGGGAAGACTTGTATGAACTGATATAGAATGAAGGGAACAGAGCCTGGAGAACAATTAATACAATGATAATAATATGGTAAAGACATACAACTTTGAAAGAAAAAAAATATGAAACTACCTCCAGCTGTACTCTGACTATGCCCTCTTGCTATCTGGATCTGACCATCCAGGACCCTCCTACCTTTCCAGTCTTCTTATACATAACTCCCTGACAAGTGCTCTTCCATCAGTGACACTGGCCTCCTGGGTGTTCCACCACAAAAACACTGCATCTTTTAGCTCAGGGCATTTTCTCTGGCTGCCCTCCATGCCTTCACTCTGCTCCACTCTCACTCCACTCTGAACACTGACTTTCCTGGCTTCCTTTAAGTCCCAGCCAAAATCCTGTTTTCTGTAGGTAGCTTTCCATAATCCCTCTTAATTCTGGTACCTTCCCTTTGTTAATTATTTCCTACTTATCCTGTATGTGTATATATATGTGTGTGTGTGTGTGTGTGTGTGTGTGTGTGTGTATGTGGATATATATATATATATATTGCTTTTTATATCTTTATTTGCATATGGTCTCCCTCATTGAATTGTAAGCTCCTTGAGGGCAGGGGTCGTCTTTTGCCTCTTCTTGTATTCCCAGCACTTAACAGTGCCTGGCACATAGTAGGTACTTAATAAGTATTTATTGACTGATTGACTGATAAAACTGAGCATTCTTGGCTCAAATCCCCTAGACAGTGATCTAGAAATCTAGCTAGTCTATGTCTACTCTTATTTTTGGTTTGAGGCTATTGGAGAGTAAATGGCATACCCTGGAAGAAAGAGGCAGCAGCAGCCCTCAACTACAGGCCTCCTGGCTCTCACGCCAGGGCTTTGCCCACTACATCCCCAGGACTTCCCTCCTTTTATGTCCTTGACTCAGGCTGAATGCCATAACACAGCCATGGCAGGTCAGGCAAAGACCAAGAGTGAGCCAGGATGATCCAGGGGCTATTTGTACCTCTTCTTGCCAGGCAGCCTTTGAAGAGCATCCTGCCTTCTTCTCTGCCTCATTTCTGTGAGTGAAAGAATGAATGAATGAATGAACGAATGAATGAATGAATGAATGAATAAAAAGCATTTTAGTGATTACTGTGTGCCAATTAATCAGTCAAGAAGCATTTATTAAGCATCTTCCATATGCCCAACCTTGGTCTAGAGGAGGCAAATATAAAAACGAAACAACCTTGGACAAAGGTCCTCAAGTTGCTGATAGTTTATTGGGGGCAAACAGCCTGCAACTATGGAGGGTAGAGTTAGAGTGAATGTTGTCTCTCCTCTGCCACTGTAGAAATCCACTGATCTTGAACCTGGAATTGAATGAAGAATGCACTCTTCTGACCGTCAGTTAACAACAACGGACATTTTTGACCCGTTCAAATGTAATTCTGACAACAGGGTGACCCCACTCCTGTTGTCCAACATTTACCCAAGAGAGTCTGAGATATAAGTCACTGTGTCCAGAGCATCTCTCTAGGAGATCTTTACTATTTACAGATCTATACAGAGCATCTATACTATTTGTAGCCTAGCCCTGTCCTGATCAGGGGGGCATCATCAGTTCCGAGGTTATATGAAAACTATAGGGCTGGCAGAGCCAACAGGGTGGAGCAGAGGCAGTAACCTAACGTTCCCTCCAAACTGCTTGAAAATAAAGCCTTAAGTAGAATTCTGGAGCAGCAAAGCCACAGAAGGGTTGGGGTGAGACATTTTTCCAACTTAAGAGGTTGGCAGGAGGCCAGTGTCACCAGATTGAAAAGCCCGTGACAGGAAGTAAGGTGTAAAAGGAACGGAAAGGTAGAGGGAAACTGGGTTATGAAGGCATTTGAGCAGCAGCAGAGCAGTTCGCATTTGCTCCCAGAGGTGCTAGGGAGCCCCTGAAGTTCTTGAGCAGGGGGTGACATGGTCAGACCTGGGCTCTCAGCTCCTGTAGTCGGAGTTATAGGGCAAGCGAGATACTTCATCAGCCAGAAAGGCAATTTGCACTTAATCTGCCATAAAACAGTTAAAAAGTTATGTCCTTTTAACAAAATGATTCAAGCTGAATTTTAGATTCTCATTTTAAAGCCATCACAAAGAGGCAAAGTGTCTTGGAACTATGCAACCCTAAATATCACAAACTCATAAAAATCGAGGTCTTCCTCACAAAACACAAAAACGATCTTCCCAGAAGCAGATTCTGGATGAGGGTAAGAGGAAATGAGCCCCAACCTGCCCTTCCCCTACCTTCCCCTCCTGCCCCAGGGGCAAAACTCTGGAGTAGTACTCCAGTTGCTGCAGAGACCTGCATTGTGTAAAGGACTGCACTGATTCACAGAACAGCAGGGTTGGAGGGACTCTAGAATTATCCAGGCCAATGTTCTTATTTACAGATAGGGAAACTGAGGTTCACAAAGGGGCAGTCATGGTCACTGGCTCTCCCTTCTGCTATCCCACCCAGCATTCCCCCTCCTATTCCTGTATTTTGGGGAATTATCTCAGCCTGTCCAGCAGACTATGACAGTCCAAGCCAGGTAGCAGCAGGGAGAACTTTCCCTACAGTGGCAGGAGTGTCTTCTTATACCCACCCCATGCAGCAGCCCTGTCAGGCCAGGGCAGTTCTCTAGGTTGCCTCTCCTCCTGTGGAATGGCCCTGCCCTCCCCTCTGGCTACTGCTGGCTTTGGCGCTGCCCAGATTGGTAAGCAGAAAAGCTCGCAGATGGGAGCCACACCCGGCTCTCTTTGCAGGCAGTCATTGCTCTACTTAGCTGCTGCCTGCTTTAAAGTTCAGAAAGAGTGGCTCCTTCCTACAGGATGTGCCCAGGCCCCCCAGCATCCCCTGGGTAATCTCTTGAATGGAGAGCAGCAGCCGCTTTGCCCCAGGGCACGTGGGCTTTCCTGAGCCCCTCAGAAGGTTAGTTTCTATGAATGATGGCAGTAAAGTAGACCGGGAAGCCCTAAGGGTAGAGCCACAAGGTCCTGGAATACCAGGCTCTGGGCATGTGCATGCCCTTCAAGAAACCAAGAGCCTGATTGGAGGTATCCTTCCTTCCAAAATATGGCTCAATACTAACAGCAGCGGAGTCAGCCTGTGCTGGTAAATGTTTAATAACCAACCCTTTGGGAAAAAAAAGAAATGTGTGCAAAACAGATTTTTAAGTCACACCTGCAGTAACATTTTCCCCATTACATTCCTAAGTCTAGAAAATCAACAAAACAACAAATCCAGCCCTGATTTCTAGCATTTGAACACTTCCAAGATAAAAATACTCACATTGGAAATTTAACCTTTCCTTCTGGAGTTTGCTCTGGCACACTCTTGAATGGATTAGAATTCAGAAGACTTGGCTCTTATTCTGGTAACAATGCTAACATGGTGCCCTTGGACAAGTCACTGCCCCTCTCAGGGTCTCAGTTTCCTCTTTAGAAAATGGGGACAATCAGTGGCAGCTAGGTGGCGCAGTGGATAGAGCACCAGCCCTGAAGTCAGAAGGACCTGAGTTCAAAACCGACCTCAGACCAAACACTTGACACGTACTAACTAGCTGTGTGACCCTGGGCAAGTCACTTAACCCTGATCGCCTCACTTAAAAAAAAAAAATGGGGACAATCAAACCCACTGGGCCTGCCTTACCAGGATATTGTGAGATGAAATAAGGCAATGAATCTGTGTATCAAATGCACTAAGATTGTTTATAAATGAGACAACCAAGGGCATGGCGGATCTAACTGGAGTTGGTGGTTGTTGTTTATCTTTCATTTTCCAAGAGGAGTATGACTTCAGAGAGGTGCTGCCTTGACATGCAAATGAATTGGATTTAAGTGAGGGAGGGCTGTGCAAAGTCACCAGCCTTAGTTTCTCCTCTAGAGCTATCTGGGTCCAGTAACAAGATATAGATCAGGATGATTGGAGATGGCCCAGAATGCAGTGGAAGGCCTTGGCCTTTTAAAGCTAAGATCTTCAACAGATCTGAATTTGACTGAGGCAATGCCCAATCAGTGATTAAGGCTAGGTAAGAAATGAGGCAGAAAATGGCCTCTTTTACCTAGTCAAAGAAAAATTCAATCTGGAAGGGGAAGACTCTCAGGGTTTCTAGCCAAAACAGAAAGAGACAGAGACAGAGAGAGACAGAGAGAGAGAAAGAAAGAAAGAAAGAAAGAAAGAAAGAAAGAAAGAAAGAAAGAAAGAAAGAAAGAAAGAAAGAAAGAAAGAAAGAAAGAAAGAAAGAGAAAGAGAAAGAAAGGAAGGAAGGAAGGAAGGAAGGAAGGAAGGAAGAAGAAAAAGAAGCTGTATTGCCCAACTGGCCATTTCCAATGGGGTCCCCAGTGGGGCAGCTCTTACTAAATACTCACAGAAGTTGTTGTTCGTTCTTCGTTCTCTAAGAGGACCATGACATCAGGGAGGTGATGCCATGACATGCAAGTGAATTGGATTTAAGTGAGGCAGAGTTGTGCAAAGTCACCAACCTCAGTTTCTTCTATAGAGCTATCTGGGTCCAGTGGCAAGATATAGATCAGGATGACTAGAGAGGGCCCTGGCTGCAGTTGGAGCCAGACCCTGAAAGACCTGAGTTCAAATCCGACCTCAGACTCTCACTAACTTTGTGACCTTTGATCAAGTCTTTTACCTTCCCTCTGCCTCAGTTTTCTCACCTGTAAATTGGAAGAAAAAATAGTCCCTACCTCCTAGGGTTGTTGTTGCTATTGTTGATGCTAGCTGTCATTATAATCTGAGGTCCCATTATCATTATTGTAATTTTAATTTATTCCATTAAAAATGCACTTATTGAGTAAAGAGATACCAAAGCTGGCCAGACTTCTTCCTTCCTGGAGCCTGGAAGCTGTCCACTAGCACACCTGTCATAGACAGGCAGGAATTCAAAGCAAAGGTTAAAGAATGACCCAGGGGCTGCCACTCTCCCACCCATTTATTATCTGCTCTATATTTATTTGCATGGTGGCCTAGAGCATCCAGAGGACTGGGGTGGAGGTGGGGGGGGGGGAGGTCCAGTTGCCCCAGCTCCACCTCTAATCAATCAGCCTAGAGCTCAGTGGATAGAACATTTGTTCTGGAGTCAGGAAGACGTGAGTATAAAAGTGGCCTCAGACACTAGGCTGTCTAGTAGATAGAGGTTATTAGCTGTATAATCATGAGCAAGTCAATTCACCACTGCCTGCCTAAGTTTCCCCATCTGCAAAATGGGGATAATAACAGCACTTACCTCCCAATGCTGATGTGAAGATCAAATGAGATAATATTTGTAAAGCACTTAGCACTGTGCCTGACACCCAGTAAGAGCTTAATAAATGTGTCTTTTCTATTGTTTAGAAAAATGCCCATTAAAACAACTCTGAGGTACCACCTCACACCTATCAGATTGGCTAATATGATGAAAAAGGAAAATGATAAATGTTGGAGATGATGTGGAAAAACTGGGACATTAATGCATTGTTGGTGGAGTTGTGAATTGATCCAACCATTCTGGAGAGTAATTTGGAACTATGCCCAAAGGGCAATCAAACTGTGCATGCCTTTTGATCCAGCAATACCACTACTAGGTCTGTATCCCAAAAAGATCATAAAAAAGGGAAAAGGACCCCCATGTACAAAAATATTTATAGCAGCTCTTTCTGTGGTGGCAAAGAATTAGAAATTGAGGAGATGCCCATCAAATGAAGAATGGCTGAGCAAATTGTGGTATATGAATGTAAATGGAATATTATTGTGCTATAAGAAATGATGAGCAGGTGATTTCAGAAAAACCTGGAAAGATTTACATGAATTGATGCTGAGTGAAGTGAGGAGAACCAGCCGAACATTGTACAGAGTAACAGCCACACTGTGCGATGACTGACTTTGATAGACTTAGCTCAGCAACGCAAGAATCTAAGACAGCTCCAAAAGACTCATGATGGAAAATGCTGTCCACATCAGAGAAAGAATTGGAGTCTGAGTGCAGATTGAAGCATATTCTTTTCACTTTTTTTTTCTTCAGGTTTCTTCCTTTTGTTCTGTTTCTTCTTTCACAACATGACTAATGTGGAAATGTTTTACATGATTGCACATGTAGAATGTATATTGCCATCTTGGGGAAGGGGGAGGGGAGGGAGAGAGTAAAATTTGGAACTCAAAATCTTTCAAAAAATGAATGTTGAAAATTGTCTTTACATGTAATTGGAAAAAATAAAATACTATTAAATTTTTAAAAAATGTGTCTTTCCTTCCACCACCACCCCCTTCATGGTTTTGTTGAATGGAAATTCTGAAATGGCCAGAGAGTAGGCAAACTGGCAATCTAGGATACAAGAGGAATTAAAAGGAATGTCCTAATCCCAGGTCAGGGATTTGACTGAGTTCTGGTATCTCTGACTGACACAGGAGAGGTGGTCAAGAAAATAGATGTCGTCTCTGCCTAGGGCTCTTGCCCAGTGCCTGGCTCAGTAGGAGGAGTGGAGGCTGTCCATAGCCCTCAACTGGGCACAGAAGTAGCTTTGGCTCCTGCTTAACCATCACTACCACCTCCAGAGATGGTAGGATAGAGCAATATATGGCCCCGTCAATAATGTTGTTTAATTTGGATGCTTTATATTTTTGTAGATAATTTATCCATTTCCTTGAAATTCATGGATCTCTAGCACATAATTGTGTATAGCAGGTGCTGGGAATTTGGTTCGACTGGTGTACATTTATCTCATTTGTGTTTTTATTTTGGTCATTTCATTTGCCTCTCTCTTTTCCATTTGATTGATTTTGTCATTTTAGTGGAAAGAAGAGGAGTGAGAGAAGGTCCTTTTGCTTTCCATTTTATCTACACTCATTTTCAAGTTTTCACATTTTATGTTTGTTTTGGGTTCATTTGTGGGTTCTCAGAATTTTTAAATACTCTCATGTTTATTTTGTTCATGTGTTTTCAAAGATATAATTTCTAATGGGGGGGGTGGACATACCAAAATCAGCCTGGCATCACCACCTGTCCTGAATCAAACTGGGCTGACTCATCCCTGCTTCCTATGTAGGTGCTCATTTACTAGTCATTCTTCCAATAAGGTATGATGTTTAAAAAGTTTGAAAGACATAATTTCTGGGTAATTATTGTATTAATCATGTTAGCAATAATTAAAAGGGGTCAAGGACACTCTGGAATGCCAAAGACCCCTCATGGAACCCACTCAATGCTTACATGCCCTTGGAAGAGTGGGTGTTGCTGAGGGTGGCAATCAGTTCTGATTGGTTAACAAGTAATGAATATTATGAGAGGTGGACCCATTCTAATGAGGGACTGGGAGATTTGGGACTTTGATTATATCATTTACTTTCAAACCACCCCCAGCCTTGGGCAATCTAGTCAAAGAATTTATCCCCACCCAAACCTGAGTAGAACCCAAGGGGCTTCTCCACCTGGGTGGGGTCTGAACAAGATTCAGGAGAAAATTAATCCAGCCTCATTATCAGCAAAGTCTTTCAGATGCTGGCTTGGCCCAGTAGAGAATAAGGTTTCAGAAAAGGATAGATCCTGCTTCTCTCCAATAGTAACAATTAGTTATTTAAGAGTTATTTCTCGCAAAGATATTTCAGAGCTTTGCCAAGACTTGAAGTACAGGACAACTGTTCTCTTCCCCTTTTGGAAAAACAGTCATTTGAACTTCTCCTGCCCTGTAGGACTTCTTGCTGTCTCCAAATGTATTTGAGATCATAGACAGCACCTCAACAATCGCACCAGTTCTTGCAAGGTTTATTGTAAGACAATAGTGTGAGTGAGATTCTTAGGGAATCTGCAACTTAATGGGAAGTGAGAGGGATACTTATATACAAAAAGGGTGGTGAAAAGATCTGCTTGGGATTAAGGAGTAGTAAGTAGTCTGGGTACTAGGGCAAGTGTAACAGTGAAAAGAATAAAGTAGTCCGGTGTGGGCCAGGTGCACTAGTGAAAGGGTTAATAAGTAGTCTGGGGTGGGCCAAGAGCAACAGTGAACGGACTGTCAAGTAAGCTAATTAAGTGATGGACTGGGGGGGGGGGGCAGATGTCTTGGCTGGAGGCACCAGTGGTCTGGGCTACTGAAATGTATGGGAACATTCAGGGCCTGGGTTGCTTTCAAAGACATGATCTTTTCCTTTTAGGGGTCCAGGTCTCATCACCCCATCAGTACCACCATCCTCCTCCTAGTCCCTGTCCCCCCCCAGCAAGATGTCGTCCTCAATCACTCTCTTTCACCCCCATGGTTGTGCCAGAACTAGCAAGAGCCAATTGTTAAATTTTCAGGGTGAGCATTGACACCTCAGACACAGGCAAACGCCACAAGTCAGGACTTGATTTCTCATTCTGTTGACTGTCTCTAGATTTAAGGACGTGAGGAAGAAAATGTTAGTCATGTGGATTAAACTTAAAAGTGTGTCATACATAAATTTTTCTGAGGGGTTATTATTAAACATTTATCAGAACACCACTGCCCCCCACATAATAATAATCACAATAATTATAATAAATATTTACATAGTACTTTAAGATTTCCAAAGTGCATTATAAATATTATCTAATTTTATCCTTACAATAACCCTGAGAGATTGGTGCTATTAATACCCCATTTTACAGATGAGGAAACTGAGATAGACAAGGGTTAAGTGACTTACACAGAGCTAGAAAGTCTCTGAGGCTGCTTTTGAATTCAGGCCTCCTCGACTCCAAGTGCAGAGCTTGCCCCGCTGTGCCATCTAGCCATCATGTCCAATCTGTTGCCAAGGACTGTTGACTTTACCTTGGGAGCCTCTCTCCCATATTTCTTCTCTCCTCTCCTCTGACACTGCCACTAGTCAGTCTGTCAGTAAGTATTTATAAAGTGCCTACTATGTGCCAGGCACTGTGCTGAACACTGGGGATACAAAAAAAGGCAAAAACAGTCCTTGCCCTCAAGTGGTTCACAGTCTAAAGAGGGAGATAACATGAAAACAACTCTCTACCAGCAAGCTGCCAAAGAGACAAGTATTAATTAATCAGCAAAGCAAAGACACTACAATGAAGAGGGCTTTATTCTTCCTTCCCTAATTCCTTCCTAAGGATGGGTTTCTGCAGAAGATGGGATTTTAATTAGGACTTAGAGGAAACCAGGGAAGCCAGTGGGTGGAGACCAGGAGGAAGAGCATTCTAGGTATGGGGATGACCAGAGAGAATGACCAGAGTAGATGGATGGGTAGACCCCCCCAGGAGGCCAGTGGCACTTGGCTCCAAGAGTACGTGGTGAGGAGTAAGGGATAAGAGGGCTGGAAAGGTAGGAGAAGGCCAGGTTATGAAGGACTTTGAATACCAAACAGTATAGTTTGTATTTGATTCTGGAGGCAATAGGGAGCTACTGGAGTTTATTGATTAGGGGAGTGACACAGTCAGACCTTTGCTTTAGGCAGCTGCAGGGAGGTTGGATTGCAGCAGGGAGAGACTTGAGCCAGCCAGATCCTCCCCAGTCAATAGTCCAAGCGTGAGGTGATGAGGGTCCGTACCACAGTGGGGCAGCATCCCAGGAGAGAAGGGGGTGGATTATCGAGATGATGCACAGATGAACTCCACCTTGGCAATAGCTTGGATATGGAACAATTAAAGATCACGAGGAGTCCAGGAAGATGGTGGTGCCCTCAACTGTAGCTGGGAAGGCAAGGGGTGGGAAGGGTTCAGGGGGAAAGAGAATGAGTTCCGTTTTTGATGTGGTGAACCTTGATGCACCAGATTGGGCTTCCTGCCTTCAGTCTCTCCCCCCTCCAATCCAGCCTTCACTCAGCCACCAGAATGATTTTCCCCAAAGAGCAGATCTAACTATGACATCCCCTTACTCAGTAAGCTCTGGTGGTTCCCTGTTACCTCTAGGATGAAATACAAAATTCTCTGTTGGGCAAAGCCCTCCAGGGTCTGCTCCCCCCGTCTCCAGTCATCGACCTTCCTCCTCCTTAATCCAATGACAGTGGCTTCCTGGATGCCTCTCAGACAAGACACTCTGTTACCCAACTCTGGGCATTTTCACTACTTGTTACCACAAACCCCAAGCCCAAGCCCGGAACTCTCACCCTCCTCCTCTCTGCCGGCTTCCCTCAAGTCGAGATCAAACCCCTTCTTCTGCAGGAACCTCTCAATGCCAGGGCCTTGTCTCTGTTGATCATTTCCAATTCCCATCTAGAGCTTGTTTGCATGTTATTGTTTCCATGTTATCCCCCCCACACATCAGATTGGAAGCTCCTCAAAAGCAGGGACTGTTTTTACCTTTCTCTATATTCCCAACATCTAGCACAAGTGCCTGACACATAGTAAATGCTTAATAAATGTTTGTTAACTGACTAACAGATTTATAATATGATTCATGTAAGGAGCTCCCAGCAAGGAAATTACCTCTTTCTATCAATAAGCGATAATAGATAAGCACCTCCCCTGAAACTTAGTGTTAGAGAGTAGTCTGGGGCCGGTGTGATGTTAAATGACATATAGGGTTACACAGAGAGACTGTGTTAGTCTGGACTTGAGCCCAGGTCTTCCTGACCCCAAGGCTGGCTCCCTTATCTCTGTGCTAGACCCACTTTGGAACATGCCCTTTTAAAAATGATTGCTACATTTTCTTTTTCTTTTACCTTCATTTACTTATATGCCCTTTTCTTCTCCTTAGCCTGAAAGTCAGAGTCTGTAACAATACAATAAGAAAAAGAAGAGAGAACAAAATCATTTTAACCAAACTAACTAACACACAAGCAAGTCTACCAGTATATGCAGAGTTCTGCACAGGGATTCCCCCATCTCTGCAAAGAAGGGAGGGAGGTCCATTTCCCGGTGTCGTCAGTCATCCTCTGACATGCTTGGTTGTTTGATCTTCAGGAATCAGACCAGATCTCCATGCTGAGCTTCTTGTGAATGTCGGGTTCAGCTCTTTCTCATTAGTCTTTATTTAGCCTGTTCACTGATCTCATCTTTTAGCCACTTCCTCCTTCCTATCTAAATGCACGAAAGCTGTAGGTATTATCATTTTTCTTATAGTGACAGCCCAGTTAGCCAGTTAGTCAAAAAAAAAAGAAGAAGAAGAAGAAGCATTCATTGAGGGCCTACTACACGCCCAGTCCTATGTAGGTTAAGTGTTACAAAGAAAGGCAAAAATATCCTTGCCTTTAAGGAGCTTATATTCAAATGAGAAGGTCAATATATATATTTCGTTGTTCAGTCATGTCCAACTCTTCCTGACCCCATTTGGGATTTTCTTGGCAGAGATACTGGAGCGGTTTGCCATTTCCTTCTCAAGCTCATTTTACACATGAGGAAACTGAGGCAAGCAGGCTTAAGTGACTTGTCCAGAGTCACACAGCTAAGTATCTGAGATCAGATTTGAATTCAGGAAGATGAATCTTCCTGACTTCAGACCCAAGGCTCTATCCACTGTGACACCTAGCTGCTCAAACATATAAATAGCTAGGTTCAAATAGGAGATATACAGAGGAGATGGCAGGTCATCTCAGAGGTGATAGCTTTAGTATTAAGGGGGATCTGGGAAAGGCTTACTTCAGAAGGTGACATTTGAGGTGAATCAGGAAGGAATCCAGAGAAGCTAAGAGGTGCAGGTTAGGAAGGAGAGTATTTCAGGGATGAAAGACAGTCAGTGAAAATGCACATAATGAAAGAAAGTGGAAAGGAAGGAGGTGTAGCAGTACCAGATCTTAAACCATATCATAAGGCAATGATCACCAACACTGTCTGGTACAGGCTAAGAAATAGAAAGTAGATGAATGGAATAGAGTAGACATACCATTTATAGCAGCAAATAAACATAATAACATTGTATTTAACAAGGGTAAAAGACTTAAGATTTGGGGATAAGAATTCATTATTTGGTAAAAATTATTGGGAAAATTGGAAAGCAGCGTGGCAGAAACTGGTCATGGACCACTATCTCACACCATTTACCAAGATAAGGTCAAAATGGATACCTGACCTAGATATAAAGAGAGATATTGCACGAAAATTAGAAGAACATGGAACACATTCCTTATCAGACTTACAGATAGGTGAATAATTTATGAATAACCAAGAGATAGAGAGCAAAGTTAGATATAAAATGGATAATTTTGATTACATTAAATTAAACAGGTTTTGCACAAATAAAACAAATAAAACCAAGATCAGAAGGAAAGTAGAAAATTGGGAAAACAAATTTTTATAGACAGTTTATCAGGTAAAGGCCTTATATCTAAAAAGTATATAAAGAACTTTGTCAAATCTATAAGAATACCAATCATTCGCCAATTGATGAATGGTCAAAGGGTATGAACAGACAGTTTTCCAATGAAGAAATAAAAACAATTTATGGGCAAATAAAAATTATCTAAATCATTATTGCTTGGAGAAATGCAGATTAAAACAACCTTAAGGTAACATTTTACACCTACCAGATTAGCTAAAATGATAGAAGGGGAAAATAACTAATGTTGGAGGGGATGTGGAAAAATTGGGACACTGATTCATTGTTGGTGGAATTGTGAACTGATCCAACTATTTTGGAGAGCAATCTGGAATTATGCCCAAAGAGTTATTAAACTACCTATACCTTTTGACCTAGCAATACCACTACTTGGTCTATTTCCAAAGATGATTAGGGGAAAAGGAAAAGAACCTATATGTTCTGAAAATGTTTATTGCAGCTCTCTCTGTGATGGCAAAGAACTGGAAATTGCAAGGATGCTCATCAATTGGGGAATGGCTGAACAAGTTGGGGTATATGCTAGTGATGGAATAGCTGCTGAACTCGTGATTTTAGAAGAATGTGGAAAGACTTGCATGAAATAATGAAGAGTGAAATGAGCAGAACCAAGAGAGCATGTATACAGTAACAGCAATATTGTTTTAAGAATGACTTTGAGTGAATGTTATTTTGTCTATTATAAATACCCAAATTAATTATAAAGGACTTGTGAAGAAAGACACTATCTGTATCCAGAAAAAGAACTGATAAATAGAAGTATGGGGGCAGCTGGGGGTGCAATAGATAGAGCACTGGCCCTGAAGTCAGGAGGACCTGAGTTCAAATCCAACCTCAGACCAAACACTTGACACTTACTAGCTATGTGACCCTGGGCAAGTCACTTAACCCTAATTGCCTTAAAAAATTTAATTAAAAAAGATAAATAGAAGTATGTATAGAATAAATTTACATATATATGTATTTTCTGTCTAATGGTAGCTATGGGGGGGCAGGGAGAAAAAAATGGCACAATAATTTTGTTGTTATATTTGAAAGGAATAGCAAGCTGTGTATAGTAGATTTACAGTTTCATGTGTAATCATCTTTTTATTGTACTATGTTATGGAAATGTTTGTTTTATTCCATAAATTGAAAAGAAAATGCACAGAGGAGAGATGGAGTGTCTAGTTCAAGGCCACTGTAGCTGGATCATAAAACAAATGGAGGAAAGTTCAGGTAAGGAGACTGGTAAGCTAGGAAGGGACCAGGTTGAGAAGAGATTTAAATGCCAAAGAGAAGTCAGAGTGGTTTGCTTGGGTTGCAAGGGTGGTTGATTATGAAATGTAAACTGGAATCTAACTTTCCTGGCTCACAGCCCAGGGCTCTTTTTTTTTTTCCTTCTAGATCACAAAGTAACTAATCAGTTGATTACTTTGCAAAACAATAAATTACAAAGGGGATTGCATTTCTTCCTGAGAGATTTAAAAGGTCATTCATGGAAAACTCCAGGCCCATGATAGTTTCTTTTCTTCCAAACCTAGGAAAAGACACAAGAGCTTCAAATCACCCTAAAAAGTATCTAAGTTACTCTTTATTTCTTTGAGGAATGTTTTATAATTTTATCTATCTAGGTCTTGAGGGTACCATAGTCAATGAAATTCCAACTATGTTGTGCATTGTTTTTCTCAGTTACTCTGAGGATTCCCTCTTTATTGTGTCATCCTAGATTATGTAATTGTTGCAAAGACATGACAGTGATTTTTGTGGGCTTATTTTGTATCTTGCCATCTTAAGTTGTTCCTTGTATCAGTTTCTTTGCTAATTCTCTGGGGTTTTCTAAATAAACCACCATATCATTATCAAATAGTGATAGTTTTGCCTCTCTGTTCTCGGTGTGTCTTTTAAATATCTAAGCTGATTAAATTCCCACATTAATTTCTTCCAACAATTTCCCCTTTTCTTTTTTTGAGTGAAGTTGTTTGTTTTTGAGTTGTCAGAATTTCATTCTTGAGGATTTCTCAATTCTTCTGATGTGTCTTGCTTTGTAGAATTTGCATCTATGGAATTCTATATCTCCTTTCTTTGAACGCATGGGAATCTTTGAAAACTGAGGGTGCCTACTGGATTATGCCCTGCTTTACTCTCCCTGTGTATCACAAATTTTACAAAATGTGCTCATTTGCCAGTGAAGGTTCTCATCATTTATCCTCTGGTTATCAACCATGAGGAGGAATGGATCAATAAGGATCACCATGTCCCAGTATTGGTGAGTTAAGAAGGGATATGGCCCTCTGGCTAGGAGGAGAAAGCAGTTAAAATGATAATTATGTGAAGGGAAGGAGATGCCATCACAGGAGCACAAACTTAGATCTGGACGGGACTTTGAAGATGATGGTGGTGGTGATGGTAGTGATGATGATGATGATGGTGATGATGATAACTTTCATTTCTATAGTAATTTAAAGTTTTCAAAGTGCTTTACAAACATTGTCCCATTTGATTTTCACAACAACCCGTTGAGGCATGTGTTATTCTTATCCTCATTTTATACATGAGGAAAATGAGGCTGAAAGAGAAGTGGTTTGGCCAGACAATACAGCTAGTCAGTTTCTGAGGCAGTGTTGAGACTCAGCTCTTCCTGATTCTAAACCTAGCACCGTCTCCAGTATTCCCCCAGCTGCTTCTTAGGGACCATCTCTCTCCCTCCTTATTTTAGAGATGAAATATGGAAAGGTGAAGTGCATATATCATACTCAAGATCACGTAGGTCAGTGAGTAGAGAGCTGAGATTTGAACCCAGGTCTTCTGCTCTTCTCCATACTGCCTTCCATCCTCACGTGGTTATCCCACTCCTCCTGGGGGATATTGTGGGCTTCTGGGCACACACACAAGAGCTATAGCTCATTTGAAAAAAGAAGTCATTTTGTCTCTAAAAGGGCTTTTTGGGGGTGAGGTAGGGACTCTGAATCTGTAATTCCTTGAACACATTGTAAGCTTTGTTTTGGGGTTGGCTGCTTGGGCAGGCATGTGCTCTGAGTGCTATTGTCACTAGAAGCAGGCTTAGTCTTATCCCCCCTGGACCAGGGCAGCCAATTCACACATATTTCTGAATAATTAGCAGGCCCTGGGAAAGGCTCCCTGGCTGATGTGTGGTCCTTGTGGACCAAAGAACCGCCCCCCTACAAATGTCCTGCCTTCTCCTCCCCTTTTGCTTCCCCTCCTCTTCCCACACTTCTCCTTTTCCTCTTTCTTCCCCTCCTCCCTTTCTCCTTGTCCTGTTCCTCCTCCTCTTTCTTCTCCTTTTCTTCTCCCTCTTTCTCTTCCTCCTCCCTCTCTTCTTACTTAAAGTTCAATGAGACCATCCATCCATGCTCTATAGATAAGGTATAGGGCTAGTCCTGGCCATGGGGGCATTCTTGAATGGACTTAAAAATAAACATAGTATGGAAAACATGCAAGCCTTCTTGGGAAGTGAGCTCGAGCTAGGGGCCGTGGGAGCAGTGAGATAATGGCTAATGGCCTTGTTGGAGCTCCCAGGAATGTGGGCATTGCTAAGACACTTCCTCTCCTGCTCTGGAATGTGGATGGGCTGTGCAGTCCTGGCAGAAAAAGGAAAGGACCTCAGAGCCTTCCCAGACAGCATTTAAAGAGCATGGGTTCATAGCTTTCCTCCCCTTGTGGCTGCTATCCTCTGTACTTTGGGATTACCGGGAAAGCTCACTCCCTTCATAACTGCAATCTATCTTTTCTAAGCACCACCCCCTCTGAGCTGTCTGCAAAATACTTCAGAGAAGATATAGGGCCTGCCATAGAGCAAACCCTTCAGAAATGCTTTATTCCCCGGCCCTGAAGTCAGAAGGACCTGAGTTCAAATCCGGCCTCAGACCAAACACTTGTCACTAACTAGCTGCGTGACCCTGGGCAAGTCACTTAAACCCAATTGCCTAAAAAAACAAAAACAAAAAAAAAAAGAAATGCTTTATCCATCCATTCCATTCATTTATCATATCAGTCTGAATGTCTGTCTATCTAATCTCTCTCTCTCTATCTCTCTCTCCCTCCATTCTTCTCTTCCTTCCATCCCTAAATCCTATGACCCTAACATTGTACATTATAGTTATCAGTCTATATGGCTCTTAACCCACACCCCTCCCCCCTGTCCTAAGCGCTCACCAAAGCTCAGTTTCCTCATTTGCAAAAATGAAGTATTAGGGTTTAATGATCTTTAAATGTCCTTCCAACCCTACTGTGAATCAGGGTGACTAGAACTGAATGATGTGATCTGGGAAGAAGTGGAGGAAATCTCTGTAATCACATTATGTGCATTTTTCTTGACCAAAAGAAGTTTAGTAGTGGTGTTGGGAGGGTTCCTTGTGTCATTTAGTCTAGGGATTCTTAACCTGGGCTCCCCCATAAACTTATAGATACATAGATAGACAGAGAGAGAGACAGACAGACAGACAGATAGATAGATTGATAGATGGAGTATTTCAACATAATTGGTTTCCTTTATAATCCGATGTGTTTATCTTAGTCATTTAAAACCATGATTCTGAGAAGAGATCCATAGGCTTCACCAGACTGATGGCCAAAGGGGGCCAGGACACAAAACAATATTCATAAGTCCTGCTCCAGTCCAACTTATACCTGACAGGAACCCCCCTACAACATAAAAACCAGGCATTGGGCTTCTGTTTGAAGATTTCTAGAGAAAGCACACTTGCTCCTTTCCAGGGCAGCCCATTCCGGATTCACAAATCATAACTTGCTAGAGCAGGAAGAGACCTTAGGTCAGCTCATTCTACTGTCCCCATGGACACTGTGTGCATTGGTGTGAGAACATGACCCAAGTGTATGTGTGGACGGTGATGTTTTGATTATTACTGCATTTGATTTATAATGACTAATCGTGTGTTATAATTATTCTTGTTTATGCCTTATCATAAAGCAAATTTTTATATTTAAGAGCTAATGAAATCATGACATCCAATTTTTGTAAACTGGCAGCGTGCTAATGGAGGCTCATAATCCATACTGGTGAGTAAGAGAGTGCTCCTCTCCCAGAAGGATTGCCCCCAGCACCTTAGAAAAGTTTGAGTTTTGGCTGAAATGATGGTGATCCTACTCTGGGAAACCAGAACTGCAGTGTGAAGGCTGGTCAGGAATAATCTAGCCAGCCAGAGAGTGAGTAGTGGACATGTCCTGTGTGTAAGGGCTACCCTGTGTGGAAAGGGAAGGGGAGGTGTTGTGTGCCGGTGGGTCCCCTAGCTGACGTAGTGCACTTAGTCAGCTATCCCACCCAAGCCTTCGCTTGCATACTCACCCCGCAGTCTTTGGACGTCTCCGCGGCCCCCCCGTGGGTGGAGGGGAATGACTAGACAGAACACCCGAGTTGGCAGTTGCATCTTTATTGATTACATTGCTTGCTAAACTAAACTTGCTCTGCTCTCTCCCTGCCCCAAGTCCTAACTCTCCACCCCCTCCTCGCTGCCCCTCAACTCCCCCGAACTCCTCCCCCCTACACCCGTGCTCCTCCTCCGTTCCTCCTTCATAAGTGGAGCTCCGTCCTGTTACAGAGGCCCTCCCAGTGCCCATTCGACGGTTGGTAAACATCATGCGTCTCTGGGTAAGCCCAGGCGCTCCTGGGCAGGTAATAACCTCCAGGTGTCTCAACTCCCCTACAGGAGGCCAGAGGTCCAGAGCAGGGCCCTAACAGGGAGGGGGTTTTCTCAGGAGGGAGTTATAAGGATATGGTAAGGTCCAATCATAATTTTTTTGATGTACGTCTTTATAGTCAGCAGTAAAGGATCCAATAAATGGAGAGAAACTGAAAATTTAGGGGGAGGAAAATAGTGAAGGTAGTCTTCTGGAGAAGAGGGGAAGAGAGAGGATCAAAGGTACAAGTAGAGGGCTTGGCTTTAGCAAGAAGAATAGCCAACTCATTTCCAGGATTAGAAGAGAGGAGGGGATAGCAGAGTGGGTTGTCAAAGGGATTGTGAGCTGGGGAAGGAACAAACAGGAGGCTCGTGCCAAGTGTCCTCTATTTTCTCAGTAAAGTAAGAGACCAGGACCTCATCCATGACTGTCGGAGCATGAGATGTATAGAAGGTTTGAGAAGGGAAGAGAAGATTTGGAATAGATTGTGTGGGGATTGGGATAATCAGTTAGACAAAGGGACTTGTGGGAAGACAGTAGAATAAGGCAGGAAATTACCAGGCTCTCCCAAATCCCTGCCCCCAAATAACTTAAAATCATACCTCAAAGCAGCAGAAATAATTCAAAGTTATGGTAGAGCAGTAGTTCAGCCTTAGATAACTTGAGACAACATTAGGAAAGATCAGACCTCTGGAATGGTGGTCTGGCCCTCAGTTAAGGGCAGCTGTCTGGACCTTTGGAAGCTTTTGTCCCACTGCTGGAGTGGGGAGCAGGCACCTGATCAGGGGAGGGCAAGGGGACCAGGTGCAATGGTGGACATGATAAAAGATCACATTTCAGTGAGCAGGATTGTGTGTGGGGGGGGGGGGCATTCGGCTGGTTACAGTCACTCGCAGAAAACTGGAGTCCCTAGTCTTGGTTATGGGGCAGAGGGGAAAATTGACACTTGCAGCTGGGTGAGGCTGGTGGCACTTTCTGTAACCACAGGAAGTGAGAGTGTTTGTGGTGGCAGCCATGCTGGAGTCCCTGGTCATGGCTCTGAGGGTAGAGGAGTGCCTCAGGTAGCAATAACCACCCTGCCCTGCCCCCCAGCCTTGGATCATAGCACATTGGAAGAATCAGAAAGTCAAAGACCCCTAGATAGAGCTCTGAACACAACAGCAGGAAAAACTTGAAATCTGAGACATTATCCCTGACACTCTGGGAGCAGAGCCCGACCCTAACATAAAGTTAACAGTCAAGAAAAAGTCCAGTAAAAAAGTAATAAACAACAGAGAAAGAACCTGACCATAAATAGTTACTATGGTGATAGAGAAAATCAGGGTTCAAACTCAGAAGATAATAAAATTAGAACAGCTACTTGTAAAGTTTCGAAGAAAAGTGTAAAATGGTCACAAGTCCAAAAAGAGTTGTTGGAAGAGCTTAAAAGGTACTTTAAAATGAAAATAAGAGAGGGAGAGGAAAAATTGGGGAAAGAAATAAGAGTAATGCAAGAAAATCAAGAAAATTGTGAAGAGAAAGTCAACCAACTGGGCCACAGATGTGCTATGACAGGACTCCCACAGCCATCCCCCAAATGCCCATTATCTGGAGAGCACGTGGTCAGCATGGCCCTCTCTCAGCCACAAGGGAGGGTTCATGACCCTCCTTTGGGTTATTGTCATGGCCTCCCTATCGGGATCCCTACTTCCCACTCCATCCTCCATGTGGCTGCCAAAGGGATGTTCCTAAGACACAGATCTGCCCATAAGGACTGCTCCATAAACTCCAGTGGCTCCCTACTACCTCCAAAGTTACAACCCCCACAGGACGCAGACATGCTTTGGCAGGATTCCCACCCATGCCTCCAATGCCCGTGATCTGGGGAGCACATGGTCAGCATGCCCTTCTCTCAGCTGCAGGGCCCAGAGCTGGTCAATGGCTGTCCTGGCGCAGCTCTTTTCCTCTGGCCCTTGTTCACGCCCAGGAGCTGAGCCTCCTCTGAGGAAGGGGCCCATACCACCTTTCTATTACCACCAGAGGAAGTCCTCAACTCTAGCAGAGGACTGGCTCCCAGCCCCCATGCAAGCTGGTGCTAGCCTCCTTTCTTCATTGACCTCCTAAATCCCACAGCCACATTGGCTCCAGCCCCAAAGTCTATCTACTCCTGTGTTTCACAGAATGACAGATTTCAAGGGCAGCTCTAAGGGAACACCTCTGCACAGGACCAGGATGTGAATCCTGCCTCAGACTTTATTATCTGTGTGGCTTTGAGCTACCATTCAGCCACCTTGATCCTCAGTTTCTTCAGCTGCAAAAGGCGGGGCAGAAAGCTGGATTGGGTGGCCTCTGAGGAGCTAAAATCCTGGGCATTTATCAATAGATGCCTAGTAAAGAGCAGGCACTGTGTCAGGAGATAGGGATGCCGGGATAGAAAGAAAACCACTCCTACCTGAAATCTCCAAGGGGAAAAAGGGAGTATGTGCATAAGGGTCTATGCAGAATAGAGTCCAAGAGGCTTTGGGGAGCCAGGGAGGCTTCACAGAGAAGGAGACTCTTGAACTGAGCTTTGAAGGAAGCTAGGCATCCAAAGAGATGGATGTGGGAAGTGAGCGTATTCCAGTCATGCGAACAGCTAGGCAAAGGAGTGGTGACTGGAGATGAAATGTCCCAGGATGTGTGTGACAAACAGCAAGGCCAGTTTGATCGGATTAAAGTGTGTGAAGGGGAGTGATGTGTAATAGGATGGAAGGTAGGTCAAGGTCAGGTTAGAAACAGAACGTCAAATGTCAAACAGAACAGTTTGTAACTTGTCCCCGAGGCAATGGGGAGTTAGGCCCTGGAGGTCCTTAAGCAGGGGAGTGACACGGTCCCATATGTGACTATCACTTGGGGTTGATCAGAGGCCAGATGTGAGGCAAGGAGGCGGCTCAGGAGGCAGGGGTGATGCATTGGGCTGGTGGCCGAGTCAGAGGAGAGAAGGGGCAGATGAGACAGAGGCTGTGGAGACAGGCTGACAAACTTCCCAACTGGATAGAGGGAAAGGCTGTAAAGCTGGGTGCCCTTGCCAAAGAGGAGGAGGTGGGGGAGAGGGATGGGGCCGGAGAAAGGTTCTGCGGGGGCCCTGCAGCAAAGCTCTGGACTCTCTCCAGCCCTCAGCACTCTAGAGCGGCCCTCTCCTCAGACGGAGGCTCCTCTGATGCTCTTGGCTCAAGCCCCGATTCTGGTGTGTTCTCATGTGGGTGCGTGTACACACATACACACACATGCACACATGCAGGTGTTCCCACATGGGCACAGACACCCCTTCCTCTTCCTCTCCCTGTAAGTAATTTAACCAGTTAACATCAATTAACTTTGACAAAAGGATTTTTCCTTCACTAATATAGCAAGAACAAGTCTCCACACATTCTTTGAAAAGTGGGTAACAGAAGAGTGAATGGTCCTAGACGCGTCATTCCTCAGCTAGTCTCTGCCCGAATGTCGGCAGTGAGGAGAAGTGCCCTCCTTTGGCATAGTCTCCTCTGCCCCTTCAGCGCATCTCTCTGAATTCCACTGCCAAGCTGGCTCCCAGGGTGCCAGAGCCTCCTTTTCTCTTACCTCAACAGCTCTCTCCCCTTCACCTGGCCCTCCTCTGGGCTGCTCTCCTCTGGCTGCCAGGCCCAGGTGAGGGCTGCCCAGAGGCCTCTTGGTGAATGATGATGCCAAGGATTCCTGGTTCTTACTCTCCTCCGGGAGGCAGCATGAACCGTTTCAGGCTGCCTATCCTGGGGCACCCAGCTACCAATAATTGGCAACTCCACGGCAAGAACCTGGGTTAGGAGTCAGGACACCTTGCTTGGAGTTTCTACGCTGCCTCCGAATTAGCTGTGTGACCTTGGAGGGGTCATTTTCCCCCTCTTTGGTCCTGCAGGCTCAAAAAGTTTTAAGTGGAGCCTTCTGGTAGGGAAGAGGCAACCGTCTCCTCCCCATCCACGATTTCTGCGTCTCTCGGGCTCTCTTTGGGTCCTGGACGTCAGTCTGTGTAAGTCTGTCTCCCAGGGACACACCTCCCCTGCCCCCCACCCTGCTCCCTGCCCATGTCTGTCTCCTCCAGGTGTCTGCTCCTCTGCTAGGGAGAGAAGAGAATCCACGAAGTGGGCTGGTAAGACTTAATGACCTGGAAGAAGAAGGAAAGCAAAGCAGAGCCTAGGAACTAGGAATCTGGGGTGTGCCAGAGGGCAGCTCCTGCCAAAAGTTCTCAGGGAGTTATACCTTAGAAATTGGGAAATGCGACATGGGCTTTACTTAGTGTTTTGTTTGTTGTCTGGACTTGAGGAAGTGACGAGGGAAAATGTCAATAATGCAGATCAAACTTAAAAGTGTGTCTGTGTTCAGAGAGCTGGTTGTTAAACATTTACCAGCACATCTGGGAAAGTAGAAGACTGAAAGTAGGAAGTTGCAGAGTTGGGTGGGAAGGTGGGAGAAGGAAAACTCAGGCGGGGGGAGGGGGTCCAAGAAAGCTGAACACCCTGAAGAACTAGAGAAATGGAAGTGGGGGTGAGGGAGGAAAGAAGAAATTGGCCTGGCAGACACTTCCTGGCTGTGGGTCTCTGGGCAGGGAGCTTCAGCCTCTAGACTTGGCTCTCTCCTGTGGAAAAGGCTGGGGCAGGGTCTCGAGGACCTGAGGTCCTTTCCTGAACCAGTCAGACTCTTCCTTTGCCTACTAACCTGGCCTCCAACCCATGTGGACATCTTAGGGGAAGCCCCAATAGAGGTCCACAAAGAAGAGCTGAACCCGGGCTTCAAGACGACACTTGTGTCTAGAATGGTCCTCTTCTGTGATACGTGTTCCAGGAGGGTCCCCTGAAGTGCTGGCCATGGCCCTCAGGTGCCGCCTCAGGGAGGTCAGTGTCATGGGATCCACAGTGCCATCCTTGGACCAGCTCCTCCTCCAGCCCTCAGTGGCCTATCCCTGCACTGGGCATCTTCGGTGGAGGCCTTCCCTGCTCGGCTCAAAGCAGCTGGTCCTCCTCCAGAAGCAGTCTTGGTGAGGCCTAGGTCATGGATATTCAGGGAGTAACCCTCTGGGGTGCCCTCCCACATTCCCTGGGTCCCAAGCCCTGCCACACCCACCTCAACTATGCAGGTAGGAAGTGCCCCACAGGCCTGGCCCCTGCAGAGTCATCCTGGGCCCCAGGCAGCTCTGAGGCACCTTCCTGTCTTCCATCCAGAGCTGGGGCTCTCCAGAGACCTGCTTTCTGGGGGGCGTTGGTCATTAACTGATCCTCCCTCCCTGGGTCAGTTTGGGAAAAGGGGATAAAGGACCTTCCAGTCCTAGGAACAAGGAGTTTAACCTCCTCATTCTATAGAGAAAGAAACTGAGGCCCAGAAAAGGGCCTGACCAGCATCCCCCAGCTGCTAAGCGGTGAAACGCCAACATGATGGTAGGTCCTTTGGTTCCAAATTCCCCGCTCTTCCCAGGGCCCTATGGGACCCCATTTCCTGGTGGCACATTGAGTGGATTCTGCCTCCAAACTTCTCTCTCACCCACCCCCCTTCTCTCTGCCAAGGCAGCCACGGTCTTATGCAGGCGCTCATGGCCCCCTCCCCACCTTGGGTTATTGCCATGGCTTCCATACTGGGATCTCTGCATTTCCCATTCCTCCTCCTCCATGTGGCTGCCAGAGGGATGTTCCTAAGACACAGGTCTGCCCCGTCAAGGCTGCTCCACAAAATCCAGGGGCTCCCACCTACCTCTGAGATCAAAGAGAGTCCCTTTCCTTGAACCTTTAAAGCCCTTCACAATCTGACTCAAAACCTCCTTTCCCAACGGATTCTATTTGTTCTTGTGCACTCACTTTTGAGTGCAGCCCAAGTGGCCTTCTTGCTGCTCCTCAAACTCGACATGCCATCTCCCACCTGGGAGCCTTTGCCCAGGCGGTGAGCCATGTCTAGAATGCACAGGCTCCTCCCTCACATTTTTCAGAGCTCAGCCCAACCACCCACCTCTGCCAGAGACGCCTCCTCATTCCCCAGCGGTGACGGCCCCTCCACTGGCTTTTTAGATGTTGGGGATATGCGCAAATGTGGACAAGCTGTTTGTCTCAATAGAATGTAAGCCCTGGGAAGGCAGGGACTGTTTTCTTTATGTGCCTAGCACCTTGCCTGGTATAGAAAAGACGTTTAATCAACGCTTGTTGCTTCTTAGCACTAGTAAGAGTAATAGCCCGTCTGTTGAAACTGTCTCCCTCTCTCTGTCCCCCAGAATCACCCGCTCAACTTCACTGAGACCAGCAAAGCTGGAATCTCCTTGACCCCCTGAAGTGTCAACACTAGAAGTACCTTCAGGGCAGTTTCTACTAGCCCTGAGAATAGGAAGATCTGAGTTCAAATCTTGCTTCATACTATGTGACCCTGAATAAGTCACTTTACCTCTTTCTGTCTCAGTTTCCTCAGTTATAACATAGGAATCACAATGGCCCCTACCTCCCAGGGCTGTTGTTAGAATCATGTGAGATGACACCTATAAAGTGCTTTGCAAACCTGCCAGTGTTGTATGTGGTTGTGATTATTAATTAGCTTTTATTGACTGAAAAGGCCCCTGCCTGGGGGACTTCTGTGTGTGGGGAGGTAGCCCACAGGCCAGATAGCACCTCTGGCTCTGGCCACATCTCCTGGTCCTAGGAGGGCCCAACTCTCTAGCCTCCAGTGCACTTTCTCACTGAGGGAGGACTTTGCACAGTTAGCTTATAAAGCTGCCCTCAGGGCTGGTCCAACCTCCAGGTGTGTGGGAACTGGCTATAATGTGGCCTCCCTGAGGAGCTGGCCCTATGAACAATCAGGTGACTCACCCTTTGTCAACAAGCCCCAGCAATAAACTCTCCTGTGTATATTTAACATGTCTAATCAGAATCTCAATCAATCAATCAATTAATTACCAATTGGGCTTAAGGTTTGGTCTTTGAGAAAGAAGTCTAGCCAGTAAACCCCAAGTTAACTAGGTAGCTTTCGGCCACCAAAATTTACCTTCCTTTGGGCAGAACACTGAGGAGAAGAGAAGAGAGGAGATGCCCAACTGGAATTGGCCAGCTGGGCCCCCATTCAGGCAGCTTGGACTACTCACAGGTTGTGGTTTGTCCATTCTCAAAGAGGGCCATGACATCAGGGAGATGACGACATGACTTGCAATCGACTTTGATTTGAGGGAGGGAGAGCTGTGCAAAGTCACTAGCCTCACTTTCTCCTCCAAGGCCATCTGGGTCCAGTGGCCAGACTGGAGCCTTAAACACAATTCATTCCGGGTTTCATGGATTGGACGATAGGACCCTGCCCAAACACCACTTAATGGTTAATTTTGGGGCTATCCTTGCCCAGAGTGAATGTAGATAGTAACTATTTCTCTTTTGGCCAGCAACCCCGAGGGTCTTCCCCTCCCAGTTTGATTCTTTTTTTTTATTAAAGGGGCCATGCTTTGACTCACTTCTTAAGGAGGACTATTCACCGAATGGGCATTGCCTCATTCAAAGTGAGATCTTGAAAAGACCTTAGCTTGAAAGGACCAGGGTCTCTCACTGCATCCTGGTCCATCTCCAGTTGTCCTGATTGATATCTGGAGGAGAAAGTGAGGCTGGTGACCTTGCACAGCCCTCCCTTTCTCAAATCAAAGTTAATTGCAAGTCATGTCATCATCTCGCCGATGTCATGGTCTGAAGGACAAAAAAAATCACAATTACCAATTACAAAGTGCCAAGCACTGAGCTAAGTCTTTGGAATATTAAGAGAAAAGTAAAACAGTCTCTGATCCTGAGAATCTCCCATTCTGGGGAGGGAATCCATAGGGAAGAGCAGCTGCAGGGTACATAGAGAGGCCTACAGTCCTTACAAGGGAGTAGCAGGGACATTGACAAGGGTGCATTGGCAGGGCAGATGGTAAGGCCCTATGGACCTGAATGCAGAGATGGGACATCTTGGAATGGCCATATTGGAAATCAGTGATACGGTAAAAAGAGCTGAATTGGGGCTGAGGCCATCATGAACTGACTCCGTGATCTTGACCAGATCCCTTCCCTTTCCTGAGCCTCAGTTTTCTCTGCTTATGAAATGAGTAGTTTGGATTAGAAATTCCAGAGACACAAAGGAAGACAGTCCTATGGAAACTATCTCCCCTTTTTAATGGTGCGGTAATCCTGCCACTGTCTTGGGGTCATGAAACCAACCAGGATTTTTAGCATCATATTTAGGTACCAGCCTTTTCAGCTAAGAGCCTCAAGTTTGCCTAGCAGTGGCCAGAGCATGGGTTCAGTATGCCATGGCCTGAACTCAAGCAGGAGCAAACCATGGGTCTGGAGATGGACCTGAATCACACACATGAGTGAGATGGATGAAGGTTCCTCAGTACCAAAACTCATAAATTCCCTTTGTACTCCCAAAGAAGCAAGAGCTGATCTGTGTTCCATCTCCTCTAGCAAGATAAACGTTGCTAAAGACGGCCAGCCTGACCTCCAGAGGCTTCCTCCTTGTCGGTCTTCAGGCAGAACTTCTAAATGGTTATCAAAAGTCCTCCTGATTCTTTGTCTCTAGGTAAATATTTCCAAATAAGGGTCTTAGAAAGCCATGTTTAGATTGTGCAGTCTGAAACCCAGCCAATGGGAAGAAGGGCTTAGGATTATAAAACTTTGTTCTCCATTAACAGACGTTGCATTCCCCTGACTGCTGTCACTTGAACAACGAGGGCTGTGCCCTTTCTCACAAGAAGGAAGAAAACTCTTTCTGCACTGACTTCGACTCCGGTTTTATTTAGGTTGGTCTCCAGTACCACACACATATAATACAGAAGGAACAGCTTTTGTCCTTATGGAGTTTCACCTTCAGGTGACATGTCAATGGCCCCTTTACCTCTGCCTCTGGAACTCCTGTCCCATGGGGCTGATGGGTAAGAAAAGAGTGATTAAGCTAGGACACAGCCAGCCTGTGGAGGGGGGCTGCAGGGCTTATTCAGAACAGACCAGTCCTGGTGTAAGCTCTAGAAAGGCTTGGCTGATTGGAGACATTTTCCTGAGGGAGGGGCCTGAGCATGTTTCCAGGTCATTCTTGCACAAGGGCAGGAGCCATGAGAAAAAAAGGAAGGGTCTGGGTTCACTGAAGGAGGGATACCCCTCATTTCTGCTAAGGTAATCAAGGAAAGCTCACTATGTGAGCTGAGCTGTCCCCACTGCCTGCAATGCTTCTTCCTCACCTCTCCCTCCCGGCCTCCCTGACTTTCTTCACATCTTTGATGACATCCTCACCTTCTGCAGGAAACCTTTCCCGACCCCGCTGAATTCTAGTGCCTTCTCTCTGAGTCTACCCCCATCTATTCCACAAATATCTTGCTTGTACCTACTTGTTGGCATGTGCTCTTCCTCTTAGACTGTGAGCTCCCTGAGGGCAGGGACTGGTTTTTGCCTTTTGTTGTTTATTTAGCACAGTGCCTGGCATAGAGTAGGCACTTTTTCAATGGTTGCTAATGGATGAAGCCTTCAAGCAGGAGAGAGATGCACAGAAAAGGTTGGCCTTACAAGTGGTTGTAGAAAGGGGCAGCTAGGTGGCACAGTGGATAGTGCACCACCCTTCCAGTCAGGAGGACCTGAGTTCAAATCTAGTCTCAAACACTTACTAGCCATGTGACCCTGGGCAAGTCATTTAACCCTGATTGCCTCCAAAAAAACCCAAAACAAACAAAAAACAAGTTGTTGTAGATAAACAGGGAGCCCATTGGTGCCTAAGACAATTCATTTCCCTTTGAGACAACTGTCCCAAAGAAGAAAGTGAGAAAATTATGATTCAATTTGTGATCAAAATTCATTATTGGAGGGGATGGCATTTATTCATCATGAGTCCTTTGGAACTATCTTGGATCATTGTGTTGATCAGAGTAACCAAGTCTTTCACAGTTCTTCCTCATGACAACATGGCTGACACTGTGTATAATGTTCTCTTGGTTCTTCTCATTTCATTTTGCATAAGTTCATATAGGTCTTGTCATGTTTTTTTTTTCTGAAACCACCCCCGCATCTTATAGTACAAAAATATTTCATCACAATCATATGGCACAACTTATTCAGACACTCCCCAAGTGATGGGCATCCTCTCAATTTCCAATTCTTTGCCATCACAATAGGAGCTGCTATAAATATTTTTGTACAATTAATCTTTTTTCTTTTTCTTTGATCTCTGGGAGATGGAGACTTAGCGGTGGTATTGCAGAGTCAAATGGTATGCACAGTTTTATAGCCCTTTGGGCATAATTCCAAATTGTTTTCCAGAATGGTTGGACCAATTCACAATTCCATCAATAGCATATTAGTGTCCCTATTTTCCTTCATCCTCTCTAGCATTTGTCATTTCTGATAGGTGTGAGGTGTTACCTCAGAGTTGTTTTAATTTGCATTTCTTTAATGAGTAGTGATTTAGTTTTTTCATATGACTATAAATAGCTTTAATTTCTTCATCCAAAAACTGCCTCTTGATATCCTTTGACCATTTATCAGTTGGGGAATGACTCTTATTTTTATAAATTTGATTCAGTTCCCTACATATTTGAGAAATGAGACCTTTGTCAGACCTATGTAAAAATTTTGATATTATTTTATTGTCTATGGTACCATTTATGTAAATATATTTTCCCTGATTATCTGTTTTAATCAGGTCTATTTTTGCTTTTGCTTGGCTCGAGATCATGATTGCTATCCCTACCTTTTTTACTTCAGCTGAAGCGCAATAAATTTTACTCAAGCCCCTTATTTTTATTCTGTGTGTGTGTGTCTGTGTTTTCTGTTTCAAGTGTGTCTCTAGGAAATAACATATTGCTGGTTACTAATCCATTCTGTTATCTGCTTCCATTTTATGGGTTAGCTCATACCATTCACATTTAGTTATGATTAACAGTTCACTGTGCATTTCCCTCCATCCTATTTTCTTCTGTTTATCCTTCTCTTTTTATCCTATTCCTCCTCAAAAGTCTGTATTGCTTCTGAACTGCATTCCTTAGTTTGCTCTCCCTTTTACCATTCTTTTCCCTTCTCCCATACCTTTTATTTCCTTCCTTTCCTATTTTTCTATGGGAAAAAAAAAAAGATTTCTATACCTAACTTAGTGTGCATGTATTTTTCTTCCCTCTTTAAGCCAATTTGATGAGATTGAAGTTCAAGCAGTGCCCACCACCCCCACCCACACTTTCCTCTCTATTACAAAAACCCTTCCTTAAGTGCATCTTTTATGTGAGAAAATGTCCCCCTTTCTACCTCTCCCTTCCCCCTTCTCCCAAAGCATTCCTCTTTCAACTCTTCATTTTTTTCTTTTGAAATCATCCCAACATAATCAACTCACACCCATGCCCTCTGTCTATATAAACTCCTTTTAACTGCCCTACTAATGATAAAGTTCTTGACAGTTACATGTATCGTCTTCCTATGTAGGAATGTTAACAGTTTAACTTTATGGAATCCCTTCTGATTACTCTTTCATGTTTACTTTTTTGTGTTACTCTTGATTCCTATGTTTGAATGTCATATTTTTTTATTCAGCTCTGGTCTTTTCATCAGCAATGCTTCAAAATCCTCCATTTCATTAAAGATCTATTTTTGGGGCAGCTAGGTGGTGCAGTGGATAGAGCACCAGCCCTATAGTCAGGAGGACCTGAGTTCAAATTGGGCCTCATACACACAACACTGACTAGCTGTGTGACTGGGCAAATCACTTAACCCCAGTTGCCTCACATAAAAAAAAAGAAAGAAAGAAAAGAAAAGAAAAGGGAGCGGGGCAGATAGGTGGCACAGTGGATAGAGCTCTGGCCTTGGAGTCAGAAAGACCTGAGTTCAAATCTGGCCTCAGATACTTGACATTTACTAGCTGTGTGACCCTGGGCAAGTCACTTAACCCTAATTGCCTCACTAAAAAGGAAAAAAAAAAGATCTATTTTTACCCCTAAAGGATTGCACTCAGTTTTGCTGGGTAGGTTATTCTTGGTTGTAATCCTATCTTCTTGCCCCTCCCCCCCCCAAAATCATATTCCAAGCCCTCTAATCCTTTTATGTGGAAGCTGTGGAATCTTGTGTGATTCTGACTGTGGCTACAGGATATTTGAATTGTTTTTTTCTAGTTACTTGAAATATTTTCTCTTTGACCTTAGAGTTCTGGAATTTGGCTGTAAGGTTATAGGAGTTTTCATTTGGGGATCCCTTTCAGGAAGTGATCAGTGTATTCTTTCAATTTCTGTTTTACCCTCTGGTTCTAGAATATCAGGGAAGCTTGCCTTGATAATTTCTTGAAATATGATGTCAAGGCTCTTTTTCTTTTATCATGATTTTTAGGTAGTCTAATAATTCTTAAATTATCCTTCTTCAATCTATTTTCCATGTTAGCTGTTTTCCCAATGAGATATTTCACATTTTCTTCTTTTTTTCATTCTTTTGATTTTGTTTTATTGTTTCTTAATGTCTCATGGAGTCATTAGTTTCCCCTTGCCCAATTCTAATTTTTAAGGAATTATTTTCTTCAGTGAGCAAAGTACCTCCTTTTCCATTTGACCAATTCTACTTTGTAAGGAGCTTTTTTTCTTCCATGAATTTTTTACCTCTTTTTCTATTTGGCCAATTCTGCTTTTTAAGAAGTTCTTTTTTTAAGCAAATTTTTGTACCTCCTCTCCCATTTGGCCAATTCTGCTTTCTAAGGAGTTCTCCTCAATTGATTTTTTGTGCATCTTTTACAATTTGACCAATTCTGTTATTTAAGGTGTTATTTTCAACATTTTTTTTTTGGCTAGGCAATGGGGTTAAGTGACTTGCCCAAGGTCACACAGCTAGTAAATGTCAAATGTCTGAGGCCAGATTTGAACTCAGATTTGAAATCCTGACTCCAGGGCCAGTGCTCTATCCACTGTGCCACCTAGCTGCCTCTTTTTCAACATTTTTGCGTGGTTTTTTTTTTTGACCAAGTTCTTGATTCTCTTTTCAAAATTTTCTTGCATCACTTTAATTTCTTTTTCCCAATTTTTCCTCTATCATTCATAGCTCTTTCTTTAATTCTTCTAGTAATTCTTATTGGGCTTTGGTCTAATTATCATTTTCTTTGAGGCTTTGCTTGTAGTTGTTTTCATATTATTGTCTTCTGAGTTTGTATCTTGGTCTTTTCTGCCACCAAGGTGGCTTTTTATGGTCAAGTTCTAGGTAAAAACAAGGCATACTGTATATAAGATTAATTGGAAATAACCCCAGAATTGAGGCTCTAATATTGAGGGGGATTGGGAAAGCCTTCTCATAGAAGATGAGATTTTATCTGAGATTTGGAGGGAGCTAGGGAAGCCAGGAGGTGGAGATGAGGTGGGAGAGCATTCCAGGTGTGTGGGACAGCCCAAGAGAATGCCCAGAGCTGAGAGAGATGGAGAGTCATGTTGGGGGAACAGCCAGGAAGCCAGTGTCCCTGAATCAAAGAATATGTGGAAAGGAAAGGATTGTAAACCTGATGACTGCCATTGAGAATACTGTCATCCACTAGGCAAGAAGTGATGGGGGGTTGAACTGGGGGGAGGGGAGAAAGGGTGTCATCCTGTGACATGGACAAAGTTCTAGATGACCAACCTCTTTCTTTGGGGAGTCTCACCTCTGGATTCTCATGGCAGCACTTTCTCTTGGTTATGCTACCTATCTGACTGTTTCTCTTTAATCTACCTTGTTAATGCTTCCTCCATGTCGCACCCACTAACTGTCCTGGGTCCTCTTCTCTTCTTTCTCCACTCTTTTTTGGTGACCTCATTAACTCCTACAGTTCTAATTATATCATCTCTAGGCAGATGACTTCCAGGCCTACATACTCCTCTCCTGATGTTGAGTCCCACATCACCAACTGCTTATTGAGCATTTCTAGGTGACTGACTCACAGCAATCTCAAACCCCCTATGTCCAAAACAGAGCCAAGGCAATGTTGAGGGCTCCATCATCCTTCTAGGCACAGAGACTCCTGAACTGAAAGCCATCCTCAACTCTTCCTGCTCCTTGATTCTACTAACACACTCTTGTGGATTCTATTTTCAAATCAACTTGATTCAATCCCAAATCAATCTCTCATAGACACCCCTTTCTCTCCTCTGACATTGCTAATCCCGCTTGTGCAGACCCTCATCACCTCATAGCTGGACTATTGCAACAGCTGTTCATGGGTCTGCCTGCCTCAGTTTCTCCCTACTCCAATCCATCCTCCATTCGGCCACCAATGTGATTTTCCTAAAACATGAGTCCAGAATAATCAATAATAGCATTTATATGGTACTTTAAAGGTTTGCAAAGTACCTTACAAATGTGATCTCATTTTATCTTCATCCCAACACTTTGAGGTAGGTGCTATTATAACCCCCTTTTTACAGATGAGGAAATTGAGGCAAACAGAGCTTACATGACCTACCTAGGGTCACACAGGAAACGTCCGAGTCTGAATTTGAACTCAGGACTTCTGGACCCCAGGCTCAGCACTGTATCCACTGTGTATCTACCTGCCTCACCATATGGCTCCCTATTACCTCCAGGATCAAATACAGACTCCTCTGTTTGACTTTTAAAGTCCCTCCCAACTTGGCTCCAGCCTATCTTTCCAGAGTGATCATCCATTCCCATCATTCATTCTTCCAGACAGCCAAATGGGCTGCCTTCTTCTTTCTCTGAGATGATTATGTATTTTTCATTTCTGTGCCCCCATGTCTGGAATGCCCTCCATCCTTGCCTCTGCCTCTTGGCCTTCTTCCCTCAGAAGCCCAGCTCATTAGTCACCTCTACCTGAAAGTTCAGGGCACAGACAGCTACATCCCACCTCATCTCTACCTGCTGGCTTCCCTAGCTCCCTCCAAATCTCAGATAAAATCTCATCTTATATGAGAAGGCTTTCCCAATCAGCCTCAATATTAGAGCCTCACTTCTGAGGTTATTTCCAATTGATCTTATATACAGTATGCCTTGTTTTTACCTGGAACTTGATCATAAAAAGCTACAGGGAAGAGCCCTTCCCTGATCCCTCCCCTTCCCCCACAATTCTCCTGTAGTTACTGAGAGTTATATAAGGATACAAGTTATATGAGAGTATAAGTTGCCTTCCCCAACAGACCCCTGGAAGGAGCCCTGGCACTGTTTTGTCACTGTGGCTTTGATGCACAACATTCAGAAACCAACACACCTAAGAGCCTGGTGTTTAAGAAATCCAAATATCCCAGTTACTGGGCAACAGACTCATTTTTAAAAAAAAACCTGCTAGGAAAAGTGAAGAGCTGTCTGGCAGAAATGAGGTGCATGTCTAAGTCACATCCATTTGCAGCTTCCTTTGGCACATGGTGTGACATATTTGTTGTTCTAGAAGATCACAAATAAATGAGAAGGATGAGGAAGAAATGGCCTTTCCTACTTATGGATCAGGAAAATGTTCATGACCAATGTAGGGATACAGAGGATCACAGAAGAAAGGGCAGACAATTTAATGACATAAAATTCAAAGCTTTTATGAAAATAAAACCAATGCTGCCTCTTCTCTCCCAGCCCCACCTCCAAGGGAGACTATTTCCTGCCAGAAGGGAAAGCAGGAGGTTGAGGCCAGAAGCTTGACCACTCTGCTCTCCTCAAAGAGAGGGGACATCAGACTAGATTGATATCTATCTGCTCCCTTCAATAGTATTAGTCTATGGGATGTGGTTTTCAGGCTCAAGCTAAACTTCTAATCAATTTCATAATGGGGAAATGAGAGGGACCCCACAGTTTTTATCTAAGGCTTAGCTCTCTTCCCGTCAGATACCAACTCCACAACAAACACTCATAAGAAGTAGCAAAGAAGCCCATTAATCCAAGTCAACAGCAAAACAGAATCAGAGAATGTATACCAAACATTATATAGTGAAGGAGCTCTCCCATTAGGAGAGAGATAACTCAGCTCAACAGAGAGAGAGAGAAACAAAGAGGCCTGGATCACACCCACTGGGAAGCCAGAAGTTCTCAAAGTGACTGCAGACCCTGAAGAGACTTGAAGAGAGTCTGAAGTCACCCAGAGGGCATTTAAAGGTGAAAATGCAGTCAACAGCCAATAGCAAACAAGAAAGGTGGAAAAGAGCTGCAGAGATTCTGATAAGAAATACCTCCCTCCTTAAGAATTGGTGTAGCTACCTTATTTGAACTCTAACCTCACTTATAGAGGAGTGGAAATAGCAGAGCCACCTCTAAAGGCAGCTGGTATCTTCCCCCTCTTGGGCATCCAAGTGGTGGGGATTGGCTACTGTAGGAGATGCAGCATCAGCCACCTAGGGAAGGACCCTACAGAAAGGGACATCAGCACAACAAAGTCACACTTGGTGTTGACTGTGCTAAGCACAGGGGATAGCTAAGAAGTCAAGAGTCCCTGTCCTCAAGGGGCTCACAATCTAATGGAGATGACCAGCAAACAACAAACAGGATAAACAGGAAATGATTAAGAGGAAAGGCACTTGAATTCAAAGGGCTTGGGGTAGGCTTCCTGTACAAGGTGGGATTTTAGTTGGGACTTACAGGAAGCTTGGAGGCCTCCACATCTCAGTTTGGAGAGCAGGATGGCAGCTGGAGGTGAAAGCTGCCTTGATGGCACAGATGGACATCAGCCTTACACAACTCCTTGCTGCCTCTTCTCAGGGGGCATCCTCACCTGAGTTTGGAAGTTTAGGCAAGGAGAGCAAGAGGTGGAAGCAGGAGGATGGACTCCCCCCCTCACCCAGGCTAGAGGCCAAAATAGAATTGTTCCCTAGGAATATGAGGAAGGGCTGAGAACCTACCTCTTCTTTTGAGGAGATAAACATCCCTGGAGCAATGAAGTGGACTTCATATTCAGGCTTCCTTCTGCAGGCCTTCTTGGTCCCTAGTTCTGTTTCTCGTATCCCACTTAAGAGCTCTGGGAAGGGTTCATGTCAACCAGGCTGCTGATGCATTTTGCCCATGCTCCCCAACATGTCTGTGTTCACAGCTACCACCTACCTTCTAGCCTTCCCATCAACACACTGATTTTCCCATAAGATCACAGATTTAGTGGTAGAAGGGATCTTAGAGGCTTAGTGCACAATCTGGTAGCCCCAATAAACTGTCCTTGGTCCCAAGTATCCCAGAGAGAGCCCTGGCCAGCATGTGACTTTGTCTGCATTGAGGAGCATTCTGTTAGCTAAGCACTAAGCAAGCCCAAGTGTTTCCCTGCAGAAACCTGTTGGAGACTCTTGTTAGGGACAAAAGATGATTGTAAATTAGGCAGCCACAGAATACTGGACTTAGGGCTGAGAGGGGCCTCAGAGACCATAGAGTCCAACCTCCTCTGACGGGTGAGGAAACTGATACCCAAAGGGGGAAGGGGCTTACTTAGCTTCACAAGCAAGTGGTAGAGCTGGGACCTGAACCCAAAGTCAGGCAGCCAATGGAGTAAAACGAGGTTTGTTCCAACAGGCACTAACGACAAGCCGAATGGATAGACCTGAATTACTCTGTGTGTGTGTGTGTGTGTGTGTGTGTGTGAGAGAGAGAGAGAGAGAGAGAGAGAGAGAGAGAGAGAGAGCGCAACCCACTGGATCACAGAGTGTGTGGAGAGAAGAAAGCTGTGAGAAGACTGAAAAGGCCAGAAGGGGCCCGCTATCAGAGTGAGGAAGGTGGGGAGGGGAGGATAGGGAAACGAGGCAGGAAGTCACTCTTCCACCTGGAGCCTCTATCTCCCCCTTTGCATTCACAGGCCTGGTGGAGCCTTCATCATTTGTCTCCAGCATTGTGCTCAGAATCAGGCTGCAGAGAGAAGCTAATTGGATCAACAGCAATGACTCTATCTCGATGTCATAAAGGAGTCACAAGACAGCACCCCATTCCATTTTCTTTTCTTCTCTTTCTTTCTTTTGGAGGCAATCAGGGTTAAGTGACTTGCCCAGGGTCACACAGTCAGTAAGTACATGAGGCCAGCTTTGTACTCAGGTCCTGCTGACTCCTCTATCCACTGCACCGCCTAGCTGCCCCCAGCATCCCATTCCTAAGCGGTGTCTAGTCTCCAGTTCTCTTTTCCCTGCGTGAGCCCCCTGCCTCACTTTCATCTCCTCTGCTCTTCCCTCCCTTTTGCCCCAAGGCTGCTCTCCTTGATCAGACTCTGATTCCCATTTCAATGATCATGCTCTGCCACTGACTGCCTTGCTGCCCTCACTCTGTTCCTCAAGCCTTTACTATTGGGTGAAGGTAATGGGAATATTCCACATGGAGTCCTGAAGTATGATCTAGTTAAACCTGCATGATAGAGCTGGTACAGGCTTCCAGATACCCAGACTGAGACTGAAGGAGCCAGAGCCCAATGGAGGCAGCCAGGGGGACCTCAAGATCCACAGTGGAATCTCTGCACCCTCTGACCTCTTCCCTTCTATCCCCAGTTCTCTGTTACCTAGAAAAGTCAGAGTGAAAAGGAGTCCTGGACTTGCAGTCAGAATTGCAGCAATTAGGGTTAGGGTTAGGGTTAGCAGTAGATGCTTCCTGTCTGTATGACCCCCAGCAAGTCCCTTCCAAGCTTGAGGTCCTCCCCGACCATGGGATGAGATGGAAAACGGTCAACTCAGGGAAAGGACCCCTGTGCGCAGAAATATTTATAGTAACTCTTTCTGTGGTGGCAGAGAATTGGAAACTGAGGGGGGATGCCCATCCATTGGGGAATAGCTGAGCAAGTTGTGGTGTATGATTGTGATGAAATACTGCTGTGCTGTGAGAAATGACAAGGACACTTTCAGAAAAACCTGGGAAGACTTATGTGAACTGATACAAAGTAAAGCTATCAGAACCAGCAAAACATTGTACACAGTAACAGCAACATTGTATGATGATCAGCTGTGAAAGACTTAGCTACTCTGATCTGATCAGCATAATGACCCTCCACAGCTTCAGGGGACTCATGATGAAAAATGCTATGTACCTCCAGAGAGAGAGCTGATGGTGGAGCTCTGAGTACAGATTGAAGCACTTTTTTTTTTCATTCTGTATTTTTCTTTAAAAAAAAAATTGAAACATGGCTAATATGGAAATAGGTTTTGAATGAGTGCATATGTACATAAAATGAGTACCCTATTTCATGTCTTCTCAATGGGTGGGGGAGGGTTGAAGGGAAGAGGAGAATGTGGAACTGAAAATAAAAATAGCATTTTTTTAAAAGTCCATGAAGTAAATAACTGCAGTCCCTAGCCTGGGTATCTGCCCTCATGGCCCCCATTCTTTCAGCTCTAATAAGGCAAACAGCTGCCAGAGCCAGCTGGACTTTAGGGAACGGGAATGAGGGTGGAGATGGCTCGAATTTCACCTTAGGCCAATGACAGCAGGAGGAGACCCCTCTCTATCCCAATTTCACTTGAATCTCTCAGTGGTTTCTGTGAAGCCATAATTGCCTGAGTTCCCCCTCTTCCATCCCATATCAGTTACTGAAGTTTAACTGACCTGGGCTCCACATTTTTATGTTCAAGGAGAGATGAGAATTGATAGTACCAGCAGAATTCCATCCATCACCTGTGTCCCAGATCTTCTCAGGGACCTGGAAGTGGAGTCTCTGGGGGGTCTTGGAACTTGGTGAACATACCAGCTGAGGGTCTAAAAATGGGGGCCTGGAGGCCCAGGAGCCAGCAGGGGCTTAAATAGAGTCATGAATGCACAGCTGTTAGGGAGAGCCCAGGCATCAGCTCAGCAACTCAAAGTCTTCAGAGCACCAGAATCAACCCAATACTTATTTATTTACTGAATGCCTGAGGGCACTGAGTCATTCTTTGTTATCATTCAGTCATTTTAGTCCTGATCCCATTTGGGATTTTCTTGGGAAAAATACTGGAGTGGTTTGCCATTTCCTTCTCCAGCTCATTGTACAGATGAAGAAACTGAGACAAACAGGGTTAAGTGACTTGCCCAAGATCACACAGCGACTTAGTGTCTAAGGTTGAACTCAGGTCCTCCTGACTCCAGGCCCAGTGCTCTATCCACTGAACCACCTAGCTTCCCTATTATCATTTTAGGCCCATTGAAATGGACCTGGGAAGAACCTAAACAGTTAGAATTTTACAGGTGGGGAAACTGAGGCCCACAGAGGTAAAGTGACTTGCCCAAGGTCACACTGGTAAGAATGATACCACTTACTACCTGGGTCAGTGTAATGGAAAAAGCAATTACTCAGTGATAATATTGTCCCTTGTGATCACAGGTGAGGTCATTCCACATAAGCAAGGAAACCCCAGAGCTTTGGCTCTGAGATCAATCCTCCCCAGGAAGAAGACCTGGAGACATCTGGTTTTGTCGCAAGGTCAAAAGCAGGTGAGTCCATTGGCATGTTCCTGAGGTTTTGTCGTGGCCACAAAATGAACGTGGTGCTGAATGATGCTAAGAATCACATACCTCTTGGACCACCAGAGATGAAAGCAGACAGTAGGGCTAGATATGGAGATGGGCAGGCCCCATATCATCCTGCCCCCAAACCTCTCTGTCTGCCTGCCTGCCCCCAGACTTCCCTGCCTGCCTGCCCCCATACCTCCCTGTGTGCCTGCCTGCCTGCCCCCAGACTTCCCTGCCTGCCTGCTTGCCCCTATAGCTTTTGGAATGTCTGTCCCCATACATGCCTGCCTGCACTAAGGTGAGAGTCAACAAGAGGATGTAGCCTGAATGATGCTGTGGTCCTTTCCAGCTCTTTCAAGAACCAAATGAACTTTAACCACTAAGATAGGGGAGGGAGTGTTCCTTAATGAGATAGCCACTTATATTAGGAAGAGGGTTTTTGTATCAGGCCTTAGGAACGAAAAGAAGAAAAAGCACATGGTCCCTGCCTTCTCCCAGGATGGGAGTTGGGGTGTATGAGATCTACACAGATAAATATAGTACATGGCAGGGTGTCCTGGGCTCAAGAGGAGAATTTCAGACAAAGGGCACAGGGACATTTGAGGAGGAGAGGGCACATTCACAACCACCGTCTTAGGAGAAGACAAGAGGGAGAGACCAAGGCAACTTCATAAGCTCGGAAAAAAAAGAGATAAAATTCATCAAAATGACTCCTCGATCCACACCCCCATTCTCTGTCTGCATGAGTAAATGACACTCTAGACAGTGTAAGGGGGCTGTGCCCTTAGCTTGGGGTCTCTACCACCCACTCCTTGTACAAGGACAGGCAAGGACCACAATCCACCTTGTCCCAAGTCTGAGACCAATGACATATGAGGAGATCAAGATGTCTCTGTCCTTTCCTCTGAAAACCAAGTAAAGGCCAGCAAAGAATGGACCAGGACCGGCAGAGTGATGGAGGGCTCCCTGTGTGTTGTTGGGACTGCTGGGAAATGGCTTCTCTCCAGAACCCAACTGGTCCCTTGGAGACCCCTACCATTGTTCTCACCCCTGGGCCTGTAACTGGGTGTGCCCCAAAGTGTGAGCAGATTCAGGGTGCATTCAGCACCCTGTCCTAGCCCTACTGTCTGGTTTCATTTCTGGGGTTCTAAGAGTATCATTAGTATCATTCAGGCAAGAGCTTAGAACCCCCAAATGCCCCCCACGTGCTTCTGTAAAGGGAGCAGGATGGCACATTCTATACAGGGGACCTTGGGAAGGAGGCCATTCAGCCATCCCCTCACTCACAGTCATTTAGCGAGGGCCTGAGACCCTCTGGGCTCTCTGGAGATCGCACAGCTCTTGCTATCTCCATGAATACCCTTCCATCCAGTGACACTGGATTTCTCCAACCAGACACTCCATCTTGGCTCTGGTTATTTTCACTGACTGTCACCCAGGCCTGGCCCACTGTCCCTCCTTATTTCTGCCCCCCTGGCTTTGATGACTTCAAATCCCACTGTCTATGGAAAGGTTTTCCTAATCCCCCTTAATGCTAGCACCTTCCCTCTGAGGTGATCTCCTGCTAATCCTGAATCTAGAGTGTTTGTATGTAGTCGCTTACATATGTCTTCTCCATCATATCGGGAGCTCCTTGAGAGCAGGGAATATGTTTTTGCCTTTCTTTGTGCCCCCAGCACTTAGCACAGTGCCTGGCAAAGGGTTGGTGCCTAATAAATGCTTACCCACTAACTGACTAAAGAATGGTCTTGGGAGGAAACAGCCTCAACATCCCAGGGTCAAGGTAATGTGATGCCAGCCTAGCTATTGACCTAATTCACCAGACCTGACTCCACGTGGGGCCAGGCTTTGGCATGAAATAAATCCTATAATAACCCTAAGTGTGCACACAAACCCAGTTTGCCTCAGTTTCCTCATCTGTAAAATGAGTTGGAGAAGGAATAGCAAACTGCTCCAGTGCTTTGCCAAGAAATCCCCAAATAGGGTCACAAAGAGTCTGATATGACTGAACAACCACAATCATTTTAGGGTAGGTAAGTGAATGGAGCACAGGGCCAGGAGTCAGGAAGACCTGAGTTCAAATCCAGTCTTAGACAATTAGTAGCCTTGTGACCCAGGGCAAATCACTTACCCCTATTTGCTTCAGTTTCCTCATCTGTAAAATGAGCTGGAGAAGGAAATGGCCAACCACTCCAGTATCTCTGCCAAGAAAACCCCAAATGGGGTCAGGAAGAGCCAGACATGACTGAAATGGCTGAACAACAACACCACCTTCTATAGTTCTTATGGGCTAGAGGCTTGTTGACTGACTGAAAGATTGATAGTCACTACCCCAGGCCACTTCTACATGCCCAGGATCCCTTAGCAATCCAGAAGCTTCTCCAGGTGGCCTCCCATGGCTCCCTGGTAGCTCCACCAGCCAGGCCTGTACTCATCCTGCACAGTAGCAGGGCCAAGGGGAAGATTCCCAGAAAAGCTCTCAAGTCTGGGCCAGTGGCAACAACAGATATGGACCTGTCTGAGGGCCTCCTGGCTACTTCATATGGATGGCCTCCAGGGCTGAAAACTCTCATCGGCCTCTACTCAGCAAACCATCCCCTAAAGGACCAGTGTCCTTTAGAAAGTCCCCATGAATGCACCTGGGATGAGTTCAGTAGCCAAAGAAGAAGCCAAGGGACAGAGAAATTCTCACTCCTGGAAGCTTCCCTGTCACTGGTCAATTGTCTGAGCAGAAGGTGAGATGTTTATCCTACAGCCCACCTGTGGCCCCCTGGTGTTTCCTCCCCCTTGGCCCCAGGCATGGGGTTGGGGTGGATGGGCCTGGGGTCCTCTGTTTGCCATGTTCCCAAGGATGACCAGCAGCTATCAAGACAAACTGGAAAGGCTTTGGTCTCCACTGGGCATCAAACCAAGCAAAGACTTGTTCCAAGGCTCCATACTTGCCTCTGGCTCCCAGTACTCATGTCTGTCCCTCAATTGTGCACTCCTCCTGTGGAAGGCACTGTGGTCTTTTCAATCTAGTTTCAGTGGCAGGAAACGACCCTGGATTCCCTGGCTCAAGACCCAGTAATTTCTCTACTGAATGTCCACTGAGCACGGGCCCCATTATCCCATTCCAGAGAGCATGAAATTGAGGCTGGCTAGGAGAAGGGAGTTGGATAAAGTCCTCAAGGGTGTGTCAGAGGCAGGAATCCTGTCCAGGGCACCTGATTCTGCTCCACAGGAGGCTGGGTTGGTGTCTGTGGTCTATCTAGCTTGAGTCATTTTGGGAGGGGCCAGGATATCCCAGCTGAGTTTGATCAGTACTGGTTCACGAAGAAAAGAAAGACTTAGAGGCAATTCTGGGGTTAGAAAATACCACTGCCACATCTCTCCTCTAATCTCACCCTGTCTCAGGAAGAGACGAGAAGAGCCCACCCAGCAAGGTCTCTTTCCAAATGTTTCTTGGAGATGATTCTTTGGGATGGGGAGAAGAGGAGCCTGTGGTCATAGTGCTGGAATGCCGACAAAGACATATGGGGCCACTTCCTCCAACTCACACTAGCAAAATAGTTTGGGGCCCCCAGAGGGCAAAAACAACTTGCTCTCAGGGTTCTTGGGATAACCCTAAGGGTATTCCTTCTAGTATTGTGGCTCCTGAGCCCCCACTAGTGTGTTCCCTCTCAATTACTTTCTGTAGCAAAGTATTTATTAAGATGATATAGTAAAAATATAAGGGAAGGGTTAGGATTATATGTATGGTATTCCTACTAAGTGCCAGGCACTGTGGTAAGCACTTTATGAATATTATCTGATTTAATCCTCACTACAACCTTGCAAGGTAAATGGTGTTATTATCCTCATTCTACAATTGAGTAAGTGACCTGCCCATGTTCATACAGTTAATAATGTGTCTGAAGCCAGATTTGAACTCAAGTCTTCCTGACTAGGACAGCTAGGTAGCAGAGCAGAGAGAGCACTTGGCTTGGAATCAGAAAGACTCATCTTTATGAGTTCCAATCTGGCCTCAGACACTTCTTAGCTGTGTGACCCTGAGCAAGGCACTGAACTCTGTTTGCCTCATCTGTAAAATGAGCTGGAGGAGGAAATGGCAAACCATTCCTATATCTTTGCTAAGAAAACTGCAAATGGGGTCAGAAGAGCTGGACACAACTGAAATGACCAAACAGCAACTTCATGGGAGCGTTATGAGTATCAAATGAGATAGCACGTGTAAAGTGCTATATAAATGCATGTTGTCCCAGCGCTTCCACCACTGCTGGCTACTTAGTCAGTCAATAAACATTTATTAAGTGCCTACTGTGTGCCAGGAATTGTGGGAAGCACCACTTCAGGACAATTGTTCCCATTTCCATTGAACACCATCACTGCACAATTCAGCTCCAACCATTGATGGGACCTCCGGGTCTTCCAGACTTACCAAGTGATGGGGACACTTCCACCAACGGACATTCATTTGCCTAAGAACACTGGTCATGTGCACTCACAGGGCAGCCTCCTGGCACTCCCCCAGTCCTCAGGGAGACAGCTCAAAGCCTCCAGCGGGGGATGGCCGGCACACTGAGTTCCAGTCCAACAACTCCCAAGCCATCAGTTCTTCGGGCTTCAAATGGCCTGGCTTTCAGAGAGTAAAAAGGCTCTAAGGCTTTGGGGATGCCCTGTGCTTGCAGGGAGGAGGGATAGAAGAACGCATCTATTTGAAATCTAAACCGCAGCAGTGAGGCATTCTTCTAGCCTAGAGATATATTCTGCAACTTGTGTATCAGTGATTGCCTTGAAATGGGCCCATGGTCTGGTCCTCTTTGAGGAGATCCAAGCACCCCACAGCCTCAGCGCCTCTGCCCCCAATGCCCCCTTCTTTCCCAGAATCTCCTGGGAGCCTGCGCTGCCTCAGTCTTTGCTCTGAAAGGTTGGCTGGCATCAGCTGCAGGTGCCGGCCCCCAGCCGCTGCTGACAAAGGCAGCTTGTAGTCAATCCCTGTGTAAGAAGCAGTGTCTTCTGGCCCTTATCCTGCCTCTCCTCGTCCCCTGGGCCCCACATATCTCAGAGAGAAAAACCGCCTATTCACTCAAAAGAGCCATTCTCTGTGAGTTCCTTTGTGAGCCCGTGCCAGTCCGTTGCCCCTCGCCTTTGCTTGGCAATGTGGCCCAGAGCCAGTGGTCACGGCAAAGTTAGTGGCCTGTGTCTGACATGTGGCGTGAGGGTGAAGCCCAGAACAAGAGATTCCTGGGACCACGGGACTGGAAGAGAACTCAGGGCCATTGAGGACAAATACCTCATTTTACACAGCAGGAAACTGAGGCCCAGAGAGGAGAAGGGACTTGCCCAAGATCCCAGATAATGGGTGTCTGAAGCCAAATTTAAACCAGGGGCTTCTCTGCAAGGCCAGTGCACACCCCACGGCAGCATGCTGTGTGTTCCATCTTTCCTGTTTTTTTCCCAGCGAGACACTTTAATCCACAAGCCAGTCAGCGTAGACACTCCTCAGAGATAAAGAAAGGGCTTCTGGCGTCCTGAGGTTTAGACATACATGTGGTTTATAGCTGACGTGGTTTGGGGCTGCTGGGAACCCCGAAATGTCAGGATACAAGGTGGAATCACCTGGAACGAATTCACACGCTCAGTTTTCCAATCAAGCGGCCAGGTTTATTGTAACGCCAATAGAATCGGGCAGGGTTCCTAGTGAACCTGCAACTTAACTGGGGGGAGATGGGGCTTATATACAAAAGGGACATTGAAAAGAATCTGGATGAGGTTAAGGAGAGAGATTAGTATAGGCAAGTAGTGAAAGGGATGTCAAGTAGGCTCATTAGGTGATCTAGATGGGCTGGGTGGACCAGTTGCCCCAGGCAGAGGCACCTGTGATCTGGACTGCTGAAATCCAGGAGAAAATTCAGGGACTGGATTGCTTCCAAAGATGTGGTCTTTTCCTTTTAGGGGTCCAGGTCCTATTACCCCATCAAAACCAGGTCACCAGGTCAGCTCTGCCCCGCCCCTCTCTTTTTTGTTTTTGTTTTGGTGGAGCAATTGGGGTTAAGTGACTTGCCCAAGGTCACACAGCTAGTATCAAGCATCTGGTCTGAGACCAAGTTTGAACTCAGGTCCTCCTGACTCCAGGGCTGGTGCTCTCTCCATTGCGCCACTTAACCGCCCCTGTCCTCTCTCTTAATGGTGGCCCTGCTGGGGTTATTTTTGAGTGGCCTATTCCCCATTTGAAGGGAGTAAAATTTTGAGTGATTCCTTTACTTGTGAAGAAGGCCAGGAAGCTGAGAAAGACCAGGGGATTGCTCTCTGTGCCATTACGGATGTGGGGAGCAGGAGACACTGGGTGCTCGCCCAACGTTCTGAGGCGACTTGAGGAGTGGAGTAAGAGCCGGCTCAGGGGCTCCAGGCCTCTCCAAAGGTGCTCAGCTAAAAGGAGGGGCTGAAGGACTGGGGAAGGGGCAGGGAGCTTCTGAACCTGGAACAGAGGAAATGAAGCAAAGGGGCTGGGCGCAGCCTTGCACCCACACAGGGAGTGAGCCCACGGCAAGCAAAGTGCACTGCTGTCTGAACTGAGTCTGTCTGTATCGACCTGTCCTTTTAAGGAGGCTTGGCCTGGACAGATTTGTGTGGTTTCTTTCCTTGAGTTTGCTCATTGCAGCTAGGAGGCGCCATAGTGCACTGAGCACTAGTTCTGGAGTCAGGAAGACTCAAATCCAGCCTAAGACACTTGCAACTGTGTGACCCTGGGCAAATCACTTCACCCTGTTTGCCTCAGTTTCCTTATCTGTAAAATGAGCCAGAGAAGGAAACCACTGCAGTATCTTTGCCAAGAAAGCCCCAAATGGGGTCATGAGGAGTAGGATGTGACTTGACAACAACATAGCAACCACAAAGCCCATCATTTCCACATATATTCCTCCCCCTTCCTCTGCACCATCCAAACAAAAAGAAAAACAGCAGGTCAGCAGAATGAACCACCTCGACAGCTGAGCCTGCCAGTGTCCGGAAAGGCCCCTTTGGTCACATAGAGTCAGGATTCAGAACCAGAACCTTGGACTCCAGAACCAGCACTCCCCTATGCCAGCTATTTTTCAAGTCGGCTTCGTCCTCTCCTTCCGAGCCTTTACCAGCTTATTCCTCTGTAACTTCCAGGAGCATTGGCCCAATTAGGCCCCCAAGAATGCAGTTGGGCTTCCCCTGGACACAAGAGTGGGTAACAGCACCTTTCTGCTCTGACACTCCCCACGTCCACTCTCATTCTTGGCAACTTTTCCTTCCCACACAGAGACTAGGTGGGGTTCAGAAGTGGGCCGTTCAGTTAGTGATCTGCCTGGACTTTATCCTCACCACCCTGGAAAGTTAGAATACCCAATGAGGCTCCCTGTGCAATCAGGACTTCCTGAACTCCTGAACAGTCCCAGCCTCTGCCCTGCCACAGGATGCACCCAAATCTTCCAAGAATCCACAACTTGGAATTTCACATTCAACCCACACCCACAATCCCACTACCACTCTCCTTTTTTACTCTCTCATCCTAGCAGTAATCTCTCTGGGCACAGCTCAAGCCCTTGGTCCATGATCTGTCCTCAGCATGCCTCATATGACACCATCCAAGGACTGGCTACCATGTCCACTCTCCTATTGATGGGGTGATAGGGCCTGGACCCCTAAAAGAAAAATACCATGTCTTTGAAAACAACCCAGTTCCTGAATTTTCCCATACATTTCAGTAGTCCAAATCACTGGCGCCTCCAGCCAAAGCAACTAGCCCACCCCTGCCCACCTAGATCACTTAATTAGCTTATCTGGCAGTCCTTTTGCTGTTGCACCTGGCCCACCCCAGACTACTTACTGCTCTGTAATCCCATCCAGATCCTTTCACTGTCCTTTTTGTATATAAGCATCCCTCTCACCCCTATTCAGTTGCAGATTCCCTAAGAATCTCACCAGTACTATTGGAGTTACAGCAAACCTTGTCACTTTGACTAGAAGAAGGTTTGAGTGTATGAATTCCTTCCAACAATTCTGCCATTTCCAGGTTCCCAGCAACCCCAAATCACATCAGCTTTAAATCACCTGTGTGTCTAAGCTTCAGAATGCCAGAAGCCCTTTCCTTACCTCTGATTTGCCTTTCTATTCAATTTAAGTGCATTTTGCCTTGAATTAATGATTTATCTGATTTGGTCTAGTATTATAACATACATTAGGAGGGGCTCAGAGCTATGGTTTTTAATATATATAGTTACCTCAATAGTAAGTATGTTAATCGTGCATGTAACTGAGGAGGGGCAACATTGAAAGGGCCTGGGCCTATCAAGAAACATTTTTAGTGCCAACTCTGTGCAAGGTTCCATGTTGGAGCCCCATGTTCAATTCAGTGATGGAAGATACATGTGGCCTGCCCTCCAATTAAATGAGGGGGAAAGGGATTAAGAACTGAATCCTTGATTTCATTGGTGGAGGTATCTCCCAGGTGAGGAAATTCTCTTTACTGTTGTAGGCTGGCACCTCCTTCACAACTTACAGGCTTAGAAGGTTGTACAGGGAAACTGAGAGAAGTGACTTGCCTTGGATCGCACAAGCAGGATGTGTTCCAGGCAGGACTTGAGCCCCGGTCTTTCTGATTTGAAGGCCAGCTCTCTACTCAATGCTCTACAATACCTCCAGCAAGAATCAGAAGTCTTCCCCTTCCTCTTCACTTTTCCATTTGAATAACTATGGAAAATAAAGAATCTGTTCTCAGGACATCCTGGAGAAGGAGACAGGGGTGGGATGGGAGTTTGGGGAAACCAGGAGACATTTTTGTCTACCCACTAGCCTGAAGAGTGATATCACAAGATGAGGGAGCTCTCTGGAGTGCTGAGCTGGTGACAGGGAAGGCCTGCTTGGCACAGAAGCAGCTACAAGCAGGATGACCCTCCTCCTCGGGTCTGTCACTCTTCTTGATGCTCAAGGCTAGGGCTGCCCAAGAAACCTTTTTTTTTTTAAATAAAACTTCCCTTTCTCGCATGGTGACCTGCATATGGTATTATACTCAGAGATACCATGTGTGTACCTTCTGTTTTCCTAGGTTGGGGCTCTGAGCAAAATGAAAGAGAAAATCAGCAGGTGCCCCTGGGCTTTTGTTGATTTTTCACAGTATTTGATAACAAGATTATATGCATCTCTATAACATAAAGGGAAAGAAAGAGGTAAAAAGAGGAGAGGTCGTGGAGGAAGAGGAAGAGATTGCTTTCAGAGATCTGGGAGGTGGGGGAAGGTTTCATGGAGGAATCACAGAATCTGAGCACTGGAAGGGGCCTCATGGCATCTAGTCCAAACCATGCACCAAAGGAATCCTTCTGCTTGAAGTACCCTTGACCTCTCTAAGCAGCTCGTCGCACCTCTGGGCAGCTCAAACCCTGGTATCAAACCTAAAGTGGCCACTTTGTGGCTCCCCCTCCCCTACCCCTTTCTCCTGGCTCTGCCCTCTGGGGTCAAACAAAACAAACCTCATCCCCTCCCCTTGGGGACATCCCCTCGGATAAAGGGCTTCCCCTGCCCAGGCATCTCTTTTCCATGCCCAACCTTCAACTAGTCCTCATATGTCATGGACTCAAAGCCCTTCCTCCTCCTGGTTGCCCAGGTTCTCAATGTCCTTGGTAAACCTCAGTGCACAGAACTGAACACTGTGCTCCCAAAGAGGACAGGTGCTAATAGGGCCTTCACCCTAGGACTCCTGGAGGTTCTCCTGCCTCAAAATGTAGCCCCAGACTCAGGGACATTCTGGAAAATGTTTAACAGGTTCTGAGGTGATGGAAGAAAATGTAGGTACACACAGGGTCTAAGTGTCTGTGCTGACAATTTCACAATTGACTTTCAGGCACTAATTCAAGGGAGCTGGCTCTGCTACACTCTTGCTCAGACCCCATGACCTTTCTGGCCTGCCACACCACACAGCTAACTCATAAGGAGTGTGTCATCCACTCAAACCCCCAAATATTTTTTTCAGAATTTCTGTCTATTCATGCCTCCATCTTCTGTTTGAGAAGTGTTGTTTTTATATCCAAGTGTGAGACTTGACATTTATCCCTATTGAATTTCCTCTTATTAGATTCAACCCTATGGACTATCCAGCCTGTCCACATCCTTTTGGCTCCTGACTGTCGCCCACTGTGCCAACCATCCCTCCCCACTTGGTGGAATTTACAAATCCAATGAGCAAGTCATCTATGCTTCTATCCCAGTCATTGATAAAAATGCTAAATATCGGGCAACTAGGTGGTGTAGTGGATAGAGCACCAATCCTGGAGTCAGGAGGACCCGAGTTCAAATCTGGCCTCAGACATTTGATACTTACTAGCTGTGTAACCCTGTGCAAGTCACTTAACAATACTGTCAAACACAAAAAAAAAAAAACCAAAAAAATGCTAAACATCACAGATTTGAGCCCCCACTGACACTGAACCATTGATAAGTGCTCTTTTCTTTGAGTCTGGCCAGTCAATGAGATCTAAACCCATCTAATTGTTTACTGTCTAACTCATTTCTTCATCTTTTCCACAAGAACATCATGAGAGGGTTAGAAATCTGGACTTGGAGTCAGGAGGACCTGGAGTAAGCTTAGAAACTTAATAGCTATGTGACACTAGGCACAGCACCCAAGCCTCTGGGTCTCAGTTTCCTCATGTGTAAAGTGAAGGGCTTGGACTCTATGACCTCCATTATCCCTTCCAGCTCTGAATTTATAAGCCTAGAATCTTCAAATCTAGGTAATCTCTATCTATGACATTCCCCTCAGTCATCCTGTCCAAACAAACATGACTTGTGTTTGATGAAGCCAGACTGACTGTAATCACTTCTTCCCTTTCTATATGTTTGCCAACCATCTTTTTAATAGCTATCTCTAGATGCTTCCCAGGAATTGCGGTCAAGGGCACCGACCTGTAGATTCTGACTCATTCTTTTTTTGAAAATTCTCCCCTCTGGCAATCCCTCTCTCATTTTCCATGATCTATCACTGACAGTGGTTCAGTCATCCTATTTGCCAGTTCTTTTCTTTTTCTTTTTCTTTTAGACAAATACTAAAACTTAAATACATAATAAGAAAAGAAAAAGAAACATTATAAACTTAAATATAAAATAAGAAAAAAAGTCATGTGCACAGCAGAATATAGGAGAGGATTCAAAATATATAGCAATAGCTTTTCATTTTAAGAAAGCCTCTATATTAAATACTGTGCATCATGTTGAAAGCTGTCCATCTTTTCTTTGCATCCTTGTAGGTTTTCTTTTGTTCTTTGCTGTACACTTTTTACTTTGTTCTTTTTCCTCCTCCCTCCCCCCTACCCACTACCCCAAGGCTACAATTGAACATTGGATATATTTATATATAGGTATTAATATATACATACACTTATACATATATCCACATACATACATATATAAACATTTACTTTCCCTAAGAGATTCTAGTCCTAATCTTTGTGTTTATGTTTGTGCATATCTCTTTATTTTTCCTATCTCTCCTAATTCCTCTGCTTTACTTCTACCTGATACCTTACCCTCCTATTACTTAACCTATCCCCACTCCAGCAATCCCTCCCTTATCTTCCCATTCCCTTAAATCTAAACCCCCTTCTACATCCTCCTTTTAATCTATTCCCACACCATTCCCTCTAAAGATCGCTCTTTTATCCTCTCCCCCCTCCCTATCCCTTTAGAGTTTTATTTCTTTCTATATTTAGAAGATTTTTATACTCTTCTAAATATATATGTATTTTCCCCACTTAAACCCATTCCCAAAGAGAGTAGGTTTCTAGAACTAATAGCCCTCCCCCATCTAATTCCTCTGTATTGGTTCTTCCTCTTGCACCTCATTTATAAAAGCTGTTGTAACTACTTGAATAGTTTTACTTGTTGAAGTCATATCATACTCACGTCTACCCCAATCTTCCTTATAAGTTACCTAATTACTAATAACAATCTTAGACATAGGTTTTACATTTTTCATACGCAAAAGGTAAACATTCTATCCTTATTTAGTCCCTTATAATTAGTCATTGGTGTGTACCTTATATTTCTCTTGGTTCTTTTATGTTAAATATTCTATTGAGTTTGGGGTTTGTTTATTTGTTTGTTTGTTTGTTTTTTTAACAAACACCTGAAAGTCTGACAATTGATCAAATGTCGGGGTTTTTTTTCATTCAGAATTTTGCTTAGCTTTGCTGGAATGATATTTCTAGCCAGAAGCCCAGTTCTTTTGCTCTTCGATATATAGTGTTCCAAGACCAGTGATCTTTTTTTGCATTGCCACTGCTAGTCCTGTGTGATTTTCATTGTGACACTGCCATATGTAAATTGTTTTTTTTTCTTGTTGCTCATAATATTTTGTCCTTGAACTGAAGGTTTCAGAATTTGATTATAATAATCCTGTGAGTTTTCCTCATAGGATCTGTTTTAGGTGGTGATCAGTGGATCTTTTCTATTTCTACTTTCCCCTCTTGTTCTAATGCTTCAGGACAATTTTCTGTAACTATTTCTTGTATTATTGTATCAAGATTCTTTTTCTTTTATCAGAACTTTCAGGTAGTCCAATTATTCTTATGTTTTCTCTTTTGGATCTGTTCTCTAGATCTGTTGTTTTTCTTATGAGATGTTTTACATTCTCTTCTATTTTTTCATTCTTTATATTTTGTTTTTTCATTGCTTCATCTCCTATAACTTCACTGGCTTCCTTTGCCCAATTCTGATTTTCAAGGAGTTATTTTCTTCCTTAAGATTCTGGATCTCCCTTTCTAATTGGTTGACTTTCTTTTCATAATCTTCTTGTTTTTCTTGTATTATTCTTATTTTTCTTTTTAGTTTTTCCTCAGTCTCTCTCATTTGATTTTTAAAGACTTTTTTAAGTTCTTCAATGAATTCTTTTGGGGCAGGTGACCATCTGACACTACTCTTTGGGGTAGAAAAGGGTTTCTTTGCTTCAGTATTCTCCTCTGAAGATGCACTCTGATCTTCTCTATTCCCATTGTAGCTCTCTATGGTTGGATTCTTTCTCCTTTGCCTGTGTATTTTTTTTTTTGTAATAGTTTAATTTTTCTAATCACCTCTAGTCCTAGGGTATGGGGAATGGTACCTCTGGCCTCTAATCCTCTTCCATTCACTCTTCTGACCTTGAACTCAAACCAAGATCTCCAGCCTCCTGTAAGTGCCCACAGCAGAGGCGTCCCCACCCCACTTCTTCTGCACTCACCAGGAGTGTGCTGGTTACTTCTTGCCCACTGTGTCTCTGCAGCACAGCTGGGTCTGGTGTTCTCCATCAGCAGAGGTTCCCACAGTTTTTCCCAGGTCAGACACCCAACTCCCCTTACCGTCCCTGGGGTAAAAGTTCCTGTGACTGGAGCCAAGGCAGCATCTCAACCCAGCTAGCCCCAGGGCTTGTCACTTTTTGTTGAAGGGGATCCTAGCCTGGAGGTGTTTACTCTTCACAGGGAAGAAATCTTGTCTATGACTTTTCTTCAAATCTTCAGTTGTCCCAGTAGGACCCCTCTTTTGCCCCCACTCTTATTTGTTTTCATGGCTCTATGTTCCCCCAGAGGCGCTATTTTATCTCTTTTGTGGAGGAAAATCTTGAGAGCTTGGAATTTTCTAACCTACTCTGCCATCTTCCCAGAATGCTCTCTGCCAGTTCTTTTAGGACCCTAGGATGTTGTTCACCTGGGCTAAGGTACTTGAATTTATCACGCAGTGAGGGGCTCTCTTACTGATTCCTTACTTTACTGGAGTCACCTCCCTGTTAGTCACTTTTGTTCCATCATCTCCAGTACAAAGGTCATTTTGCTTTGCAGAGCAAATAGAAAACAAAATGAGAATTCACCATATTCTCCTCCCTGCTGTCAATCACCATTGTCCTATCCATCCCAATCCAAGGTCCTATCCCTTCTTCAATCCTACTTTTTCTCCCAATTTAACTAAAATCAAAATGAGCCCTGTGTTGCCATCCTTAGGTTTCCTCACAAGCATCAGCTCAATCTGAGCTTTAGGATTTCCAGCACTCCTTGATGCCAGGCTCTCCTATTTATCTTCTGTTCTCTGAACTTCCTTCCATCTCCTGAACATTTATTTTACAAATTTAGGTCACCTGGTGGGGGGATGCAGAAGGGTAGACTAGAAGCCTTCCCAATATGATCAGGGGTGAAGCAAGGGAGTCCATGATCACCATTATTATTGAATGTTGTAATAGAAATGCTAGCTATAGCAAGATAAGAAAAAGAAATTGAAGGAATAAGAATAGGCAATGAGGAAACCAAATGATCACTCTTTGCAGATAATATAATAGTATGCAGAACCCAAGAGAATCAATTAAAAAACAACATTAGCAAAGTCACAGGATATAAAATAAATCCACATAAATCATCAACATTTCTGTATATTACCAACAAAACTCAGCAGAAAGACATAGGAAGAAAAATCCCATTCAAAATAACTGTAAGGGGCAGCTAGGTGGCATAGTGGATAAACCACTGGCCCTGAAGTCAAGAGGACCTGAGTTCAAATCTGGCCTCAGACAATTACTAGCTGTATGACACCTGGGCAAGTCACTTAACCCCAATTGCCCCCCCCCCAAAAAAATTAATTAATTAATTAAAATAATTGTAGACAGTATAAAATACATGGGAGTCTATGTGCCAGGATCCAGCCAGTAATTCTACGAACACAATTACAAAATGCTTTTCACACAAATAAAGGCAAGTCTAAACAATTTGAGAAATATTAATTGTTCATTGGTAGCCTGAACCAGTATAATAAAAATAAAAATAAAACCTAAATTATTTTACTTATTCAGTGCCATACCAATCAAACTACCAAAGAATTGTTTTATTCAGCTAGGAAAAATAATAACAAAATCCATCTGAAAGAACAAAAGGCCTGGAATATCAAAGGAATTGGGGGAAGGGAGGGAGTGAAGGAAGGTGGCCTACCAGTACCAGATCTCAAACTATACTACAAAGCAGTAATCATCAAAACAATCTGGTATTGGATAAGAAATATGATGGTGGATCAGTGGACCAGATTAGGTACACAGTAGTAAATGATCACAGTAATCTATCTAGTGTTTGATAAACCCAAAGATCCACGCTTTGGGGCAAGAACCTACTATTCAGCAAAAACTGCTGCTAAAACTGAAAAGCAGTCTGGCAGAAACTAGGCCTGAACCAACATCTCATATTACATTCCAAGAAAAGGTCAAAATGGGTATGTGATTTAGACAAAAGGGATGATATCGTAAGCAAATTAAGGGAACATGGAGAATTGTATCTATCGGGTCCATGGATGAGGGAAAAGTTGTGTACTATGACCACTGTGACCAAACTAGAGAAAGTGAGGACCATGGGAAGTAAAATGGATCATTTTGATTTTATGAAATTAAAAAGGTTTTACACAAACAAAACCCATGCAGAAGGGAAGCAGGAAACTGGCGAGGAAAATTCTTATATATATATTCTCTGATAAAGGCTTCATTTCTCAAACATATGAGGAACTGAGCCAAATTTATAAAATAAGAGCCATTCCTCAATTGACAAAATGCTCAGACGATATGAACAGGCAATTTTCAGAGAAAGAAATCTAACCTACTGATATTCTTTTGAAAAGTGCTCTAAATGGCTACTAAAACAACTCTGAGGTACCTTCCCACACCCACCAGCTTGACAAAGTTATCGAAAAAAGAAAAATCACAAATGTTGGAGGGGATGAGGGGGAATGTGTGCACTAATGCACTGTTGATGGAACTGTGAACTGATCTTTTCATTCTGGAGAGCAATTTGGGACTACGCCCAAGGCCCTATAAAACTGTGCATACCCTTTGACCAAGGAAGATTAAGACCCCAAAGAGATCAAAGAAAGAGAGAAAGGCCCTATATCTACAAAAGTTGTTATCACAGCTCTTTTTGTGATGGCAAAGAATTGGAAATTGAGGAGATGCCCATAAATTGAGGAATGGCTAAACAAGTTGTGGCATATGATTCTGATGGAATACTATTGTTCTATAAGAAATGAAGAGGGGGATAGTTTCAGAAAAACCTGGGAAGACATATATGAACTGATGCAGAGTGAAGTAAGCAGAACCACGAGAACACTGTATATAGTAAGAGTGATATTATAACAATGATCAACTATGAACAACTTGGCTTTTCTGATCAATACAATGATCCAGGATAATTCCAAAGGACTCATGATGGAAAAATGTTATCCACTTCCATAAAGAGAACTGATGAACTCTGAGTATAAAATGAAGCTTTTTTTTTCATTTTCTTTATTTTTCTTGGGAGTTTTTTGGTCAAAGTGGCACCATGTAGCTAATGTGAAAATATATTTTGCATGACTTCCTATGTACTGTGGGTGTCAAATTGTTTGTCTTCTCAATGGAGGGAGACAATGTGGAACTAAAACTGTTTACAATAAATAAATAGTTTTGGGGGAATTTTTTTAAAGGCTAATGCTAAAAAAAAAAAAGAATTAAAGATAAATAAATAGTCTAGGTGATTTGGTGAGCTCCCTGTGCAACCACATGAGTTTTTTCAGAAAAATCCAAATGTTTTCTCCTCCTTGGAATTATTTTCTAGTGTGTCTTCAGAATTTCATTCTGAAGTTGAAAGTTTGGAGGAAGGGAATCTCCTGCCAAGGTAACTTGTGGGTAAGTCCATTCTAAAATGGAGAACAGCATGAGCTAAGGAACCAGTATTGGGAAGGACAGGACAAGAATTTGGGATAGAGAGCAATCCAGTTGAGTGGGGAGTCTAAAACAAAGTGGGGTAGTCACAGATAAAGTTGGAAAAGGAAGATTAGGCTTGAACAAGGGAATGCCAAAATCGAAAATTGATCTTTCCAGTCCAATAGATAAGAGTACTAAGCCTGAAGTCAGAGAGATCTGAGTTCAAATCTTCTCTCAGATACGTACTAGCTGTGTGGCCTTTGACAAGTCACTTGACTTCTCTCTGCCTCACTTTCCTCAATTGTAAAATGGGTTTAATAATAATACCTACCTCCCAAGATTGTTGCATCAATAGTTGCTAACATTTGTAAAAGTAGTTAGCACAGTGCTTGGCACATAGGAGGTACTTAATATATGCCTACTTGCCTCCTTCCTTCACTAGGCAAGGAAAAACCTGAATGTTTTTTAGCAGAGGAATGATATTTAATTCAATTGAAAAAATATTTATTAAATACCTACTATATGCTAAGCACTGGGCTAGGCTTTGGGAATACAAAGCCAAAAAATAATGAAACAATCCCTGCCCTCAAGGAGCTATCATTTCATCAGAGAATAAGCATTTATATAGCACCTACTAAGTGCCTGGCCACATTTTTGTTTGTTTGTTTTACAAATACTACCTCAATTTTATTCTCACAACCACCTTGGAAGGTAGTTACTACTATTATCCACATTTTACAGTTGAGAAAACTGAGGTAGACAAAGGTTAAGTGACTTGCCCAGGTAAACACAGCAAATAAGTGTCTGGGCAGGATTTGAACTCAGGTTTTCCTAACTGCAGATCTAGAGCATTCTCCACTGCTCCATCAACTACAAGGAGAAACAACATGGTCATAGAAAATGATATACAAAATGGGTACTGTCAAAAAATTCTAAACTAGTACTATCCTCTGTGTTTATGCACCAGTCTACCAGAAGAAAAACAGACAAACAAGTTTTATTTAATCTATCTTTAATCCAATATCTATACCTTTTATTTTTACTCTTTTTAGGTGCTATTGTTGAGGTTTAAGGGTTTAGGGGTGGTGGGACCCCAATGTCACAACACACAGATCCTGTCTGAAAGAATTCAACCCAAGCCTTCTTTCAGCCAAAGACAAGGTTTATTAGAACATCCATCATATTGGGCAGACTCTTAAGGAGTCTGAACATTAGTGAGCTATTGGCTAGATTCTAAGAATCTGAGCATCTTGATGGATTCAAGATGAACCCCTTATATACAGAAAGACTATGGGAGGGATTTAGGAGTGGCCAAGTAGTCTATGAGGTAATAGAACTCCAGGGACCTAGATCAAGGGAGAATGGAGTCTAGATAGGATTAAAGGTGGAAGTTGCTGGTGGGGGAGGGGGCACGGGACATAGGGAGGTAAGACAAAGGTTGGCTAGGCTAGGTTAAAGGTAACAGAATTGGGAGATTGGGTGTAGCCACAAGGAAAGACCAGTTGATGGATTATAGCCTCTGGGGAATGCCAGAGATCTGGCCATGTGAGAAAGTCCAGGGTTTTTTCTTTTTTGGGGTCCAGATCCCATCCTCATCACTAGTATTATTTCTATCTTATTTTTATTTTTAATTGTATTTTACTTATTTCCAATTACACATAAACACAATTTTTAACATTCATTTTTAAAAAAATCTTGAGTTACAAATTGTCTCCCTGCCTCCCTCACCACCCCCTTCATAAAATGGTTAGCAATTTGATAAAGGTTATATATGTTCAGTCATTTCCATATCAATCATATTGTGAAAGAAGAAAGAGGCCAACAGAAAAGAACCATGAAAAAAATTTAAAAAGTGAAAATAGTCTTCTTTGATCTGAATTCAGACTCCATTAGTTCTTTTTGTGGAGGTGGATAGCATTTTCTATCATGAGTCCTTTGGAATTTTCTTGGATCATTGTATTGCTGAAAAGAGATATGTCATTCAAAGGCAATCATTGAACAATATTGCTATTACTGTGTACAATGTTCTCCTGGTTCTGCTCACTTCACTTTGCATCAGTTCAATCCATGACTATTCTAGCTTAGAAAGAGAGATGTCCAAATGGACAGAGGGGCCCATGCCCTCCAAGGGGACTCAGGAACATTTTTAGGAATCATGAACCAGGTAAAGGTCACAACATGTAAAAATACAGCCTGGGGTTAGCATGACAGCCTTGTTGAGTGAGCAAGTCTACATTCCAATTCCTGGAGGAACTCTCCCCTCCCTCTTCCCTCCTCTCTCCTCCCTCCAGAAAAGATCTTAATGCTTTCTCAGTGGAGAAGGAACCCCAGACAGACCCAACCACCTGGAAACTGGAGTTAAATGTGGTCAATCAATCCACTTCTCTAAGAAAGGCCTTTTGTTTGGAACCCAACATGGTGAAGTAAGAAGTAAGTCACTCTCACCCCCCCCATTGACCTCTGAAAGCTCAGAAAATATCGACCCAGGAAAAACCCTGAGCCAGCAAAAAGACAGAGCACAGCAATCTTGTACCCCAGGAAGCTTGGGGGATAAACAGGAAAGGCCTTTCTCTGTCTGGGGGAGGGGGAGCAGTACAGGATTGGAGACATCCCAGCAAGCCAGTGGCAAACCCCACCTCAGCATACTAGGGGGAGATCCTGAGACCCAGGTTGGTGCAACAGGCAAGTGCCAGTACCAGAACCCCTGAGAGCCTCAATACAGGAAGGGGAACTGGTAGACACAAGCTTGGAAAATGAACATGGGTGATGTGTTCTCTAGCATTGAAATCACCTGGTGCCTCTAAACAACTCTGGAAAGCATAACTCCAGAAGAAAAAACTCCAGGCTGACAGAAACCCACCAGCAGCGAAACATCTCTGTGAAAGGCCTGGGTGACCAGGAGCCAAACATTCAAGTGCAAGGCCCCAGTGACCAGGAAAAGAAGTGTGGGTAAGTGCCACCTTTGCTCCAGACAGAAAACTCAACAGGTTTTTTTGTTTGTTTTGTTTTTTGTTTTTTTGTAAAAAGTCAGAAAATAGGCAAACACCACGAACAGAAAGCAGAAATGGAAAATGACCATATATTCTTATTTTGGGTAAAGGGAAGATCGAGGCAAAATTCAGAAGAGGACAACATTGTTAATATTTCCACATACAAAATCTCAAACGGGAATGTGAACTGGTTTCAAGCCCAAAAAGCCTTCTTGGAAGAGCTCAAGAAAGATTTTAAAAGTCAAATAAGAGAGGTAGGAGAAAATTGGGAAAAGAAATGAGAGGTATGCAAGAGAGAGTCAATAGTTTGGAAAAGGAAGTACAGAAATTAACTGTAGAAAACAAGTCCTTAAAAAGTAAAATTGGCTGAATGGAAAAGGAGGCACAAAAACTCAATGAAGAGAAGAACTCCTTAAAAAGTAAATTGGGCCAAATGGAAAAGGAGGTATAAAATCTAATAGAAGAAAGCAACTCCTTGAAAATTAGAATGGGGCAAGTGGAAGCTAATGACTCTATGAGAGAGCAAGAATCAAACAGAAACAAAAGAATGAAAAAATAGAAGAAATCATAAAGTACCTCATTGGTAAAACCACTGACCTGGAAAATAGACCAGGAGAGACAATTTAAAAACTATTGGTCTACTTGAAAACCATGATGAAAAAGAAGAGCCTGGACAAACATCCTTCAGGAAATCATCAAAGAAAACTGCCCTGAGATCCTAGCACCAGAGGGCAAATTAGTCATGGAAAGAATCCACCAATCACCTCCTCAAAGAGATCCCAATTTGAAAATGCCAAGGAATATAGTAACTAAATTCCAAAACTACCAGATCAAAGAGAAAATACTGTAAGCAGTCAGAAAGAAACAATTTAAATATCATGGCACCATAGTCAAGATTTCAAAGGACCTTACAGCTTCTACATTAAAAGATTGGAGGGCATGGAATACAATATTCTGAACAGCAAGGGAATTTGGGTTACAACCAAGAATCAACTACCCAGCAAAAATGAGCATAATTTTTTGGGGGGAGGAAATGGAATTCAACAAAATAGGGGACTTCCAAACCTTCCTGGTGAAAAGACCAGAGTTCAACAGAAAATTTGACCTTCAAATACAAGACTCAAGAGAAGTATAAAAAGGTAACAGGAAAGAAAAAAACCAACAACATCAGATTATCAATAAGGACAAACTGTTTACATCCCTACAAGGGAAGATGACACTTGTAACTCTTGAGAACTATAATGTCATTGTGACATCTGTATAATTAGACAGAGGGTGTTAGTTTAAGTTGACTTTGATGTGATGGTACAAAATCTAATTAAGTGGTGAAAAGGGATTGTACTGGGAGAAGAAGAAAGGAGGAGGCAGAGAAGGATAAATTATATTACATGAAAAGGCACAAAAACCAACTGCAGTAGAGGGAAAGAAGGGAGGGAGATGAGCATTGTTTGAACTTTCCTTTCATCAGATTTGGTTCAAAGAGAGAATAACATAATCAGTTAGGTATAGAAATCTAACTTAACCTATAGGAAGCAGAAAGGGTAAAGGGAAAAGAAAAGGGAAGGGGCTAATAGAAGGGAAGGTAGACTAAGGGAGAGGTTGGTTGAAACCAAAACTCTACTGAGGAGAGAAAGGGAAAAAGGAGAGAAAAAAACACAAATGAGGAGGGAGGGGAATAGGATGGAGAGGAAGACAGAGATAGTAATCATACTTGTGACTGTGAATGGCATGAACTCTCCCACAAAACAGAAATGGATAACAGAGTTGCTTAAGAACCATAAACCTACAATAAGTTGTCTACAGGAAACACATTTGATGCAGAGGGATATACACAGAGTAAAGGTAAAAGGCTAGAGCAGAATATATTATGCTTCAGCTGAACTAAAAAAAAATAGGGGTAGCAATCCTGATCTCAGACAAAGCAAAATCAAAAATAGATCTAATTAAAAGAGATAAGGAAGGAAACTACATCTTGCTAAAAGGTACCATAGATAATGAAATAATATCATTGCTAAATATATATGCACCAAGTGGTATAGCAGCCAGATTCTTAAAGGAGAAATTAAGGGAGATACAGGAAGAAATAGACAGCAAAACTATACTAGTGGGGGACCTCAACCTCTCCCTCTCTGAATGAGGTAAATCTAACCACAAAATAAACAAGACAGAAGTTAAGGAGATCAAGAGAACCTTAGAAAAGTTAAATATGGTTAATCTCTGGAGAAAACTGAATGGGGACAGAAAGGAATGTACCTTTTTCTTGGTGGTACATGGCACCTACACAAAAATTGACCATATACTAGGGCATAAAAACTTCACAATCCAATACAGAAAAGCAAAAATGTTAAGTGCATCTTTTTCAGATCATGAAGCAATAAAAATTACATATAATAAAGGGCCATGAAAAGATAGCCTAAAAATTATTTGGAAACTAAATAATCTAATCCTAAAGAATGAGTAGGTCAAACAACAAAACATAGAAACAATCAATAACTTCATCCAAGAGAATGACAATAATGAGACAACATACCAAAAGTTATGGGATGCAGCAAAATTGGTCCTAAGGGGAAGTTTTATATCTCTAAATGCATATATGAATAAAATAGGGAAAGAAGAGATCAATGAATTGAGCATGCAACTAAAAAAGCTAGAAAAAAATTGAAAATTGAAAATCTCCAATTAAATACCTAATTAGAAATTCCGAAAACCAAAGGAGAGATTAATAAAATTGAAATTAAGAAAACTATTAAACTAATAAATAAAACTAAGACCTGGTTTTATGAAAAAAAAAACAATAAAATAGATAAACTTTTGTTTAATTTGATTTAAAAAAAAAAGAACAAAACCAAATTACCAGCATCAAAAATGAAAAGGGTGAATTCACTACCAATGAGGAGGAAATCAAAACAATAATTAGGAGTTATTTTGCCCAATTGTATGCCAATAAATTTGAAAATCTTAATGAAATGGATGAATATTTACAAAAATATAAATTGCCCAGATTAATGGAAGAGGAAATAAAATACCTAAACTACCCCCTTTCAGAAAAAAGAAATTAAACACGCCATCAATGACCTCCATAAGAAAAAATCTCCAAGGCCAGATGGATTCACAAGTGAATTCTATCAAACATTTAAAGAACAACTAATTCCAATACTATATAAACTATTTGAGAAAATAGGTGAAGAATTCTTTTTTGCGATGCAAATATGGTGCTGATACCTAAACCAGGAAGAACCAAAACAGAGAAAGAAAACTATAGACCAATTTCCCTAATGAATATAGATGCAAAAATTTTAAATAAAATATTAGCAAAGAGCTTACAACAACTTATCTTGGGATAATACACTATGACCAGGTAGGATTTATACCAGGAATGCAGGGCTAGTTCAATATTAGGAAGACTATCAGCATAGTTGACCATATCAGCAACAAAACTAACAGAAATCATATGATTATATCAATAGATGCAGAAAAAGTATTTGACAAAATGCAACCCTTATTCCTATTAAAAACATTAGGGAGCAGAGGAATAAATAGAGTCTTCCTTAAAATGATAGATAGCATCTATCAAAAACCATCAGCAAGCATTATATGTAATGGGGATAAGCTAGAAACATTTCCAAGATCAGGGTGTGGGGGTGTGTGAAACAAGGATGTCCATTACACCACTGTTATTCAATATCGTGCTAGAAATGTTAGCTTTAGCAATAAAAAAAGAAAAAGAAATTGAAGGAATTAGAATAGGCAAAGAAGAAACAAAGCTATCACTCTTTGCAGATGATATGATGGTATATCTTGGGAGTTCTAGAGAATCAAGTAAAAAATTACGTGAAATAATAAATGAATTTAGCAAAGTTGCAGGATATAAAAACAAACCCACACAAATCATCAGCATTTCTGTATATTACTAAAAAGAAGCCCAGAAGCAAGAGATAGAAAGGGAAATTCTATTTAAAATTACTGTAGACACTATAAAATACTTGGGAGTCTACCTGTCAAAACAAAACCAGGAACTATATAAACACCATTACAAAACACTTTTCACACAAATAAAGTCAGATCTAAATAATTGGAAAAATACCAGTTGTTCATGGGTAGGCTGAGCTAATAAAATAAAAATGACAATTCTACCTAAATCAAGTCACTTATTCAGTGCCATACCAATCAAACTACCAAAAAATTATTTTGTAGAGCTAGAAAAAACAATAGCAAATTTCTCCTGGAAGAACAAAAAGTCCAGAATATCGAGGGAACTAATGAAAAGAAATGCAGGGGAAGGAGGCCTAGCTATACCAGATCTTAAATTGTATTATAAAGCAGCAATCATCAAAACTACTTGGTACTGGCTAAGAAAGAGCAGTAGATTAATGGAATAGGTTAGGTATGCAAGACACAACAGTCAATGACTATACTAATCTACTGTTTGATAAATCCAAAGACTCCAGCTTCTAGGATAAGAAATCACTATTTAGCAAAAACTGCTGGGAAAACTGGACAAATGTATGGCAGAAACTGTGCATAAACCAACATCTTACACCCTATACCAAGGTAAAAATCAAAATGGGTAAAGGATTTAAATATAAAGACTGATACAATGAGCAAACTAGGAGAGCAAGGAATAGTTTATTTTTCAGATCTATGGAGAAGGGAAGAATTTATGACCAAAGAAGAGACAGAGAACATTATGAAATGCAAAATGGATAATTTTTATTACATTAAACTGAAAAGTTTTCACACAAACAAAGCCAATGCAACCAAGATTAGGAGAGAAGCAGAAAACTGGGAAAGAATTTTTACAACCTGTGTCTCCGAAAAAGGCCTCATTTCTAAAATATATAGAGAACTAAATCAAATTTATAAGAATACAAGTCATGCCCCAATTGATAAATGGTCAAAAGGTATGAACAGGCAGTTCCCAGATGAAGAAATTAAAGCCATCTATAGTCATATGAAAAAATGTTCTAAATCACTATTGATTAGAGAAATGCAAATCAAAACAACTCTGAGGTACCACATCACACCTATCAGATTGACTAACATGACAAAACAGGACAATGATAAATGTTGGAGATGTAGGAAAAATGGAACACTAATGCATTGTTGGTGGAGTTGTGAAAAGATCCAACCATTTTGGAGAGTAATTTGGAACTATGTCCAAAGGGCTACAAAAATGTGCATATCCTTTGACCCGGCAATAGCACTTCTAGGGCTGTATTCCAAAAAGATCATAAAAACGGGAAAAGGACCCACATGGACAAAAATATTTATAGCAGCTCTTTTTGTGGTGGCAAAGAATTGGAGATTGAGGGAATGTCCATCATTTGGGGAATGGCTGAACAAGTTGTGGTATATGAATACAATGGAAGACAATTGTGCTATAAGAAATGATGAGCAGGCAGAATTCAAAAAAACTTGGAAAGACTTACATGAACTGATGCAGAGTGAAATGAGCAGAACCAGGAGAATGTTGTACACAGTAACAGCCACATTACAGTATGACTGGCTTTGAAAGATTTGGCTCTTCACAGCAATGCAAGAATCTAAGACAGCTCCAAGAGATTCAGGATGAAATTGCTGTCCATATCCAGAGAAAGAACTATGGAGTGTGAATGCAGATGGAAGCAAACTATTTGCTCCCCTTTTCCTTTGTTGTTTTGTTTTATTGCTTCATTCTTGTGGTTCCTTCCATTAGTTCTAATTGCTCTTTACATCATGACTAATGGGAAAATATGTTTAACATGAATGTATATGTAGAGCCTATATGGGATTGTATGCAGTCTGGAGGGAGGGGAGGGGGAAGAAATGAGAGGAGGAGAAAATTTAAAACTCAAAAGCTTATGGAAATGAATGTTGAAAACTGAAAGTAAATAAAAAAAAAGAAAAGAAAAGAGAAGAAAGGTCTTTTGTCCTCCATCCAAGACTCACTTTTCTTATGTGGGTCTTTTCGCTGGTATCTGGAAAGGACTTTAGAGGAAAATATTTGTATTTCTTAAGATTTCTAGAGATACTAAAAAAGAGGTTTGTAACTTGCTTCCAGAGTACAAAAATCATTTCTCTAGGGGAAGGCAGCAGAGAAGAGATTCAGCCACGTCCACAGGGGAGAGACTGACTGATTTAGCATCAGGAAGACCAGGGTTCCAATCTTGCCTCAAACACTTACTAGCTGTGTCACCCCAAGCTCATCATTTTACCTCTCTCAGACTCAGTTTCCTCATCTGCTAAATGGAGATGATAATAGCCACCTCAAAGGGTTGCTGTGTGGACTGAACAGATAATGTGTGTAAAGTACTTTGCAAACCTTAAAAGTGCTATTTAAATGCTATTGTTGTTATTATTATTATTAGATTGGCTTCTTAAGGGGCTAGATAGCACATTGGAAAGAGCCCTGGGCCTGGAGTCAGGAAGACCTGATTTCAAATCCAGCCTCAGACATTGGCTGTGTGACCCTGGACAAGTCACTTCACCTCTGTCTGCCTCAGTTCCCTCATCTGTAAAATGAGAATAATAACAACACCGCCTTCCCAGGGTTGTTGTGAGGATCACATGAGACCATATTTGTAAAGTGCTTAGCAGTGTCTGACACATAGTAGGTGCTCTAGCTATTATTTCCATGATAGTAATCAGCATAGAAATGATCATTAAAGGCATGGAGCACATAGTGTCTCCAAGAGACCTTGTAGAGGGAGGAGAGCCTAGGCTCAAACTGGAGTTCTGGAGCTTATAGAAGTGGAAAGAGGGTGAGGATCCTGATTAAAAAGGAACAGAGAAGGGAAAAACCAGGTCCTGCAAATCCCAGAGGAAAGACTCCATGGGAGAAGAAAGGGGAGGCTAATGGTATCAAAGGCTGCTAAGGAGTCAAGAAAGACGAGAAGTCATGTTTGTTGTTGTGTCTGACTCTCTGTGACCCCATGTGGGGTTTTCTTGTCAGAGATACTAGAATGGCTTACCATTTCCTTCTTCAGCTCATTTTACAGATGAGGAAACTGAGGCAGGCAGGGTTAAGTGACTTGCCCAGGGTCACGCAGTTAGAAAGTGTCTGAGGCCAGATTTGAACTCAGGAAGATGAGTCTTCCTGATTCCAGGCCAGGAGCTCTATCCACTGCAGTGCCACCTGGCTACCCCTAAAGAAGTCATTGGATCTGGCCATTGGCAAGAGCAGTTTCATTTGACTGATGAGATGCAGCAAAGGGCAGAAAAGTGGACCTGAGCTGGGAATGAAGACCACAAGTACACCCAGCTTCTTTGAAGAATTGGGCTGTGAAAAGGTAGAAAGATCTGGGACAGTGGCTAGAGGTGGCCGTAGCATCTCCTACAGGTCTCTTGTGGTCAGGACACCTGTAAGCTGTGGTGTGGCAAATGGTGGGAGTGTCCGTGGCTGAGACTCAGCTGGGTATAATCAGTGATATGATAAGGGGGTTGGTAATTCAAGAGAAAAGGACAGTGTGGAGTTAAATTGGTTCACCAAGAGTAGAGATGGGAGAGAGGAGAGTAGCTAGTGCAGAAGAGATGGCCAGGAAGAGGATTGAAGGGTCAAAGATTGGAGGTCATGATGAAGAGTAAGGTTTTGAAAGGAAAGACAGAGGGAAAGGTGGAAAGAGCTGGTCAGATAAAGGGATTTCAGAGGTGGCACGTTTGTGAATGATAGCAAGATGGCCATCCTTATTTGTGGCTGAGGTGGGCTGGACAAGGAAGCCAAAGGAAGTAAGCAGGTTGAGGAACTGAGTCATTAGGGTGCTTGAGGGGAAGTCAATATATATGTTCAAGTCCTCCAGTAAAGGGCAGAAATTGGGAAGGAGATGAAAATTGTGAGCCATGTACTGAACTCATTGAGGAAGGGAGGGGAATGACCTGGGGGGGATCTGTAGACACCAGCTACCAGGATTTTGATTCAGTGGTGGAGATGAATTGCATGACCCTCAAAAGAGGAGAGGTTGCTGAGTAATGGAGGGAGGGGGAGAACCTGGATGTGCAATAGGGAGCAAGAAGCATCCCAATTCCTTTGCCTCAACTAGTGAACTGAGGAGAGTGAGGGAAGATGCAGCTAGTGCTGGAGAGGTAAGGGAGGCTGGGTCATGGGGGAAGTCAGGCTTCAGTAAGAGCTAGTAGATGGAAGGAGTAGGAGATGACAAGACTTAGGATGAAGAGAAGACTGTTGCCTTTGGAACAGGCATTCCAGAGGGCACAGGGGAAAGGCTGCATGGTGTTTGGCTGGAACTTTGGGGTGGAGGGTAGAGGAGATAGAATAAGGAATCTGGGGGTGGGGTGGAGAATAGGGCTTAGATGGTGGTCTACAGGAGTTCATAGTCACCGGGATGTGAAGGCTATGACCAGGAGTGAGAAGTCAACATTGAGTGAAGGCCCCACTCCTCACCTCAAAGGAAGCTAGACTTTAGGCAGGAACAGGAGAAGGAAGTCCCGCTCCCCACCAACTTTCCTCTTCTTCTCTTGAAGGACAGGAGCACCAGGATGTAGAAGACGTGAGGTCAAAGGGAAGGTTAGTGAGGAAGAATGAAGAATCTGGGGAGTGAGATCCCAGAGCTTAAACCTCAGCCACTGGAAGGATGCTAGTGCTCAAGACAGAAACTTGAAGGAGGGACAAGTTTAAGGAGGAAGAGGATAAATTCTTCTGGACATGAGAGACATTTGAGAGACATCACAGCAAAGTTGGCCATCATGGGTGGTAGCTGGAGATATGAGAATGGAGCAGAAGACCCATCATCCCATGAGAGATGGATTAATAACTGAACCCAAGGGAACTGATACATGGACAAAAGAGCTGATGGAGAGAAAGGTGGTCCAGGATGAGACTTGGGCCATGGGCTCGCTTGGGGGTGTGGAGACGGATCATGATCGAGTGAAGGGGCTGAGAAGGAGCCCTCCTTCAGGCTGGAGAGAGAGCCTAGTGCCCAAGGGAGCTGAGAAGTGGGTGGGGTGGGCAGTAGGAAGGGGTAAGCAACTGTGGTGTCAGAATTGCAGGGACACCAGTGAGGACTGAGGAGGGCACACGAATATTGAGGTCTCCCAGTGCAAAGGCAGCAGTTGGGGAGGAGAGGTACGCGGTGATAGTGGAGAGAGAACAGGGATGGGGTGGCCTGCTGATGGCCATGACAAGGTCTGGACATGGATGGAGGAAAGCTTCATGGGTGAGGTGGCAAAGGGAGCCTATAAGGGCAGGTGGAGGAGGGGGTAGGGACCCAAGAGGGGAGCAAAGGAAAGAGGATCACCTCCCTCTGCTAGCCCTTTCCATCAGGGCTTGGGGGGACCCAGGCAGCCACTGAACCCAGAGGGACTGTTCCTCCTGGGCCTGGGCCTTTGCTGCAGATGAAGGCTGAGTCAGGATGGGGAATCCCTCGAGTAGTCTGCTAAAAGTTGTTTTTTTTTTTTTTCCCCTCTCTTGTTCTGGGTGCAAATCCTGCCCCTCATACTGTGTGTGTGACAGCAGGTCAGATTTCCCTGGTCTTTGGTTTCCCCCTCTGCAAAGTGAGGAGGTTGGACTTAGCAGCATCTGCCGTCCCTCCCAGCTCTAGACCTAGTATCCTGTGTGCGACCTTGGACAAGCCGCCTTTGCTTTCTGAGCCTCAGTTTCCCCATCGGTAAAGGGAGGGACCTAGCCTCCAGGCCCTAGCTCTGGGAGGCTGTGGTCCTGGGCTTGTTTGGGTATGTCCTTTGCCCCCTCACACTTCACCTACCATCAGTTTTGTTGCGTGCTTAGAGAGTTTACTCCTCACTCCCCCCGCAACTCCCCCAGTTGATGTGTTCCGTGAGGGATCCAAGGATCCCAGAGCCAGAGATGGAGGTGACCTTCTTGAAGGCCATGGAGCCCCATGCCCTCAGTTTCCAGGAGAGGAAACTGAGGCACAGGGACAGTGCTGGGGGGGGGCGGCGGCCCGTTAGTCCCGGGGCCCCGCACTGGGGGGGGGGGAGGGGTGGGGGTGTCTGGTTGCCTTAGCCTCTGTGTCCTGGGGGTGCTTCCTTAGGTCTCTGCGGATGTTGCAGCCAGCGGATGAGGGAGGGGTCCCAGCCTTCCAGGACGGTGGAGCCGAGGGAGGCGTCAGAGCTCCCTGCTCCGCCTCCCGGTCCAAGAAGCCGCCCCCTACCCCCCCATCACACCCCCATCGGCCCTCCCCAGGCCAACACTGACTTTCTGCGGAGGCCGGCACAAAGTTACTGGGAATGTAGGGGGCCCCCGCGGGCTCAGCCTGGACGGGGGGGGAGGGGGGAGAGGGGGAGGGCCGGAGTCTGCCCTGGGACAGTGTCCGGGCTGCCAGGTGCGCTTCTAGATCCCTGCCCGGCTGCTGGAGCGAAGGGGACTAGGGCGGGGGACAGACCAGGGGGCTGGGGGGGTCTGGGGAGGGTCCGAGGGGGCGGCGACGATGGGGGGGAGAGCGGGACGCTGTCCGGGGGCCGTCTGGAGGGCCTGGGAGGGTCCAAGGGGGAGGGGCGGGGCCTACAGGGGGCGGGCCGAGGGCGGGGACAGTGGGGGCGCGGTCCGGGGGCGGGGACGGGGAGGGTCCGAGGGGGCGGGGAGGGACGCGGGCTGGCCAGAGAGGGTGGGGCTCCGGCCCGGCGCGGAGGGCCTGCTTCCCCCCACAGCCCCCCACCCCGGGCGCTCACACTCACGCGCGGGCACACACACGCGCTCACACTCACGCGGGCACACGCGCGCCTGCGCGCCCCGGGAACAATGCCCCCGGTGTCCAGGCCGGGGGCTCTGCTGGGCGGGGGTCCTGGCTCAGCTAGGCTGATCGCGGGGTCTGGCGGTGGCGGCAGGTGAGTCTCCGAGCACAGGCGGGGAAATTGAGGCAGCTAGGGAGTGGGAGGGAGCCGTCCCCAGAGCCTGGGGGAAGGCGCCGGGGTGGGGGGGCGCACAAGCGCTGGGGCTGTGGCAGCAGCAAAGATCGGGGCTCCAGTCCTGGCTCCGACACCCACCCTCCGAGCCCCGGAAGGGGCTGGGACCTCAGAAGCCAGCCCCCTTGTTTTGCAGAGGAGGAAACTGAGGGAGAATGAAAGAGAATTAAGGGGAGGAACCAGGTCACACAGCTAGGAAATGTCTGCCGTAGCATTCGAACCCAGGACTCCCTGGATCCAAGCCCAGCACTCTAGCCAGGTCATACTGCTTTTCCACCACGCCCTCCCTGGACCTCAGTTTTCCCATCTGAGTCGTGAATCTTGTTTGAGTGCGCTCCCATCTGTTCTGCAAACACTGAGCCCAGCGTGGGGTGACCAGAGCCCCTCGCCCTGGGGAATTGCCAGCAGGCTGAGCTCCGACTCCAGGAGAAAGACTCAAGTACGAGATAATGAAAATATCACAGGAGAGACAGCCCAGTATGGAGTCAGGAGGGCCAGGCCGGGTCTCAGGAGAATTGGGTAGTCTGACTGGGTAGGAAGGCTTCACTGAAGAAGCAGACACCTGCCCTAGAGGAGGACTTTACTGGATGGGGAGAGACTGGAGGGCTGGGGGTCCAGGAGAGCATGGCAGACCATGGGAGCAAAGGGGTGGAGGTGGGAAACTACCAGTGAGCTCTGGCAGCTCCATTTTGGCTGGAGTAGGGAGGGAGTGGACCCAGGGGAAGTAGCCTGAGATAAGGTTTTCAGGGAGGGGGAAGCCCACACCCTGTGCTGGGGAGGACGGCCTCAGCAAGAATGTCTGGGCCCCCTGGCCTCCTTTGCCTGGTGAGTGGGACCTGGGAAGGGTGGGGAGGGATGGAGTGTGTGACCAGTCAGTCAGTAGCTCCTTCCCTCCCATGCCTGAGCTTGCCCTGCTCTGTACTTTGAGTCCACCCGATTTCACAAAGGAGGAAACTGAGGCCCAGAGAGGTTCAGTGACTGGTCCCTGGTGTGGTAGCCAGCAAAGTCCAGGGACTGCTAGAGGCTTTGCTGCAGGCTTCACTGGCCCGTTTAGCTGCCAATAAACCCTGGGGGGGGGGGGGGTCCTGAACCCCAGGGATTCACGATCAGGGACCTTGAAGATATTTGTTTATTTTTGGTGTGTGAATGGGGGGTGGGAATGCTGCTGGGTGAGATTGCAGGGGGTGTTCCTCGGCATTCCTGCCTGGAGATTAGATTACCCAGGACAGAAAAAAGCCTCTGCAGCCCCGTGGGACCGTCATGACTTGACTTGTCCCTCCCCCACCCCGGTGGCAGGCTGTCACTTCCTCCATAACTCACCCAGGCCAGCTGGGGGGGGGGTGTGGAAACCCAGACACACACACACACACCCTTCCCCCAACTGGGCGTCCTTTCCTGGTCAGACATGCCTAGCTTGGCCTGGCCTGGCCAGGGGGCGCTGGCAGTTCTGTTTGGGTTGGCTTGGGGGTTTTGGGCGCTACATTAGTCTTTATACTCCAGAGTAGGGCCTGGGGTACTTGGTTGGGTGCTGCTTGTCCCTGCCTCAGTCCTCCCCGCACATTACCTGCGTCCCTCTCACATCGGTCAGCCTGAGTGATTCCCATTGACTTCACTAGTACCAGAAATACACCCTTCATCCCACGATCCCTCTTGCGGAAGTTGGCCCAGACCCCGATAACCTCTTGTCAGAGCTGCAGACCTGAAGGGCTAGTCTTACTCTGCAGCCTCCCGGGCTCCCTCCCACTGCTAAGGGGGCCTTGCGTAATCCTGAGGCCTCTTCTCTCCTCAGAGGTATGGAATGTGGGCTGGCAAGGTGCCGGCCTTCACAGGTTAGCTGGAGCAGGGCGAGGGTGAGCCGGTAACCCAGGCTCTCCCAGGGAAGGCTATCACGACTAGCATCTGAGGAGTAGGATTTGTGAGATTCCCATTTTACATGTCAGGAAACCGAGGCACCCAGCCTTCCGAGGTTGCCAAATTAGCAGATGTCTGAGGTGTGATTGCCTAGAACATCATTGCCATCCTAGGACAGTGGGTGCCAGGAGATTCTCAGAAGAAAAGATTCCAGGGAGGCAGGCCCCTTCCTCCAGAGGCCCTCCTTGGAGAGGACCTCAGGTCAGGTTAGGAGGGCAGCTTGTCCTGCTGTGTGTGCCGCCTAGGCTGGGGGTTGGGAGGGGTGGTATCAGGGCCCTGAGAAAGGCCTCTTTCTCTGCCAGGCCCTGTGCAGTTGTGAAAAATCATGATAGCTAACATTTATATAGCACCTACTGTGTGCCAGGAACTGTGCTAAACACCGTACACATAGGATCTCATTTGATCCACACAGTAACGCCAAGAGGAAGGTGCTGTTATTATCCCAGTTTTACAGATGAGGAAAGGCAAACAGGTTAAGTGACTTGCCCAGGGTCATATAGCTAGTATGGGCAGCATTTGAACTCAGGACTTCCTGACTCCAGGTCCAGCACTGTATCCACTTCAGTGCCACCTAGCTGTAGGTCAGAGGACAGGTGACAAAGGCAGTTACCAAAGACTGACCTTGTGACTCCCCCCTACCCCCAGGGGCTCCCTCTCACAACTAGGATCAAGAATGAAATCCTCTGCTCAGCATTCAAAGCCCTTCGGGACCTGTCTCCCTTCCCCACCCCCCCACCCCTTCTTCGCCTCTGATCCTCCCCTGAGCTCTGGGATCCAGTGACACTGCCAGACACTCCATCTCCTGACCCCACACCTTTACCCTGGCTGTGCCTGATGCCAGGAATGCTGCCCTCCTCTCCTTAAAGTCCCAGTCCTCCCTCCCTGTCAGACTCTGCACTTCGTCCTGTGCCAAGCTCATGGGGACGCGGCTATTGCAGGCCATCTCCCACGCTGGACTGTGTGTTCCTTCAGGGCAGGGACCGACTTCTACCCTCCTTTGTAACTTCTCCCCTCCCCCCACACACTTCATGCCCCCTGCCCACAGGCCCACAGCAGACTGACTTTGATCGACAGTCCCCTAATCCCTCCCACTTCAGACTCAGCCCGGCTGCCCAGAGGAGAAGGCTCTGGGCCCCCAGGACACCCTTGTGTTACAAAGAATGGGCAGCGGCTGTCAGGGTGGACAGGGCTGAGAGCTAACTGGGCCCCTCCTCCCGCCCTGGGGGACCTGGGCGGTTTGCCCACCTGCAAAATGAGTGTGTTGGCAGCTGCTCTCGGGAGGCGTGCTGGCCCTTGGGCGCCTGGGAGCTCCAGATGTCTGGCCCAGCTGGGTTCAGCATCTACTGTGGACTGGCAGGGATGGGCTTAGAGCTCAGAGGGACCTTCAAAGCCGGCAGGCTCAACCCTCTCATTCTACAGAGGAGGAAACTGAGGCCTAGAGAGAGGAAGGGAGCTGCCTATGGTCACACCCAGAATCCTAGAGGCTCAGGGAGGGAGAATTTGAACCCAGGCCCTTTGATTAAGGACAGCTGCAGGCTTCCCTTAGCTCTCGGTTAGCATCTGAGGAAGGGCACTCTGCATCCAGGGTCACTGACTAGGTCCATGTTTGGCCTTTCTTTTCAGGGAGTGCGTCAAGGACAGGCCTAGACACTAGCAGGGAGCGCAGCCCAGAATGAACCCGGGAACCCCCCGCCCAAGATGCACCAGGGCACCCCTCTGACCTCCGGGCTCCCGAAGATGTCAGCGTGCAGTGAGTTTGTGGAGCACATCTGGAAGCCGGGCTCCTGCAAGAATTGCTTCTGCTTGCAGAGTGACCACCAGCTGCAGCGGTCCTCCTCCGTGGTCCAACCTGGGGCCCCCAGGAGGGGGCCCACAGAGGAGGAGGGCTGCGGCCCCTCGCCCTGCACCAAGCCCACCATCGCAGTGAAACCCACCATGATGAGCACAGAGAGCACAGATGCATGGGCTGGGATGGAGGCGGGCCCTGAGACCCCACAGGTGAGCCCTGGCACTGTGGCACCGGGGCCTGCTGGGCCAAGCCCTGCATCCTACATCCAAGGAAACTCAGACTCAGATGGGGTGAAGGGCAGATGGCCAGAGTCCCTGAGCATCCCGGAGCTGAGCTTTCCCTCTACAGGAGTCAAGGGAAGCTGGGTTGGAATCATGCCCCAGACTTCATGGTTGTGGCCTTCTCTTCCCTTCCCTCCATGGGCCTTGGTTCCCACATCTGTGAAGTGGGTGGGCTTGGCCTCCCCAGCTCCGGAGGTCCCTTCCAGCTCTTGGCTCCCCAGACCTCTCCTGAGGAGCTCCTATTTGTCTAGATCATTGACTCTGCGGCCTCCCACCTTGGGCCTGCCCCCTCTGGCCTCTGCCGCCTCTGGGGAGTTTGTCTGACTCATCCAGAGATGATGTCGCACTGTCCTTCACAGGACCAGCTCAGAGTGGCTGGGAATTGTGGGGATGGGTGCCGGCCCTGCCCACCCTTCCTCCACATCCAGAGATGTGGGTTTTCATACGGGTTAGCCTGACCTGTGTTTCCAGTACACAGGAATAGAAATGGGCCCCCGAAGTCGTCCAGACCCCCATTATAGGCCCAGGAGAGCTAAGTGCCCTTGGCCAGCTAAGCACTAAACCTCCTCGGAAGTAAACTGGGTTTGTTGCGTCTCCCCAGTACCTCAGTGGAGTGAAAGCAGGCCAAAGGGTAAGGTGAGAGGGGCTGACCATGCCATGTTAGAGGCTGCTAGGGGCACCACGATGCGGAATGCTGGGCCTGGAGTCAGGAAGACTTGAATTCAAATCCAGCCCAGACACTCACCAGCTATGGGACCCTGGGCAGGTCACTTCGCCTTTGTCTGCCTCAGTTTCCTCATCTGTAAAATGAGGATAACAATAACCCTTCACTCCTAGGAACAAATGAGATAATATTTGGGAAGTGCACAGTGCCTGGCACACAGTAGGTGCCACATAAATGTTTAGTCTCTTCCCTTCTTTTTCCTGCCCCCATTCATTTTGCTCTCTGCACTAGAAAGGGAGGAGGCAGTGTGGTGGAATGGTCAGAGCACTGCTTCTAGAGTCACAAACACTGGGTTCTAGTCCTGCCTCTGACTGACCCACCTTGGGCAGGTCACCTCATCTCCTTAGGCAGCCTCAGTGTCCTCCTCTGTCTAATGACTAGTTTGGCCAGTGAGGTCCTGACAGCCAGCCTGGATTGGAGGCGGGCACTTGGTTTTGCCCTCATTTGACAGAGGAGGAAGTCGAGGCTCGGGGTCCTGGGGAGGCTGCTGCCCGCTTCACGAGGGTCAGAGACAAGGGGCGGGTGGAGGGGGGGCCTCCTTCTCTCTTCTTCCTCTCCCATAAACAATTCCCTCCCTCCCTAATAGTATCTCTGACCCTTGGACTTGCCCAGGTGCTCTGGAGGCCCACGCCCAGCAAGCTTCCCTTCCTGGAACCCCAAGACACTCCGAGAACCTTCTCCACCAGCAGCCTCAGCCCTCACAGCCTCACCGCCAGCGCCCGGCTGGGTCTGCCCAGCCTGGCAAGGCCAGGGAGCAAGGATAAGGGAGGCCACGAGGACAGTGCCACCCCTCCCTGTCAGGAATCACCACCTCTGGTCCACCAGAGCTTCCACCAGAAACTGGCTGCCTTCTTAGAGAGGGCTGGGGGCAGCAGCACGCCTCACACCGGAGGCCTGCCCTCTGCCTCCAGGAGCAAGGATCTGCAGCCCTCGCCTGGCAGGGACCTCGACGGGGGAGAGTACTGCGCCATCGCTGAATGGTGTCCTGCCAGCGTGCAGGGCTCCAGAGGTGGGCACGAGAAGGCCAGGCCTGTACCCCGGGGTGCTGCTGAGACTGCCTCGGCCCGTGAGGAGGGCTGGGGCCCCAACCTGAGCAGGGGACACTGCTGTCAGGACCCTCCAGAGAGCAGCTGCGCCTTCACGTTGGCCCAGAGGAAGCTACCCCAGGCCTTGGAGGCAGCCAGCCTGTCCGATGGCCTGTCCAACCCCCCTGCTGGGCACCCAGACAGCGACTACTGCTCCCTCTCAAGGCAGCCTGAACTGAGGAGACTGCATGACCTAGGCCCAAATGGGGGGAGCCCCAGCAAATCCTCAGGTTCCCTGAGCCAGCCCCCAGAATGCAGCCCGCCAGAGCCCATCTATGCTGAGATCACCAAGAGGAAGAAACCGTGCCCACTGTCCTCCACCCTGCCAGGCACAAGTGAGCAGGCTGGGCACAGCCTGGGCCAGGACCCAGCAGGGGAAAGCTGGGGCCGAGGGAGGCCCAAGCCCGATGTGGCACCCCAGGTGGCGGCCAAGGTGACCATCATGGCTGCCCACGTGGAGGACGACCAGCGCACCATCTACCTCAGTAGTCCTGACTCAGCAGTGGGTGTGCAGTGGCCCTTTGGGCACATTGGGCCAGGCCTGGAGGATACCCCCATGCGAGAGCAGCCACTTCACAACCACCTGCCTGGCCCAAGGAGTGAGGACCTGGGAAGAAGATGCCCAGCTATCCCCCCCAAGGTCTGCAAGGGGAACCCTGGGGTGTCTCATGGGTCCCCAGAGGGCTCTCCACTAGCCCAGCTCAAAGATGGCTACTGGGGCCAGCCGGCTGTCCCAGGTCCCACAGACACCTCCTCCTCCTCCTCCTCCTACTCCTCTTCTTCCTCCTCCTCCAGTGCCAGGGAGCTCAGCCGGTGCCTGATGCCAGCTCAGTCTTCCTCCTGGGACCAGAGAAGGCCCCGCTTCCAGGGAGGGGCCAGGAGCTACCAGGGTAGGATAGAGGAGGAAGACAGGGTTGGGGGGCTGGATCCAGGGCCAGCCAGCCCAGGAATGGCTAGGGAGATGGAGACAGCCAGCGGCAGCCAGCTCTCCCGGGCAGAGAGCATCTCTGAGCAGCCCAGCCCAGCTGAGGGAGGAGCTGGGCCTGGCATGAGCAAGTCAGCCTCCTTTGCCTTCGAATTCCCCAAGGACAGGAGTGAAGCAGAGGAATTCTCACCTCCTCCCCCTCCTCCAAAGTCAAGGTAGGTGGCTTCATGCCCAGAGGGCACAGAGATGCTGGGACCTTCACTCTAGAGCTGGGTGGGACCTCTGAGAGCATCACTGAGAGCGGACCTCGCACTTGACAAGAGGCCCAGGAGGGGAGGAATTTGTGCCCACCAAGCTCACAAGTAGAGCTGGTATTTGAGCCTAGGCCTTCTGCCTCAGAAGCCTGTGCCCTTGCCCCTGGGCCACTTAGCTCTCCTGCTCTCTGGGCATTAGTTGATGGTTTCGTGACTTGTTGTGGCTCCAAACCTTCCCTGGTGGCTGTCCCTGCACCTGGGCACTCAGTAGACTGTATCCCAGCTTGCCTTCCTCAGGTAGGACAGGGAGGAGTGTGTGTGTTTGTGTGTGTGCTAGTGGGAGTGGGGGGTGTCTTCCTGCATGCTAAGTCCCTTCCACAGAATCCCTTGTGGTCCTTTCTGAATCCTCTACAGGAGGGTCCCACCCCCTTCATGTTCTTAGAGAGGAAAGAGTTCTCTCTGGAGCCAGGATACTTCAAGGGAAGGAGTTTTACTACTGCATTTAGAGTCCTGCCTCGGACATTTGGTATCAGTGCAACTCTGGGTACGTCCCTTCTCCTCCCTGGACCTCAGTTTCCTCCTTTGTAAAATGAGGGAGTTGCCTTTGGTGGCTTTTGAGGTCCCTGCTCCGGTCGCCCTACTGTGGGCTTCCCATACATGGTCTCAGGGTGGCAGGGGGCATGTTGCTCTCTGCCTTTGAAGGTTTGGGGCTGATTGGGAGGTTGCCTCCTCAATCTGCTTCCATGTTCAGTATGCTTGGATGAGTGAGTGAGTGAATGAATGAATGAATGAATGAATGAATGAGTAGTGGCTGCTGCCTCTGCCAGCTTGGCTCGCCCTCCACGTGGGTGTGACGTTTCCTCATAGGCCCAGATCCCGATGCTTCCTAAGTCACTTAATGTTTTTTGTGCCTTTGAAAGAAAGGCCCAAGGAGGCCCGAGGTGCCAGGGGCCAGGCTAGAGGCCATGTGGTATAGACTGCTCAGCAGCAACAGTGTTACAGGCAGGCCCACAGTGAGAGTCCAGGGGTCAGCTTGCTTTTTGGGGGACATTTACACTAACAGAGGAGGAGCTGGAAGTGGAGGGGAGAGAGAGCATGGCCCACTGGCTGAGGGCCTGGTGTTCGGCTCAGGAGAGACCTGGATGGGAATCCTGCTCCCAGCACTTAACCACCTGAGTGACCTTGGGTGAGTCCCTAGCCCTCCCTGAGCCTCGGACTCCATGGCCTCTGAGGGCGCTTGCAGCCTGAGATCTCAGCGCACACCTCTAGGCCTCGTGGGTTGCAGGAGGGTGGGCAGGTCATGCACTATCTGCATAAGCTCCCTGCCCTGCCCACCTGCCAGGGGATGATGGAGGGCCGGAGTTCTGCTGACTTGTTCTGCGGCAATGCAGGGCTCCCAAAGGAAAAGAAAAGATAAGGACCCTTTTCAGCCTGCCCAGGGAATTTAAATCCTGGGGAAAGTTTCTCTCCATCAGATTAGTTTAGGGTTTTTCTCCAAAACGAGAAAGTGTGCTGTTGCTTGATGGGGTCCCCTGGGAGGCCCAACCATGGGGCTTTGTCCGAGTGAGAAGAGATCTGCTCAGGAGCCCACTGCTCTGCTCGGGCTTGGGAGAGGACTGGGGCTCCTCAGAAGTGAGACATTTCCATAGCTCTGTGTGCTGCGCACTATCCAATCAGATCCTCTTGCCAATAGCTCTGTAAGGTAAGGGCTTTTATTATCCCCATTTTACAGATAGGAAAGGGCATCTCAGAGAAGCCGTGACTTAGCCCAGGGTCCAAAAGGCAGCATGCATCTGAGAAGGGATTGGAAGCTAGGCCTTTCTGACTTCAGGCCCCACCACCTTGTTGGTCACCGAATGGAAGGCTCAGACCCTGTCTGGGGCCAGGTTGGGCGAACCGAACCAGGGCAGGAGGACGGACGTGGAACTTGAGTTTCTCTCCTTCGCTTGGGTGAGGCTAGACAGGGGTCGTATTGGACAAATGAACTCACTCACTCTCCTACCCTCCTCCCTCTGTAGAGTCCAGCCTGGTCCAAATCCCAAGAGAATACTTGAACCCCGGCAACAGTGGCAATTAAAGCTGACCAGTCTGAGAATGCCAGCCTTGAGGCCAGAATCCAGGTTGCCACAGAACCCGACGAAGGTGGTGCTCAAGTAGGACCTGAATCAGATCAGGTTTTGTCGGGCTCCGGTGTGTATGGCCAGGCTTTCTCTCAGGATGCCGAGCCCTCAGACTCTGAGATGCCCCATGGGTTGTTAGGCCTCGTGCTATACAGCCCTGCCCAAGCCCATCTCTGGCATGGAGACAAGGCCATCAGGGCACTGCCAGCTTTCTTTGAAGAGTTTCTGACTGCAGTGGCATCGGCTTGAAGCAGGAGTCCATAGAGTGCTGGGCTTGGAGTCAGGAAGGCCTGGATTCCAATCCTACCTCAAATGCTTGTTGGCTGTGGAACCCTGGCCAGATTCCTTTCCCTCCCCATTGCTGTGAGAGGAGAGGGTGTAGTATTGTGGAGGGGCTGCAGGCCCGGGGTCCAGGTCTCATAGCACATTGATTGGGCCTCTCTGGACCTGAATGCCAGCCAGGCCATAGACTCGAGAGCGAATAGGTCAGGGCCGCTGAGCACAGCACTCTACTAGGGCCCAGGACAGCCCCAGGAACCAGTCATGCAGAAGGAATTGGGCAATGAACTGGAGACTCGAGAGGGTCAGCAGGGCTGACTTTGTCCCTTCCCAAGTCACCCTGTGCCCTCCAGCCTTGCTTGGCACAGTGAAGCCTGTTAACTCTTCAGAAAGTCTCTTTGCCCAAGGATGGGGCCATATTCCTTTGTGCTCTTGTCTCCTCTTTTTTACACACTGTGCAGAAAGACAGTCAGTGTTAGGTGGGTGCCCTGGAAAGAGGCAGGAGCTTCCCAGCACCCCCTGCCTTGTTTGACAGGGCACCCTCTAGGCCCTTACCCCAGCTTTCCCCGGGGCCCCCTTGGGGTGTCCAGCAATCACTTGTGGCTCCTGGTGGGCTTCATCTTCCCTGTAACACCTGGAGTCCAAAGATTCTCATGACTTGATAATGCCCCCAGAATGTGCCAAAAGAGTCCAAAAGTCTGGAAATGGCTATTTCTAAATGTCTGAATCTAATCTAAATGGTCTTGTTAGTGAGCATTAGATGCACCACTGACTTCACTTTCTCGGCTTCTCCACATTTGGAAGGAGAGAATCAGGGCCGTGTACATAGCAGGCTGTAAGACACGTTTCTTGCTTTCTCTTTCCTTATCGTGGTGGTGAGTCCCACAGACATGAGCTGCTCTGCTTTGTACAAGAAAAGCCCTGCCGGAGTTGTCCAGATAGATGAAGGCTCCCTTTAATATCATGCCATGCCTTCCCGCCAGGCTTCTGATCTGTTCTGTAAACTTCTCATCTATTTCTTCCTTCTGTCCAGGTGGTCTGTAGTCTACTGTAATGGCAATATCATTTCTATATCTGTCTCCATTAGTGTCTATCTAAATGCTTCCCACAAGGCTTTTCCTCATACCTTCCTAATCTAGAATTTCACTCTGTCTTTTCCTTTCTCCCAGGCTCTTTGACCCATCCTGCATCTCTTTAATAAGGTATGCCCTTCCAGAACTATATTGTGGTCGTGGGACTTATCCAAGCAACCCTCAGGGAGAGCTGGGAGGGCAAATTTGCCTTCTGACATTCCGATCTCAGGTTCCCATTGCTGACTTCCCATGCTTGGATCCTTTGTATCCAGCTCCTTTGGGCTCCTTATCTTTATTATTATTTTTCTGCATATTTATGTATTATCTCTGCCTCCTATGAACTTCTGGGCTTTTGTAATGCTGTTTATCTTCCCATCTTCAATGGGAGAGGTTCTTAACCTGGGGTCTGTGAACATTTATTTTTTAAGTATTTAGAGAACTGTTTTTCAATCTAATTGGTTTCCTTCATAATTCTGTGTATTTCGTTTTATGCATTGCAGACTGCCGAAGGGTCTGTGGCACAGGAAAGGCTAACGCCTGTCTCTTTCTTTCTATGTTAGCTGTCTCTGTTCTCCTCTCACCTTTCTTTTCAATTCAGAGATTTTCCAGAGTACAAGGTAGAGCATGCTTCCCAACCCTTATCAGGCATGCCCTCCTAGAAGAGCAGAGCACTCTCTGCCATCATAGTAGGGTACCTCAGTCACCCTCATCAAGAAGTCACCAAGCCCCACCCCACCCTAGGGATCTTCTGGGACAGGAGCTCTCCCCTGGAGGCGCTGTCTCTCTGCATCCTCCTTACCTGGTGCTGCTGCTTCTTGAGGTCAGCCAGTCCCCTCTGCCTTCAGGAAGAGACCTACAGCCTGGGCTTTGCTGGTGCCAGCCTGCACCTGAACTCTGGAACCACCTGGTTCATTTTCAGTGTGAGCATTTACATCTCAGTAATCAGCATACACTACAAATGTGGGCTTAAGAAAGTGATGTCAGGAATTTTAATAAGGCAGTTTACTCTTTTTTTTTGCTAGGCAGTGGGGTTAAGTGATTTGCTCAGGGTCACACAGCTAGTAAATGTTATGTGTCTGAGGCCAGATTTGAACTCAGGTCCTCCTGAATCCAGGGCCAGTGCTCTATCCACTGCACCACCTAGCTGCCCCAAGGCAGTTTACTCTTGAAAGTAGGTCATGCACACATTCTTTCCCCCAGAGATCTAGTTGCTAAACGCTGACCAGTGTGCCCCTGCCCATACCAGGCTGCTCCGTGGCTCAGTGTTCAGTGTGCCTTCCTCCCTTTCTCTTAGCCACCCCTTGCTCCCTTTCTTGGGTTCTCTGCAGGTTGGATGAGCTTTTATCTGGACCATCGATAAGAACGTTCAGGAGCGAATGGCAGATGCTGTTCAGTAGGGACGATAGCTCCCCATGATCCAGCCATTTGTTTTCCCTGCCAGAAAAGACAACAGTCAGCCTGCCACGAGCTGGTTGGGTTGAAGCCCAGCTGGTTCTTGGTTATCACTGCTTCTGTTTCTAGCTGTCCTCTAACCATCCCTTTCCCAATCGGCTCCAGAGTTTTACCAGGAATTGAAGTCAAGCTCACTGGCCTATCATTGACACTGTTTCTCTTTCTCTTTCTGACAATTCAAGCACCCTTTCCCCTTCTCCCATCTAGGGGCACTTGTCCCATTCCCTGTGGTGTTCCAAACATCACGGGCAGTGCCTGGCCATTTTGTTGGCCAGTTCTTTCAGAGTCCCAGGATGTTCACCTGGGCCAGGTGACTTGGATTCCTCACACTCGTCAAGGTGTACTCCTATCTCAGTCCTTCCTTCCCGCCCAGCCTTTGCTGTTTCTCCTCTTCCAGTTCAAGGATCTTTCTCTTAGCCAGAGAAAACAGTAGCATGATAATAGACTGACTTGTGCATTTGAGCCAGCATCCACACTGCAGTGGTGGTGGGTGAGTTTGGATATGGGACAAGAGAGACAGAGGCAGGAGCCACAGTAGAAATGGAGCTGTTGGCTGGGAGGCAGAATGGGGGAGTGGGAAATGGGATGGTCACAGACAGAAGTGGGAGTGGGGACACAAAAAGGGTGCTGAGACATACGTTGCTTTCCTGATTTCCCCTTCATGCTCTGAACGACAGATGAGGTTTTTCTCTCTCCCGCCGCCACTGGTATCAGGAGAGTCTGTAACACCCCGTGGTCACTTTTCCAGATGGGCAGAGACCATGTAGCTTGACTGGTGCCAGAACAGGGATCCCCTCTAGGACATTCTTGACAAGTGACCATACGGCCCCAGCTTGGAGAGCTACAGGGATGGAGAGCCCCATCCTGGAGAGCAGGGGTGATGGCTGCCTTCTGGTTGGGCAACTCCCCAGGGCCAGAAACACCTCTCAGACTGCTTGGCTTGGGCCTGCTTTGCTGTCTCTGGGGAAGCCAGCCAGCCTCCTGGTTGGCTTTCCTGATCTGGAGCTGAGCACTCAGTCTGTTTCTCCAGCTTATCCCAGTTCTACCCTCTGTGGTCAAACAAACAAACTCTAGGCCTCCTTTGCTGCACTTTGCAAGGTGACTGGCACATGGTTAGGCCCTTAGTAAATGTTTGCTGCCTCCAGATGACTTTGCCAGCCTCAGTTTGGGCTCCTCTGGCTGGCCTTCTTCATGCCTCAGCTGATGGGATCCTCGCAGGCTCCCCCAAGTGCTCCTGTATATGCTGTCCCCAGCTCTGGGGCTCTCCTAGCACAGACAGACACAGCAGGCATCACCTCTTGGGCAGCCACAGTAGAGAAGGGGGTTGTTTGTCTGAGCAGCCTTTGGGAAGACGTCACTGTGAGAAAGAAAGCCCTCTGTGTCCAGTGTCCAGCTGAAGTCAGGGCGGTACGCCAGTTGGAAAGGAAGTCTGGAGCCAGGTTAGGAGAGACTTCAACATCAAGCTGGAAGGTTGGACCTGATCCTCAAGGCAATAGAGAGGCTGTGGGGCAGAGGCATGAGGTACTCAGGCCTGTGTGCTAGGGAAGGTTGTCTTAGCAGCCATATGGAGGATGGCTTGGAGTGCTCAGGAACTGGAAGCAGACAGGCCTGTTGTGGGAGGTTACTGCAATCCTCTGGACAAGACAGGGTGACCTGTGGACCTGTGTGGTGGCCGTACGTGAGTGGAGAATGGGATAGAGGTAAAAAAAGAGGGTTGGAAAGCTACCATCAACAAAGTCTGGCAACTGATCAGCTATGGGGGTGTGGTACAGGGTGAAAGGGGGCGCACAAGGAGGACCAAGGCTATGGAGGAACCTCAGTGGTGAAGAAGAAAGTGTCAGGTTGGAAGGAAGGGGTGAACTGAGCATGAGGAGAATGAGGGTGGCGGAGGTGGCTGCTGGAGCTGGTGGGAGGGCAGAAGTGGACCTGGGGCTCCTGGTGGCTTTACTCTGCTCAATCATCATTCATGGTGTCAGCTTTGACTGAAAAGAACAATGAAAAGGAAATTGTCCAATCCACTTCCTTGGTACCCTACCTCACTGTCTGCCACATGAGTGCAGCCACACGCTTTAACATCCCTGCATTGGACATATCCTAGGTTCATTGACTGTCAGAGCTGAAAGGGTCCTCAGAAGCCATCAAGGTCAATTCCCTCATTTTACAGAAGGGAAACTGAGGCCTAGAGAAGTGAGGTGACTTTCCCTAGGTCACCCAGGTAGTGCGGAGCATTTCCATAATACCTATTATGTGTCAGGCGCTATGCTAAGTACTTTACAAAAATTACCTCACGTGATCATCATAGCAAGGAATTTGATAATTTCTGAGTTTTCTCTGTGACCAAATGCCTTCTTAAGGGCTGTTGGAGGACCTTAAGTCCAACCTGCTCATTTATAGTGGACACTGTCTTAGAAAGGGAGGGAGGATTGCTCAAGTCCACCCATCTATCCCGAGGCAGAGTCAGATCCAGGCTAGGAAAGGGGCCTCAGGTCATGTCTCTGTCATGGTCCCCCGTAAGTGAAAGTATGAAGCATGACTCCATGCAAGGTAAAACGCTGCTAGCTTCACCAGAGCTCTAAGCTGGGTCAGGGACTCCGTGAGGAGTTAGTCTGTGGCCTCTGCAGGTGCTGGGATTGGGGCAGGACCACTCGGACCTGTCACCACAACCAGAGAGTGCCCGTGATGGATGGACTCCTGCAAGCCTCTGTGTCACCACACAGCCATTGTGACTTTGGACATGGGGAAGTTGGGAGATAGATGGTGGGCAGATGTAGGAGAGATTATTTGTAAAAAGTCCTTAGCACCGTGCCTGGCACATAGTAAGTGCTGCATAAATACTTATTCCCTCCCCTTCATGCTGCACACCTCCCCCAGGGTCTCCTCTTGTCTCATCACCCTTTGGGCTCTCCTTATTTTAGGCTTCTCCATTATGAGTGTTGACTGCTCAGAATCACAGCTGTGTTCTGATCCACTTGTCTCCCCATTTCTTTCAGGTAACCCTGGGCTGCCTATGGTGTTTTCATGGGGTCATTGATTTTAGAGTGTGTGTATTGGGGAGGGGGTCTTTCTGCGACATCGGCTGGCAAGGGTCTGGCCAGTTTGTGTTCGAATGTAGCCAGCCCAAGGGACTGACCCTCGGGGAGGACAGGCAGGCCGCTGCCCTGGCTGGGCAGACCACAGGATGGGGCAAAGGACTCTTCAGTCAGTCAATAAGCAGTGAAGCTTGACACTGACTTCTGAGTAACTCGGGTGGAGGCTGGAAGAGTTTCTATTTGGGCAATTCATCACATAGTAAGCATTAATAAATGCTTATTGATTGATTAATGTTCAACAGGCAGCTGGTGTTATTGGGCCAGAGGGTACAAAAGAGGTTAGGATTTAGAGATCTGGGCATCATTTACCTGGAGATTATCATTGGACTCATGGACCTGGTAAGGTCAGACAGACAGAGGGAGACAGAGAGGGAGGAGGAGGAGGAGGAGGAGAGGAAGGTGATAGTATTATCCTCATTTTCAAGTTGAGGAAACTGAGACTAATAGATGTTAAGTGACTTCCCCAGGGTCACACCATGTGATAAAACATTTATTAGGTACCTACTATGTGCCAGGCATTGTGCTAAGCACTGGGAATATAAATTTAAAAAAAAGGAAGACAGCCCCTGCCCTCAAGGAGTTTATAGTCTACTGGGGGAAGCCCACAAACAAGGAAGTTGGAAAGGGGGAGGGGGGAAGAGTGCCTCCTGCCAAACGACACTGGCCCAGGGCCATGAGGACAGAGGCAGAGAAAACCAAGCCGAATAGCTGGTGGCCAGGAATGAGATGGCTGGGATTTTAAGCCCTCTGTAAAGGGAGGCTATAGGTTTTGCTCCATCTTCCAGGCAGAGGTGTGAGTAACAGAATTCAAGCAGTCTCCATGGTGATGAGTGTATCCAGTGGAAGGAGTGTGGTCAGTAAATATCTAAGGCTAGATTTGAACTCAGGACTCCCTGACTCCATGCCCAATCCACTGTGTCACCTAGCTGCCAAGAAGGCCAAGAAAGATGAGGATTGAGAGTAGGCCGTTCGATTTGGTGAGTAAGAGATCCTTGGTGACTTTGGAGAGGGCAGTTTCAGTGGAGTGATGAGGTCAGAAGTCGTGCCCTGAGCCGTGAGGTTTAACAGGAGTGTAGACATGCATTAAGTGTAGATAGCCTTTTGGGCGAGTTTGGCTCTGAAGAAAAGAGCTCATCTTTTACAACAGAGGACCGTCTTGGAGCCTGGGAAAGTTAAGTGGCTTAGCCAGAATTCAAACCCAGGCCCGCTGATTCCATATTCAGCCCTATTTCTGGCTCTGCAAGTGCCAGTGGCTTTCCTTCATTTAACAAACATTTTTTAGGTGCTGGCGTTATGAAGACAAAGCCAAAAAAAAAACCGTGAAGGGTTCCTAGAGAGGGAGGAGAGACTGCCTGTTTGGTGTGTCTCCCCCGCGCTTAGCACGAACAGCGCTTGGCACAAGAAAAGCTAGATTCATTCATTCACTGCCTGGGGGCCCCATGTGTGCACCAATAGGTGAATACAAAATACACACCAAGTTATTACAGAGGAGGTCGGGGGCAAGATGGGGGTGGTCGGGAGAGCAGTTCATCTGAGAGAATCAGGGTGGGAGGTGGCCACCTGCATGCAGTCTTGAGGGAAGGAAGCTGGGAATTCTGAGAGGAGGTGGGGGCCTATCCTAGGCTAGGGCAGAGAGATGAGGTGGAATGTTGTGTAGGCAGGGGCCCAGCCAGCCCCTTCTTGCCTGCTCCCTCAAGGAAGAGATGGGCAGAGAGCAGCGCTCACCCCCACTGCCACACAGATCCGTGGTGGAGCCCCTGGCTTGGAGTTTGGAGCCTAAAGCTCTCAGTTTCCATTTTCCAGTCATCCGCCACCTACTGCTAACCACTGTAACCAGAAATCTCCCACCACTTCCTACTCTTCCAATCCTTCTGATACTGCCTAGCAGTAAAAACTACCCCTCATCCCAGTCTTCCATTCTTCCTCATCCCTACCCCTCCCATGTCACACTACAACTCTGTACATCCATGCCATTGTGCCCTCTGGAATTCCTGTTCCATAACTAATAATACTTCCCTCCGTTTTATTTATTTTTTAAATACAGTTCTATCTTGTTTTTCATTTTCAAGCATTTATTTTCCCCCGGGGGAAAAAAGAACAAGGAATGGAAGAAACATAGGACCCATTTTATGATATCGGCATAGCCGAGCAAAACAAATAACCAAGTTGGCCATGTCCCTACATAAAACCTCCCTGTGGACAGTGGTGGACAGAGTTCTTTATCAGTCTTCTCTAATCATGGTTGGTGATTGTGTTGATCCGAGTTCATACTGATGTAATGGTTCTCCTGGTTCTGCTCACTTCCCTCTGCATCAGTTCATACAGGTCTGCTTTGAAACCTTCCCCTCACCATTTCTTACGGCACAGGAGTATTCACTTATATTTATACACCACAATTTGTTCAGCCATTCTTCAAGTGATGCATGCCCCTTAGTTGCTAGTTTTTTGCCACCACAAAATGAGCTTCTATAAATAGTTCTGTACAGACAAGATCTCTTCTTCTTTCTTTGTTCTCTTCGCAGTATAAACCTTGTAGTGGCCTCCCTGGATCTAGAGGCATGCATAGTGTAGTAGCTTTGGTGGTATTCTCAATTGCTTTCCAAAATGACTGGTCCTGGTCTTGACTCCTCCAATACTGCATTAACGTCCTTGTTTTCCCACAGCCCATCTGACATTTCCCATTTTCCTTTTTGTCATCTTTGCCAAAATGAAGAGTGTGAAGTAGAATCTGAGAGTTGCTTCATTTTCATCTTTGCGATTATTAGTGATTCCGAGCATTCTTTTAAGGCTTTAGATAGCCCCAGTTACATCCCTTGAGAGCTGCCTGTTTATATCCTTAGAGCATTTATCAATTGGGGAAAAGCTGTTATTCTTATACATTTGAACCTTTGAATCAGCCCCTTGTATTGCTTCATAATGAGACTTTTATTAGAGACTTGTTGCAAAGATTGTCCTTCCCCCACCCCCCACCATTAACTGTTTCCCTTCTAATCTTATGGAGTGGATTTTTTGTGTATGCAAAACTTTTTTGATTTTATGTAATCAAAATCATCTTTGTCATCTTTTGTAAGCCTTTATATCTCTTGATTGGTCAGGAACTCTTCCCTTGTCCATAGATCTGAAAGGTATTTTCTTCCTTGTTCCTCTAATTTGTTTGTGACATGACTTTTTATGTCTAAGTCGTGTATCAGTTTGGAGTTTATCTGGTATATGATGGGAGGGGCTGGTCTGAATGTCCTTTCTGCCAGACTGCAACCCAGTTCTCCCCACAAATTCTATCAAGTGCTGAGTCTTGACCTCAGGGTCTGAGTCCTTTGGGTTTATCAAACATTAGGTGACTAGGTTCATTTGTTTATGTTATGTGTTCAGCCTGTTCTGCTGAGCCATCTCTCTGCTTCTTAACTAGGACCACATCATTTTGATGATTATTGCTTTGTATTATCATTGGAGAACTGATACTGCCCACTTTTCTTCATTATTTCCCTAGAGATTATTGACCTTTGGTTCCTACAGATGAATTTTGTAATTAATTTTTCTAGCTCTATCTTTGGCAGTCTGATTACTATGGCACTCAGTAAGTAAATTAATTTTGATGATGTCGTTTTTATCATAATGGCTTAACCCACCCATAAGCAATTAATATTTCTTCAATAATTTCGTTCTGACTTTGTGTAAAGAGTGTTTTGTAATTGTGTTCAATAGTTTCTGTGTGTGTCTCTGCAGGTGCACTCCCAAGTATTTTATATTGCCTGTAGTTATTTTAAATGGAATTGCTCTTTCTATCTCCTGCTGCTGGGTTTTATTGGTAAGATATGGAAATGCTGATGATTTGTGTGGTTCTTACTGAGTGTGTTAGTTATTCATCCATCCATTCATTTCTTCACTTTTTTTTAGACTTTTTCCTTTCATGTTCCTTGGATTTCTGGCCCTCGCAGAACCTCTCGGCTTTCCCCACATGACACTTTACCCTGACGTGGATGCTGCCTGAGACCCCCTGAAGCCCCCCGTTCCTTGGGCTCCTCAGATAAGCTGACTTCTGCATCCTTCACTTTCATTTTCACCCCACCCAGGGGTTGTGACCCCCCTGGCCCACCCTGGGTCTCACTGTCATCCACAAAGGCTCCGAGTCCTTACACGGATCTCTGACATTCCTGCTCCTCATCCATCTCTGCCTAGGTCTCCACTCTTCACCCTGCTCTTTGCCCTCTCTGTGACCTCCAGTTCCTCACCCCTCATTATTTCCTCAGGCTTTCTCCTCACTCTGGCTCTCACTCAAATGTAGGCCCTTATCCCCTCTGGCCTGAAATCTTGCCAAGGCCTCCTTTTCTTTCTTTTTTTTCATTAGATTAATTATTTTTAGTTTTCAACATTCACTTCCATGAGATTTTTGATTTTTATGAGTTTTAAATTTTCTTCCCCTCCTTCCCCACCTGCCTCCCCAAGATGACATCCAATAGGCTATACGTGTACAATCATATTAAATATATTTCCATATTAGTCATGTTGTGAAAGATGAATCAGAACCAAAGGGAAAAACCATGAGAAAGAAAAAAACAAAAACAAAAAAAGAGCAAATTGTATGCTTCCATCTTCATTCAGACTCCATAGTTCTTTCTCTGGATGTGGATAACATTTTCCATTGCATTGCTGAGAAGAGCAAAGTCTATCAATGTTAGTCATCACAAAGTATGGCTGTTATTGTGTACAATGTTCTCTTGGTTCTGCTCACTTCACTCAGCATCAGACCGTACAAGTCTTTCCAGGTTTTTCTGAAGTCCACCTGTTCATCATTTCTTATAGCACAATAGTATTCCAGTACATTAATATACCACAGCTTGTTCAGCTATTCCCCAGTTGATGGGCATCCTCTCAATTTCCAATTCTTTGCCAACACAAAAAGAGCTGCTATGAATATTTTTGTACATGTGGGTCCTTTTCCCATTTGTATGATCTCTCTGGGATATAGCCCTAGAAGTGATATCACTGGGTCAAAGGGTATGCACAGTTTTATTGACCTTTGGGCACAGTTCCAAATTGTTCTACAGAATGGTTAGATCAGTTCCCAACTCCACTAACAATGCATTAGTGTTCCAATTTTCTCGCATCTTCTCCAACATTTATCATTTTCCTGTTGTGTCATGTTGGCCAATCTCATAGGTGTGATGTGGTACCTCAGAGTTGTTTTGATTTACATTTCTCTACTCAATAGTGATTTAGAGCATTTTTTCATATGACTGTAGATAGCTTTAATTTCTTCATCTGAAAACTACCTGTTCATATCCTTTGACCATTTATCAGTTGTGGAATGACTTGTATTCTTATACATTTGACTCAGTTCTCTATCTATTTTAGAAAAGAGGCCTTTATCAGAGACACTGGTTGTAAAAATTCTTTCCCAGTTTTCTGCTTCTCTCCTAATCTTGGATGCATTGGCTCTTTTTGTGCAAAAACTTTACAATTTAATGTAATCAAAATTATCCATTTTGCATTTTATAATGTTCTCTATCTCTTGTTTGGTCATAAATTCTTCCCTTCTCTATAAATCTGAAAGGTAAACTGTTCATTGATCTTCAATCTTCGTATCTAAATCCTGTACCTATTTTGACTTTCTCTTGGTATAGAGTGTAAGATGTTGGTCTGTGCTCAGTTTCTGCCATACATTTTTCCAGTTAAGGAAAAAAAAGTTTGGTGAACTTTTGTACCTCTTTTTCCATTTGGCCTATTCTGCTTTTTAAGGAATTTTTTTCTTCAGTATTTTTTTGTGCTTTTTTTTTTTTAAAGTAAGCTGTTGGTTCTTTTCTCATAATTTTCTAGCATCACTGTCATATCTTTTTCCAGTTTTTCCTCCACTACTCTTGTTTCTTTAACTCTTCCAGGAATTCTTACTGGGTTTGGTCCAATTAGCATTTTTCTTTGAGGCTTTAATTGTAAAATTTTTCACATTGTCTTCTGAGTTTGTGTCTTTATCCTCCCTGCCACCTGAGTAGCTTTTTATAATCAAGTTCTCTTTTGTTGTTGTTGCTCATTTTTAGTCTATTTTTTACTTTAACTTTATGTTAAATTTGAACTCTGCTCACCTGGGGGTGGGGAGGCGCTGTCCCAAGCTCCCGAAGCTGCCTCTGTGGGCACCTACAAGGCTGCGGTGGTGCTGCATGTCTTGGCCAGCCCCAGCCTCAGTATCACAGATCTCCTGTTGACTTCCTACACTGTCCTCGGCTGGGAAAATGTCTCACTCAGACCTTTTGTTGGCTCTGCAGCTCCAAAATTTGATTTGAGGCGTTGAAGTTGTTTGGAGATGAGTGATGGGAACTGGGTTGCTGCCTGTCATTCGCCATCTTGAAACTTCTTGAAGGCTGACTCAGTCCAAAATGTGTTTTAAGAATAAGTTTGGCAGTGCCAGGTTGTATCACTCACAGTAAATACAAAATGGCTGAGGAGGAGATTACCTGGATGGTAGCAATGACCCTGCGAAGTCCAGCACACATGCATGTGCTGGGATGTCCCAGGGTGGTCACCCTGCCTACCTAGGAGGCTTGGTTCATTTGTGAGCTAAGGCACCGGCCTGCCAGTTGGTAGATAAGCATTTACTAAGCACCTACCCTGTGCCGGGCACTGTGCCAGCTCTTGGACAGAGCCCCAGATGTGGGGCAGGCCGCAGTCCATGCTGAGAACAGTAGCTGCCCAAGGGGGAAGACCAGCCAGATTTCCCCTAGAGGATCGGTGGGAATTGGGGCATCAGAGTGGGGAAAGAAAGGCATTCTCAGAAAGTGTAAACAGAAGCATGCGTAATACTGGGCAAACAAGCACTTTGGGGGAGGATTTGTCAAGTCAGTGTTGGGGAGAAAGCCAAAGTAAGAGCAGAGAGGTAGAGGGCGCCTGCAGGGAGAGGCCTCTCTTCTCGCTAAGTCTTTGGGAGCTGCTGAAGGTTTGCAGAGGTCTGACAGGACCAGACCAAGGTATAAGAAAGATGAGGGAAGGAGGAGATGTTTGAGCTGGGCCTGAAAGGATGGTTGTGGCCCAAGGAGAGAAAGGAGCATGGACATTCCCAGGGGGTGAAACCAAGACCCCCCCCCCCCCAAGGCATTCTCAGGCCTCAGAATCAACACATTGCTTCCAGTAGCCCTGCAGCTTACAGGGGCCAAACCAGGAATCTTTTTGGAAAGAATGCTGTCTCTATTTTATCCTAATCTGGCCTGGATGTGACTGTAGTTAAGCTAGATTAGGAAGGCCCCGCTCAGAAGCTACTAGAAGAAACGGAAGACTGAGCTGAGGGCTCTACCTGGGGCGAGGGGAGTGAGCATTTAAATGTTGTCAGGCAAAGCAAAGGGAGCTGAAGAGCTTTTGTGGGTTGGCAGGGTTGTGTATTTGAATAAAAAGGTGGAACAAAATAATGGGGGATGGCAGAGATTCTATGCAGCCTCCCAGAGTGCTCTCACAGGGAGCTATTGCAGGTTCTAGAGCAAGAGGGGGACTTCAGGTTGTGGCATTTTATTGAGTAGGGCCAGGTTTTTGCCTTTCCTTGTGGCCTTTAGCCGAAGTGCCTGGCACAGGGTAGGCACTCAGTACGTTTACTATTTGCCCTAGGCTAGAATTATGCTGGAGAGGGGAGGGACTGGAGGCAGCCCCTCTAAACCCCGTAGAAGATGAGCTGAGAATGGATGAATGAATGAAAAGCCTTGGGAAGTGCACCTTCCCTGTCAGATGAGGTGGCCTTCCTTGTTAACTGACTGAGGAGTGAGGATGTCTGGGGGAGTGTCAGGCGGGCTTAGCTGAGCGCACCAGCCCCATAGGGATCTGCGTGGGGCAGTCAGGCAGAGGAAGTGCATTCTATAGAAAGAGTCAGCAGAGGAATCGCTTGCCACCTTCCATCGGCCACGGAGAAGGGACCACACGGCAGGACTGGGAGGCTGGACAGCTCTGTGTGCCCCGCTCTCGGCTGGCGGCCGGCCTGCAGCGGGGGCTGCTGGAGAGCAGAGCTGCCCTGAGCCCGCTGGGCTAGGATGGTAAGGGGGCTGTGGCTCCTATGGGGCGGGGGAAAGCTGGGCACTGGCCTGCCAGGTTCCTCTTTCACAAATACAAAGGAAAAAAGATTTTGTGTTTGGCACCAGACTTTCTTTAGTCTGCGCGTTCACGCACACCGAAGCTGGGGCTGTGCCCCGTGGGCATGGATGTGGTGTGAGTCTGTGTCACCTGTGAGCCTGATTTGGGGATCTTGGCTCTGCCCCCAGAGGCAGGAAGCATCAGTCCAACAGGCTGGAGAGGAGCAGGAGGCGGGCAGCGAGGGGATGAGTGTGCCCTGAGCCGCGCCCCAGCCCTGCTTTGGGGTGTGTGCCCAGCAGTCTCAGATGGGGCTGGGGAACCCCACGCTCTCGATCCTGGGTCCCTCCCCGGGCTTGGCAGTATTTTTAGCTGCGATTTGCTCCTGAGAATGAATGAGGAAGTGGAGCAGATGGCCCTTCCTGCCGGCCCCAGCTTTTTCTGGCATTCTCAGCAGCTGGCTTCCAGTCTGGGGGCGGGCAGCTCAGAGCCATCCCTCCCAAACACAATGCGGGGAAAACCCCGTTCAAGGCATCCGTGTAGCAGCTGCAGCAAGCAGCCCAGAGGAGGAGGGTGCCCACTGCCTGAGCCAGGGGATTTCTGCCCCCTCACTTCTTCCAAGGTCTGTCCAGCCTGCTGAGAGGCAGGAAAGGAAGTGTGGGGGAGAGCCAGGCAGGAGGAGAAGGAGGGGAAGGGTGGGAGGCTTAGGGAGGCCCCTTCCTCTGTTGTCAGAACCCATCTCAAGAGGGGCGGCGTGACTAGCCAGAGACCGCTATTGGAATGACTCCTTCCGAGAGACACCAGCCATCTTCCTGCCGCATGCACCGGCCGTTCCAGGTTGAGTCAGTCACTTGGTTTGAGTTGAGCTGGGTTCAGCTGGGCTCATTTGTTTTTCGTTCTGGCTGATTTAAAGATAGACAAATATGATCCATGATCAGCAAAATGGCAGCTCAGATTTCCTTATTGGTGGTAAGGTATAGAGGGGGACTTCCCTCCAAGTGACTTGATAAGTAAGTTTGAATAGCGTCCCCATTTTACAGATGAAGAAACTGAGGGTGCAGCTGTAACAGGTCACTTTGTCCAGTCCCTTCATTGTAAACATAAGTAAACTGACCATTATAAAGATGAGTAGACTGAGGCCATGGGAGATGTGACTCATCCAAGGTCATATAGCTAATATGTGTCACAGGCAGGGTTTGAACCTGGGTCCTTTAAAGCCAGAGCTAGTGTTCTTTCTACCTGATATGCCTAAGGTCACAAAGCTAGTTAAGTCTGAGCCTGGAAGTAAGGAAGGAAGAACGAATGAATGAATAAATGAATGAATGAATGAATGAACATTTCTTAAGTGTTTACTTCAGGCTAAGCACCAGAAGGGGAGGGGGTTAGAAGGAAGGGAAGCTTTCCTTAATAGGGCCCAAATCCCACATTCTTTCCTGTTCACCATGCTGCCCCTACCATCCACCAATTCCTCCTTAAATAGTAGAATGTAAGCTCCCTGAGGGCAGGCATGCATTGTTTTTGTCTCGGTTTGCTTGTCAGCACAGTCGGCATTTAACGAATGCTCATCAAATTGGGTTGATCTGGCTCTCCAGGAGTGCAGTGAGCTGCCTTCCTTGGAGGGGGGGCGGGTGTGAGTAATGGCTCCCCCTCTGGGGCTTCATGCAAAGACCATGTGATTGTTCATTAGGCAGCTTGTAGCAGTGATTTTTTTTCAGGCACTGGTTGGACCCCAAGTCCCCATTAGATAGGAGGTTTGGTATTTCTGGGAGCATTTCCTTCCCCTTCCAACAGACAGATTCAAATGTCCCACCCTTTCACCCTCCTACCGCCCACCCCTATGCCCAGACTGATAGCCTGGGAGAGAGGCGGGTCCCCTCCATACCCCCCCATTCCAGGTTGCAGAGAGAAGACAGTGAAGTCAGGGGAGGAGGGATGAATGACCAGAGATGAGGTCTCTATTGGGATGGAGACAGTCTGGCACAGTGGGCAAGCAGGAGTTCCTAGAGGACCTCTCAACCCACAATCACTCCACTATCCCAGTGGCTTCTGCACTGAAACCCCACCCCAGGGGAGGGGGCTGCCCTGGAGGAGAAGGAGCTGCCTCAAGAGGGGAGGGGGCTGCCCTGGAGGAGAAAGAGGTGCCTTGGGAGGTCTCCAGATAGAGGCAGGATGACGGCACACTTGTTGGGCACAATGTGTAAATGGGGATGAGTCCCTTCTACCACTCTGATTCCATAACTCCATCCCAGGCTCCTTCTTCCTAAAGGCCTCATTTCATTGGTTTCTCCTTTCCAGGCATCTAAGAATGAACAGGAGCAGCTCTGATCTGGAACAGGCCAGCCTTGGCTTGCCAGACAGCCTCAGTGGCCCCCGCGTCCACTTCACCGCTGGCTCCACAGACAGCCTGACCTCTGACTCCCAGACCTGCAGTGACGGAGGTGAGCTTCCCACGTGTGCGTCCATACAGGAGGCCTGGTTCTCCCCTCCACAGAGGGCAGGGCCGCTTCTGACTGCACCATGACTTACAGAGGGAGGAAGGATGCCTGAAAAGCTGGCCTTTGCATGCTTCTAGAGGACAGGAAGCCCACAGGAGAGGCAGGAGCTGGGGCCCCAAATCCCAGCCCAGTGGCATGATGGCTAGCTACACTTGCTTAACCCGCTCTCCCTCTCTGAAGAGTCAGGGTCTGTGAGGTAGGACCCAAGGGCCTCTGAGGACACAGGAAAGCAGCGTGGTCTGGGGAGCTCTGGTTCTGGAGTCCAAGGACTCCAGTTCACATCCTCCCTTGATATTTGCAACCTGGGTGACCCTGGGTAAGTCACTTTCCTTCTCTGGGCCTCAGTTTCCTTCTCTATAAAATATATGCAATACTGCTTACCTCCTAGACAGGCTGTGGGGAAGGGGCTCAGAGAATGGTCAGGCTTAAAGAAAACAGGCCGATGGGCCAGGCTGGCCCAAACACCAATAAGGTTTTGGCGGTCACTCATGAAGAGGCCACTTGGGTGGCCTGATCAGCCCCTTGCTGCCTCCTAAGCCAGGCAGCCCTCCAGAGTATACAGACTGGCTGCTCCCAGACCAAGCTTGACCCTCAGCAGCTTGTGGGGTGGGGAATGGAGGAGGCAAGGTGGCCTCGCCTCAGCGGCTCAGCTTGTCACAGGTTCCAGGGAAGAAGGAAGAAAAGGGCTCCCCCTGACAGCAGCCAGCTCTGTCTGGAAAAGGGACTCCCTCATAATGTCCAGCTAGCAATGGAGGGCTGAGGGGGCTGGATGGTGACCAGGTGATGAGCCAGCACCAGAGATGGAGGGGGCCTCAACAGAGAGCAGTCACCACAAGCTGGAGAGTGTCCTGGAGCAGAGGGCGACGGACAGCGTCCAAGGCTCCAGGAGGTCAGAGGGTTAGGGTTCCTGCCATGCCGCAGCTGGAGGGCTGCCCTCATTTTAGGAAAAGCCAAAGAGACATTGGAGAGGTCCAGAGGAGGGCAGCCAGACTGGTCAGGTCCCTGCCCTAGGAGGATTGGTGGAAGGAGCTGGGCCCATTGGCCAGGAGAAGAGAAGGCGCAAGGGGATGTGGGAGCTGTCTTCAATGTTTGATGGGCAATTGCTTGGAGGAGAGACTGGCCCAGTCTTACTTGGCCTCTGGGGCAGATCCAGCACCATTTACTGCAAAGAGTCAGAGACTGGCTGAGTCGTCCCCAAGAGGAATGCATGGCCTTGAGGGGCTGCAGCTTCCCCCTCAGGTAAACTGAAGAGGAATGTATTAATCACCCCCGTGTGCCTGGCACAGTGCTCAGGACTGGGGGTCCAAAGCCTCAGACAGAACGGTGCATGCCATCCCCTGCTGGCTGTGGACGCGGCCCAGCAGCTCACCAATGACAGGTGGCACGTAGAACTGAATCCGTTCCCCCGATAAAATCTGATGAGGGCAAAGGACGGTACCATTGTCATGCCCGTAGTCCTGGGAGCTCTCCCTTAATACAGTTATTTTGGGGCTGCCAACTCACACTCAGACAGCTGATTCACACTGAGCTTGCAGTCCACTCAAAATTCTAATTTAAAAAAAAATCCTCATTTACTATTTATTTTTAGCTTTCACTTTTTGAAAATTTTGAGTTCCCCTCTTGGCCCTCACCAGCCTATTGAGAAGGCAAGGAATGTGACCTCAGTTGTGTATATGAAATCATACAAAGCGTATTTCCATATTAGCCATGTTGTTAAAAAAAAAAAGGCAAGAAAAAGAAAGTGAAAAAATGGTTTCAGTCTGTACTCAGAGTTCAGGCCTCTCTCTGGATGAGAATGACAGCCACGTCATTCGTGGCTGATCATTGCACATTAGTGCTGTTGCTGCATCCAACAGCAGTGTTTTCCTGTTTTGGCTCACTTTGCATCAGTTCGTGTAAGTCTTTCCAGGTTTCATTTCTTACATCACAGTAGTATTCCATCACAATCCTGTGCCGCAATGTGTTCAGCCATTTTCCAATTGATGAGTGTCCTCTCAGTTTCCAGCTCTTTGCCACCGAAGAAAGAGCTGCTGTACATATTTTTGTACATGAGGGTCCTTTTCCCATTTGTATGATCTCTTTGGGATACAGACCTAGAAGTGGTATTGCTAGGTCAAAGGGTATGCACAATTTTATAGCCCTTTGGGCATAGTTCCAAATTGCTCTCCAAAATGGTCCCAAATCTTTTCCAAACAGTGCTGTCCATCCACACCACTCCCATCTTATATTTTGTTACTGAAGTTTTGAATCCAAGTGGGAAACTTTACATTTGTCCCAATTTAATTTCATCTTCTTAGATTCAGCCCAGTGTGCTTGCCTATCAAGCAAGATCCTTTTCTCTCCTGATTCTGCCATCTACTTTGATAGTTCGCCTTACTAACTTTGTGCCGTCTGCACATTCCACAGGCATGCCATCTGTCCCTTTAGCCAAAGAGCCTTAGACTAGAAAGAAGCAAGCACAGATCCCTGGGGCACTCCGCTAGAGACTTCCTGCCTCACTGACGTGGAAGCCCTAACACAGACCTCTGGGCCCTTCTGATTATACTATCTTCTAGCCCCCTCCTCTGTAAGAGTAACGTAAGGTTCTTATCAAAAGCTTTGCTAAATTCTAGGTCAGCTATGCACAGCATTCCCTTCATCTACTAATGTAGTAATCCGGAATTAATACATTTCGCAGCTATGTGGCACACTAGGTAGAGTATCACTCTTGGAGTCAGGAAAACCTAAGTTGAAATCCTGCCTCAGACATTTACAAGCAGTGTGACCCTGGGTAAATCATTTCACTGTCATCTGCCTCAGTTTCCTTTTCTGTAAAATGGAGATAATAATAGCACCTCCCTCCCAGAGTGGTTGTGAGGACCAAATGAGACCACAGACACACACATACACACACACACACACGCGCGTGCGCGCACGTGCTTTTGTAAACCATCTAGGTACTGTATAAATGCTAGCCATTATCATTAGCTTTTCTTAATCCTGGCCCTGAAAGGAAAGGCGGTCCAGGTGGCATGCCATGTGCTTGATGAAGGCAAGCTGGCTCTCGGTCATCACTACTCTCCTTCGTAGATGTTCTCCAGCAATTCCTTTGATGGGATCTAGAATGTTGCCTCTAATCCCAGTCAAGCTCACTGGCCTGTCCTTTGTGGACCCCCCTCAATAGTATTAGTAGCTAGTGTTGCTACTGTGCCTTCTATCTATGGGGCAATGGATTAAGCGCTTTTCAAATGCTATTTCATCCTCTTCCTTTTCTGCAAAGAGCCACATTTGCCCCTTGGCAGTCCCATGGTGCCTCTTCCTTTTTGCCATGACCTTTCACAGGTCCCTGAGAGTGAATCAGCCATCCCAGTTCTTTCAGAGCACAAGGATGTGGGGCCAAAAAGGATGGGCAGCTCGGAGGGCTCCCCGTTGGATTTCCAGGAGCCGTGTTCACGTTGAGCCAATCAGCCTTCTCCCTTTGGCCAGCTAGCAAATCATCGCCCATTAAAGCTGCCCAAAGCGCAGTTCCTGGCCCTTCTTTGTACCGCCTTCAGCCCTGGCATACTTGGGAAATACCATTCCCTGCCATTGGCTTCCCTACACAGCAGGATCACGCTCACCCGTTCATTCTGTCTTACCTGGCCCTGCTTCTGTCTCCTTTTGTAGCAGCTTTGTGAGTTGGCTAATTAGTCAATTGAACATTTTTCCCTCCAGCTCATTATTACCAGTCATTCTGTTCACTCATTCATTCATTCATTCATTCCCTTAAAGTATTTATTTAGGTAAGGATGTAATCACAAATGCCTCCAGGCGATGCCCAGAGGACTGCAAATCACTGAGGGTGATACAGAAGGACTGCTTCCCCTTCATCCCCTCTACTGGGAGAGGGACGACCTATACACAGGAAATAGCTGAGTAACAATGCAAGACATTGTGTGGCTTCCAGCTAAAGGGGGAAGCGGGGAGGAGCCAGGCTTGCAGGGCTCTTTGGGGGCTCCCTATGGGCCGGGGGACATGGAGCTGGCATGTATGTGGCTCTCCTGAATGAGCAAAGTTCAGGCTCCTGTGCAAGGCCTCGAGGCTCCCCTCAATTCAACAACCCTGATCGTTTGGTTTAATATCCTGTTTTAAAAATTACAAATATCAAATGCCAAATGAGATAAGCATCTCCACATAGAAAGCATAACAGAGGACTGATGGTCGGTCTCTCTTCTGTACCCTCCATGCAGATGACAAAATCACAACTGGCCTGCCTTGCCTGGTTTTTATTTACTTTCCTTCTGTGCTCTTGAGTGCATTTGTAGAAATGTTTCCATAACCGTCTTACCTTCTTTTTTGTTTTTGTTTTTTTTTGTATGAGGCAATTGGGGTTAAGTGACTTGCCCAGAGTCACACAGCTAGTGAGTGTCATGTGTCTGAGGCCAGACTTGAACTCAGGTCCTCCAGACTCCAGGGCCGGTGCTCCATCTACTGCACCACCTAGCTGCCCCCTACCTTCTTTTTTGAAATGTATTTTGGTGACCCTATCCATAGTCCCTCCTCTACCCTTGTTTTTAAAAAAGCTTGTTTTTCTTATGGTTGTTCAGAGCTTGGATTTCTTCCTTTGGGAACTGTCTTTTCATATCCTCATGACCATTATTTACCAATTGGAGCAGGGCTCTCAGGCTTATGTATTGGAACCAGTGCCTTAGATATCCTGGAAATGAGACCTTTATCACAGAAACATGCTGCAGAGATTTTTCCCCCAGTTAACTTTCTCATATAATTTTAACTGCATTATTTTTATTTGTGCAAAAACTTTCAAATTTTCTGTAAGTAAAGCAGTCAGTTTCATCTCTGATACTCTGTGTCTGCTCTTGAACTCTCCCCCAGCCACAGATCTGAGGAGTAATTTCTCCTCTGCTCCTCTGTTTTGCTTCTGTCTTAGCCCTGTTTCTTTTTTTAATCTGAGCCAGCCCAGCCACTTTGATCTCCTCAAACGAATGCCACCTTGGCTCCTCCTCACTGTAATTGCTGTTTTGTGCTCAGAACTTCATTCCTGGGCATCCCCATCCCTCCTAGGCTGACACCCCTTCTAGCCTTGGGCATCTTCCTTAACCTTTCTCTGAACCTTTTGGATTGACTCTCCTTTCCACAATCTAAGTTGTCTGCCCGACCATGCCCAGATTTCCTTTCTGTTGCAAATTCTCCCAGGGAGTGCTCCCTCCATCCCACCCCACCCCCAGGTCCCCATCACTTCTGTCCACTCAGTTTTACTTTGTACGGGTCTTTATTTTTTAAATGTGTTTCTTTAAGGGTTGTAGGTTTTTTGTAGGTTTTGTTTTTGTATCCAGTCTGTTCTTTCTTATTGGATTGTTGAATCCATTCACGTTGAAAGTCATGAGTTAGGTTTATACCTTCCTCCAGATGGCTCTAATATTGAGGTTTTTTGTCAAGTTTTTATCCCCGCCCCACCCTTGTATTGTAAATGTAGTACTATGTACCTTCAGTTACTTTCTTTTTTTTTTTTAAAGGTGGCCCCGATTTCCAGCAGTCTTCCCCTCCCCATGATGCTTGTTTCTCATTTGTTGCTCCTTCACCTTTTGGGATTTTGTTTATTAGATCCTTTATCTCTCCTGCTTTTATCTGGTCATCCTGGGCACATCTTGAGCTTCATTCCTCTTCTAAACACATTCCTCCATTCCCTCCTACATTTTCTGGTGGGTTCAGAATAATGTTGTGTCATTCAAATTTCCTTTCCTTTGTGTTTGAAGATCTTTCTCCTGGTGGCCTATGGACCTTCTTTCGGAATTAATTGTCAAATCTAACCACTCTGTGCCTTGTGGTTTTGTTTTCTTTCGTTTGTTTGGGGGGAGGTGGGATCTGCAAATTCTTTCAATTGGAATTTCATTTTCTATGTTCAGAAGTTCTGGGCAGTTCTGTTGTATTATTTCCTGCTCTGTGGCATTAAGGTTTTCTATCTTCTTGTGTTCTCCTGGCAGACCTATGAGCCTTAGATTGTCTCTGCATGTTTTATCTTGGAGATCAGAATGTTTTGCTTGCATAGGGAACAGATTTCTTTTTAATGTTGTTTTTCACTTCCCTTCTTTCCTGCTTCACTTCTTATATTTGCATTCCCCATCGATTGTTCTCTCATTTCTTTCTTCGGTGAGGCTTACCCTTAAAGATTGAAGTTTTTATGTTCTGCCCATTATTTTTGCTGTGCAAGACAAATTCTGCTTTCCTAATTCTCATTTCTCTTTTAAACCACTTAAGCAGTGTGTGTTCCCTGCCCTTCCCAAATCACATAGGTCCTCAGTCTCATTAAGGGTTGGATCACTTTTCCTTTATTTCACAGTATGTATTTATAGATGCCTGGACTTGTTTATTAGGCATATTTCCTCCTATTGTGACTTGTTGACTATCTGTTTATGTTCAAGGTCTTTGAGATTTCTTCTTCCTGGAATTTGTGGTGTTTTCCATCTCTCCCCACCCTCCTGCATATTTTCCTTATCACTCACTTCTTAACTCCCTCCCTTCTGATTATAGTTTCTTTGGGGGCTAGATCTCAAAGCATCTGAGCCTTCTCCCCCAACACTGGGCGATTCATGGTTCACCAGCCTAGGTCATTGCCCCAGTTGACTTTTTAGTGGTCAGAACTGGCCCTAGCTTTATGCGCTCTTCCTCAGGCTTGGTAGAATGCTGAACACACACACACACCATGTACCTGGATCTGGCCCTGGAGCTTTGCAGCACTGGTACCACAGGGTTGTCCATCCCAGCACTGACAGTTCAGAGAGCTGCCTGCCTTCTGCTGGCTGTCTGCCACAGCCTGGGCAGATTGATTCAGCTTGGAGCCGGGTTCTCCGTGGCACTGGAAGGACGGGGGTGGCCAGGGTGTGGGAGTAGGTTTGTTGCAAGCTCTTCCCATGGTTTGGGTCTTGATTCTGCCAGTACAGCCTTGCTGCCCACAAGCTCGAGTCAGTATCAACTCACAGGTTTGGGGTTTGTCTTTTTTAAAACCTTCTTTTGGATTCTGGGTGTCCTAGACCCTGAAGACAACTGGAGTTGCTTTATCTTTGGCTCATGATTTCAGTTTTGGAGGGGTCGGAGAGCTTGTAGGGATCAGAGAAGATGTCTAGTCCTCCATCTCATTGCTCACGTGACCTGAAGTTCGTTCCCTTCCTGTTAATGAGAATCAGATCCAGAGGGGAATCTCTCATTGTTGGGTTCTCCACCCTTTGAAGGCTGAAGTTATCCTTGAGACAAATCAAAAATATTAGTTATCCAACAAACATCCATTAAGCACCTACTGTTTGCCAGGCTCTGTGTGAAGTGCTGGGGATACATAATGGCTGCTTCATTTTTGGTAAAGAGAAATGTCCAGCAGACCTCTGGCTAATTGAGGCCCCTCCCCATCTCTACTACATCACTCTTTGTGCCAGGCTTATAACCTTTTTACCCAAATGTCTGCTCTCTTTCTTCTTTTCGCCTGGGGGATCTGTGGTGCCTCCACTGACCAAGTTACTCGGTTCAGTGCTCTCCTGCCTGTTTCCCTCTTCGGGGTCCTGGGTCTCCTCACCAGCTCCTCTTCTTCATACACAGCACTGTCCAGCACCCACCTCTTCGCAGCCATTCTGTTCATTTTGAAGAGCGCATACCTGTCCAACGGACGGTGTTCTAGTCATAGCTCTCATACCACCAGTTCTCAGGGAGACCTCAAGGGCCAAACTTTCCTCTGTGCATTAGGATTAGGATGTCTAGTTCGTGGTTATGCCAGAACTTCAGGCAATTGTGTATAGACCTGTGGGGCTCTTTCCTCCGGTGCTGTTAGCAGGTCACTGGGAGTTGCCTCCAGGACAAGAGCCAGACTACCTAGAGAGGCTCTCCTCTTCCTCCTCTGCCCTTTAGGGGGAGGCCTCTCCCAGCTGCTTCCCCCTCCGCAGTGAATCCTGCTCTCCCCTCTTCAGAATGGGCTTTAGATCTCTCTGTCAGCTCCAAGTGTCCAGCTGACCCCTCCTTCCCTTTCTCCCATGAACAGCAAAGGCCGTCCTCCCTTCCTCCATTTCCTGCCCCTTCTTTTCCCGCCCCAGCCCCACCTCTGTTTGCTTTAGGGACCCTTCATTTCCACTAACAATGTGGAGACTTGTCCTCAGAGTCCCTTCACCTTCTCCCACTCTTCCTTGTCACTTGCCTGGATGCTTTGAGATTCAGCTCCCAAGGAAACCTCAATCAGAAGGGAAGGAGTTAAGAAGCGAGTGATAAGGAAAATAAGCAGCGGGGTGGGGAGAGACTGAAAGCACCACAAATTCCAGGAAGAAGAAATCTCAAAGGCCTTGAACAGAAACAGATAAATTCTCGGGCTTGTGCCTTTTTTGTGACCCTAGCCCTCTCGTTTAGTTCCGTAGAGCCAATTATTACCTCCTAAGAGTCTCCGTCTCCTCTCCTTCTCCACTGCTTCACAGCCCTCGAGCACCTCCCATCCATTGTCCCAGTTTGCCCATCCATCAGTCGTCCACTGGCTTTTCCTTCCAGCAGCCTCACGTCTCTTTTCTGACTTACTTTGCCTCCTCTTGCTAACTGCTTTTCTCCTTTTTCCTTCCTGACTCTTACTCTGAAAGGCCTGCTCCCCTCCCTAACTTTATTTGATGTTGTTGTTCTTGAGAATAGACTCCAAAATCTGAGTTTTATTTTTATTATTATTTTTTTTTTTGGTGAGGCAATTGGGGTTAAGTGACATGCCCAGGGTCACACAGCTAGTGTGAAATGTGTGAGGCGTGATTTGAACTCAGGTCCTCCTGACTCCAGGGCTGGTGCTATATCCACTGCGCCACCTAGTTTCCCCTTTTAAAATGTTTTTCAAAAGAGTTTTAGAAAAGAATTTATGAAGTCATTAGCAAATGCACCAGAAAGGAAAGGAAAGGGGTTGTGGCTCTAGAAGGTTTACATTCCATGGGATTTACCCAAGTAAGCAAAGTCACCAAGATGGCAACTTGACCAAAGCCCAAGCATGGGCAGACCATCAGAAATCCTGGGTGTGGTAACCCCAAAGTAGAATGATCTGGTGCATCCAGGACCCAGGGGAACCCAAAATACCAGCCGTCCCCAGCATCCCTAGGGAGTTACTGGGGTCAGCGACATTCTGGGTGTGGACAACCTTTAATCACACAGGGCTGGACTGAAACAGTGGGATCATTTTCCTGAACAGTGACTAACCAGTTCTCCAACCATATCCTTAGTCCCCCCTCTGCTCTGCTCTCCTCTCAGGCAGCTGACTTCCAGCTCCTTCCTGCCTCTCTCCAGGCCTGCAGCATCACCTGCCTCTTCGAGATTTCAGTGGATGTCCCCCAGACATCTCCAACTCACCCTGTCCCCGAAAGAGTTAATTATTTAAAACACCCAATCCCTTCTTCCTCACTTCCCTATCTCTTTCACCATCCTTTGCAGCCAACCAAGACCATGAGCTCAGACTCATCATCCCTGACTTCTCCCTCTTCCTCACCCATCTGTCCGGTTGTCAAGCCTTGGGCTTCTATTTTGCCAACATTTCTCATCTGTTCCTGGGGCCTCACTCCACACCCACGGCCACCACCTTACCCTGGCATGGGAATTCTCACAGTTGCCTCCGTGTGTCTCCCCCCTTTCTAATCCATTCTCTCCCAGAGGTACGATCAGGTCATCTCTGCCCAAGGAAATTCAGTGGTTCCGTCTCTGAAATCAGACCCAAACCCCTCCCCATCTGCGTGCCACTCAGCCAGACCACAAACGTTTAGTAGGCAACTCATCTGTGCCAGGTTCTGTGCCAAGGGAGGGCATCCAAATCCAAGTGCCAAGAAGAGAGACGTGTGCTGCCCTCAGAGAGCTTACAGAAGCTGGCAGGTGGTAAGGGGAGGAAGGTTTTCTGAACCTCAGCTCAACAGGACAGTTCTTACAGCCGGGAAGTTAGCAGTCCAGGATCTCTGTTCTCTCCCCAGAACATCCTCTCCTCTAGCCCCCTAGCTGGGTCACCTCCCTAGGCAGGATTTTGAGGGGCATCTCCCCCCGACCCCGGGCTCTGATGTCAGAGGACCTGGGTTCAGATCCTGCCTCCCATTCCTACTAGCTGTTTGACCTTAGGCTAGTCACATACTTCCTGCGTCCTCATCAGTGAAGAAGGGGGTTGGACTAGATGGTGCCCGAGATCACTTTCTGCTGTAGGTCTGAGATCCTCTTTGGAACCTTGTTTAAGCCACTTCCCTTCCCTCGGCCTCAGTCCCCCGTAGAAAATGAGACGGTTAGCCTTCGTGACCTCTGTGGTCCCTCCCTGCCCCCCTCCTTTGTTAGAGAGATGGAGAGGGAGGCAGGGTCCTCCTCCCATTCCTGGAGCCCATGGAACCCATGGCTGGTTGATTTTAGCTCAGCTGGAAGCCTGCCATCCCCTCGCCCCTGACTGCCTGGTGTGCTGGGACTCAGTGGGGTCAGCCCTGGAAAGCCGGCCGGCAGTCAGGGGGACTGTGCTTTGCTCTTCTGTTTCAGGGCTTTCCTTCGAGCCGGCCCCCTGCCCCTCCCCTGGGTGTCGTTCAGAGGATGGCTCTCCGTGCGGTCCCCTGGGGCCCCTGCAACCTCCTCCGCTGCCCCAGAAGAAGATGGTCAGCCGAGCTGCATCTTCTCCTGACGGCCTCTTTCTGGCCCATGGCTCCCCTGGACGCCGGACCTCAAGTCCCCGGCTGAATCCCAGCCACTCCGAAACGAGCATCTGCCACCCTGAAGACTCTCGCTTCCCTGGGCATGGGCTGGCGGGCCGCACAAGGGGCCCCGAGGCCCAGCTGCAAGGGGCCCAGGGCTTCTCCCCCTCCTCCTCTCAGCTGAGCGTGTCCAGCCAGACCTCCGCCTCCAGCAGCCAGCAGCAGCTCCCCAGCCTCCTCACCAGCATCACCAGCAAGGAGGCCACGTACGCCAAGCTCAGCGGCCTCTATGCCCAGTCCCTGGTGCGCCTGGCCGCCAGATGCGAGCGCCACTTCATGGGCAGCCAGGGATCGGAGCCACGCTTCAGCGAGAACAGCTGGTCTCTCTTCAAGTTGACGTGCAACAAACCTTGCTGTGACTCTGGGGATGCCGTCTACTACTGCGCCACCTGTTCTGAGGACCCCTCCCGGCCATATGCAGTGAAGGTACCGTCCCCTGTGGCTCCCTCAGGACCATGCGAGGGTCCTGTTGGACTCTGTGGTTCTGAGCTCCAGATTGAGAGTCCTCTGGGCCAGGAAGGCTGGAGGTGGTGCTGGTGGGAGGTGCAGAGAGGGTGGGGCACAGGGACTGAGGAATAAGAAGCCAATGAAAAGATGTGAAAGGAAACTCTTGGGCGGGGGCATGAAGGACCATGTGGAGGGAGGAGAGGCCATGACAGGGCGCAAGAGACTGGTACCATTGCCAGGAGCTGGTCCCTGCTGGCCTAGGAGGGAGGGAGGGAGCAGTCAAGTCCAGGCTCCTCCTGGAGCAGATGGGGGGAGGCCCTGGGGGGAAGTGGGGAAGAAGAAAACTACACTAAGCATGTTCCTGCCCACCAGAAGCTTCTGCTGTAGCTGAGATCAAGAAAGGCAAAAGGAATGCCCTCAGCATGAATTAAGGGAGTGTGTTAGAGCTGAAGGGGCCTCTGAGATCATCTGCCCCCCTTCTTTCAGAGAACCTGACAGCTCAAGGTTCCCCAGCTCAGGGTCTAGGAACCTGGGTATTTCCTTCTCCTCCCTGAGCCTCAGTTTCCTCTGCTGTTAAATGAAGGGATTAGAATGGCTTTTGAAGTCCCTTTCAGCTCTAATCTGTGGTCCCAGGACCCATTTCAAGCATTGTCATCCTTATTTTTGAGATGGGGAAACTAAGTCTAGGAGAGGTGCAGGGATTTTCCAAGGGCTTCTCAGCAGGTGTTGAAGCTCCGGGTTCCCTAACGTCCCCCACTCCACCAAGATGCCTCTGGAAGGGGGTGGCAGGTGCTTTGCCCAGAGTCACGGAATCTGGCCAGGATGGAACTGGCAGGAGAGAGAGCCTTTGTGTCTGGAGCATGAGAACGAGGTTATCCCTGAATGCTGGGAGTGAGCTTGTTTAGAAGACAGATTACCTCCAGACATCTCCTCCCTGCCCCTGCTCTGGGAGCAGGTGTGGCATCTCTGGGGAGGTTCTATGACACTGAGCTGCTGGAATTGATTTGATTTTCTGATGTTCCCAGAACTCCAGAATGTCACAGCATGACTAGACCTCAGGGAATATCCCATCTAAACTCTTGATTTTACAGACAGAGAAACTGAGTCAGGGGCTTACACAGTGAGTAAGCAGAAGGGAGAAATGGAACCAGGCATGCTGCCCTCTCACCCCAGCCTGACGGAAGTTCTGCCTTTTCACCTAGGGATGCACAGTGACACGTCCTTATTCAGGATTTATGCTCGAGTCGGCAGCAGGCACACATTCTGAAATGAACAAATCCTTACCAGATGATTTTATGTGAAACCCTCTCTTTTTTTAGGTTTGTTTATTTGTTTTAGGAGTTGGTTACCTTTGAGGTAGCCAGACACAGTGAGTAGAAAGGCAGCTTGACAGAAGTCCTGCCTCTGTCCCCTGCACCCCAAGGGTGACCTTGAGCACGGTCCCTCATCTCAGGGCCCAGGCCACTTTCTAGGACTATAAGTCCCAGCAGAGCAGGGCCTACATTGTAGACGAAATCACCAGCCAGAGGCAAGGCTTTGCCTCGCCCCCTCTGCTCTCAGTTTTAGCTTTCATTTACATCTGTCTGGTTTGGCCAGCATTGATTCTCTCTCCCTGCTACTGTCTACCTCTATTGAGCAAAAAAAGAGAAGGGAGGGAGGGCGGCCTCCCAGCAGACACGCACGTCGACCCCTCAGTGGCCATGTCCAGAGATGTGTGTCTCTTCCTGCATTTCTCACCCATCAAGAAGCATTTATTAAGTGTCTGCTGTGTGCTAAGCCTTGTGCTTAGTGCTAGTCTATGAACAACAGCCCCTGCCCTCAGGCACTTATAGCATCTCTCTCTCTTTTTTTTTTAAATAGATGATTTTGTATTGTTTATCTTGGTGTGTTCTTTGGCTCACTACCCATGCGTTAGGCACCATTGAAGTCCAAGGCTTTGGTCCCTCTATGTGGGTGACAGTTTTTACTGCCATGTGATTTCTAAGGGAGGTATGTGCGGGAGGGAGGAAGGGAGAAAGGTAAGCATTATGAGGAGGCCCTGACCTCTCGGGTTAAAAAAACCACTGTATTCTGAGCCTGACAAACACCCGATACAAATGGATTTTCCACATCTGGAGTGGAACAGAAAGAGGATTTGCAGGGAATGCTCAGAGCAGACCTTGGGTTTCCCCTTCAGTGGTGCAATTTCAGCCTGCTCCCACCTGCCTGCCTCCTTCCTGGATCCCCTGCATTCTCTTTGGTGCTTTTCCCCTTTAAATGCCTTGATTTGTTTTTCTTCTGTCCGGGGAAGGGAGGGTCAGCGCCCTCTCTAGCCCCCTCATCCCACTTCTCTGACTTCAGAGCTTTCTCACTTTCTCTGGGAATGTTTCTTATGCGATTTCCTGAACTAGAATCATGACCCGCTTGTGTGTGGCTTGGGGCAAGGCCTCAAATTCATCCGTCCATATCCCTGCTGGTTCTCCCTTCCGGACGGGTCATTTTTTGTCTGCATCCACGCCAAGTGTTTTCCCGCCCAGGGCACCATCTTCCAGCTCTTGTTTCAGCCGTTCTGTCTGGGAAAGAGTCCTGGTCGTCATCGAGTCCATCCTTCTCACTATTCCAACGCTTTTTCTCACTGGCGTTTGACTCTTCGTCGTGCTCCATTCCTTCTTTGGGACGCACTTGGGACATTCGGGCAGGTTCCATTTCTCCCTTTCACTCCTTCCGTGGGTTGGCTCCCTATTTTTTTGTTTGTTTGTTTTTGGCAAGGCAATCGGGGTTAAGTGACTTGCCCAGGGTCACACAGACTCCCTATTTTTTTGTTGGCAGAACATCCTGGTCTCTCACTTCTGGTGTTTCTGTTGATTTTGTTTGGTTTTCTTTTGCTATTTTCTCCTCGGCTCCTTCACAGCCATATTTTTCCCATTGTGTCAGAACTCTTTTGCCTGTTTCTTAAAAAGCATTTTCAAAGCAATGTGTTGTAATAGAAAGAATGCAGACTTTAGCTTCCAAGGGGCTATCTGTGACTCTGGGCAGACAGCTGTTAGCCGCCCTGGGCCTTGGATTCCCCATCTTTAAAATGAGAAGGTGAGAGGAGGCAAACTCTAGAATCTAGAAAGTTGCAATCTCTAGTCTTCCAGCTCTCGTCCTTTCTAGTAGTTTGGCTTCTCGTGGATGTTTCTGTTGCGTTTTTGAGGGGGATGCTGAGAAGTGAGGCTCTTCCAACTTCTCAGTCTCCCCAGAAGTTTCTCTCTACTTAGTCCCCTGTGATTTTCTTTTTGAGACACTCATGATAGCTTTGCAGAAATGAGAGACAGCCTGGTTAGTGTGTCAGAAAGCCTGAACTGGGAGTCACTGACATACTTACTGTTGGCTTAGGTGACAGAAAACCTAGGCATCCTGCTCTGAGAACAGAGCAGCCCCTCAAGGCCAGCTTCTGTCCAAGAGTCAGTGCCAGCTTCCAAACTGGGAAGAGCCTCAGCTGCTATCATCAGCCCAGCAGTCCCCAAGAGAGAGAAAAGGACAACCCTGCCTGGGAGCTGGCAGGGAATAGCCCAAGGTGGTCGTTGCTGATCCATTTCCAGGGTTCTGTTCTTGGTGAGTTAAGGAGGTATAAACATGGGCACAGCTAAAACCCTGGGTGCTTCCCAAGGGGACCCAAGTGCATTTAGGGAAATCTTGGCTCTGGCCAGGATCAGTAAGCTGGAGAAGACAGTCTCTGTATTAACATTTGCATAATGCTTGAATGTTTGCAAAGCACTTAACATTCATGATCTCATTTAAGCCTGGTAGCAAGCAACCCCTCTGGGAGGTTTTAGCCGAGCTCCCTAATTCTCCATAGAGCTGTGTAATACAGCTGTTATTACTGTTATTATTCGCATTTTACAGAAGAACTTGAGCTCAGAGAGTTGGTGCAGCTTGACCAGGGACACACAGTGAGTGGCAAGGCTAGAATTTCTCCGACTCCCACAGCTTCCATCACAGGCCACTCTCTCTTCCAGAAGCCTCCCTTCTCTCCTCATTCCTAATCTAGGCTTCATGGGAGAAGGCCTCCAGCTACAACTTCCTGTGTAGAAGGAAGAAATATACTGTGCGTTAGTGGCAGGGCCTCCAAGTCTGAGAGAGAGCGCCAAGCTTTGGTCCACGGGGTCACAGGGAGTCAGACACAGCTGAACAACAGCAGGGCAAATGATACAGCCGATCTGCTTGTGAATCGACAAGATAAGCTCACGGGAAAAGAGGTCTCTCCACATTCTCCAGTTCTCAAATCGATTAATTTTGAGAGCTGTGTATTTCTATGAACACGTGAGGAACTATGAGAACATACTTCTCAGTAGCCTTAGAGCACCAGATGGGAACCAATAAAGAAGTGAGCCGGCAGCCTCTGTGGAGGGTGCTGGACTGTTGGGGGCGGTCAGTGAGTGCACACACCAGACCACCCTCCATCTTGCACCCTGCCGTCGGGGGCCCCACCACCCCTTGGCCTGTTGTCACACATAGTGGCTTATGCCTGGCTTTCTTTTGCCTTCTTAGAGAAGGATTTTAACAGATGCTATGCAAGTGAACAGAGGCAGGAAAGATCAGGAAAAATCAAGGACTGTCTGGCACATCCAGGTCCCAACAAGTGTGGATTCTGCCACCCCCACCCCAAATAATAGGAAATTGAATACATGTAGCCATGTCAAGGGGTCCATCATTTTCACTCATTGAGACCTAGCTGGAGTGGACCCCAGAGTACAAGAAGTAGCATGAAATTAGTCTGGAAAGACTAGAGCCAGATTGTAGTCAGGGGCCTTGAATGCCAGAACAAGAAGTCTGTACTTTACCCTGGAGGAGATCAGGAGCCACCGAATGGTTCTGGTCAGAAAGTCTCACAGGGTGCATAGAGCTTTACAGGAGTAGCCTGAGACTCACTTTGGGGAAGTGTGGCCCTGCCGCTGTCTGCTCTGAGGCTGCAGGGACCACAGGGTCTCCAAATGGGCAGCAAGTGCTTGACCCTAGTTGATGGACCCCTCGCCCCAGGTGCTCAGGGGCCAGCCTCTGGGCCCTACTGTCGAGAGCGAGCATGGGGGATGGCTGGAGGGGAGCCAAGGCAGTGGCTAGAGGTCCTCTTGGCCACGAATCTCAGTCATTTTGACCCCAGGACCTCTGCACAACCTGCTTTGTGGAGGGAGGATCTTAGGACCCCAAGAGACCATCAGACTGGCCACCTCCTTTACAGATGGGCAAACCGAGGCTGGTGGAGGAAGACTTTTGTCCTGGGAGAAGGCCTGGCTGACCTTGTGTTGTGGGAGAGCTGGGAAGGCCCTCAGAGCTCGGCCAGGCCAACCCTGTGATCTTTCAGAGGAGGAATCTGGGTGCCAGAGAGCTACAGCGGCTTACCCCAGGTGACGTGAGACCTGGCAGCCAGGCTCGCCCTGGGCTCCCACCCTTTCTGCTATAACCCTCTGCCCTGACTCCTCTCTCTTCTTCCTATAGATCTGTAAAATGCCTGTGTCCAAGGGGACGTCTTACTGCGACCTGTCGGTGCCCATTCACTTCAACCTTCAGCAGGACTGTGGCCACTTCATCGCCTCGGTGCCCTCCAGCATGCTCATGTCTCCCGAGGAGCCCCAGGATCAGGATTGCGTGGTGGTGATCACGAGGGAGGTGCCCCACCAGACGGCCGCGGACTTTGTGCGGGACGCGGCCTCCCGCCACTGGGCCGAGCCCGAGGCCTACGAGCGGCGGGTTTGCCTGCTGCTGCTGCAGCTGTGCCAGGGCCTGGAGAGCCTCAAGGAGCATGGCATCACGCACCGGGCTCTGTGCCTGGAGAACCTGCTGCTGGCGCCCTGCCCAGGTGCTTCCCTGGGGGACCAGCCACTGCCCCGTCTCATCATCAGCAACTTCCTCCAAGCCAAGCAGCAGGCGCGGGTCGGTGGGGGCAGCGGGGCCGATGAGCAGCAGAGGAGGACCCAGGCGCGCCTGGCGCCCGAGATCCTGGTGGCCGCCCAGTACAAGAAGGTCGATGAGTTCCAGACGGGTATCCTCATCTACGAGCTGCTGCACCGGCCCAACCCTTTCGAGGAGCGGGCGCAGCTCCAGCAGCAGGACTACAGGGCCGATGACCTGCCCCCCGTGCCCACCCTGTCCCTCTACTCTGCCGGACTGCAGCGGCTGGCCCACCGGCTGCTGGAGGCTGACCCCATGAAGCGGCTGCACGTCACGGAGGCCAAGCGGGCCCTGCAGTGCCTGCTGTGGGGACCACGGCGTGAGCTGCTGCAGGGCCCGCTGCAGAACTGGCTGCACATGAAACGTGCCCTGCTCATGATGAAGCTGGCTGAGAAGGCGCTGGATGACCAGGCCGCCGTGGAGCTGGAGGACTGGCTCTGCTGCCAGTACCTGGCCTCTGCGGAGTCCACGGCCCTGCTGCAGACCCTGAAGCTGCTGCAGCCACTGTGAGCGCCCTGACCGGGCAGGCACGTGGAGTCGGGGACACCCAGACAGACAAACCGAGAGACACGTATGCCTGGGCACACTCATGGAGCCAGGGTAGTGCCTGGAGTAGGGACACACACACACGGATGCCCAGGCATACACACATACGCGCGTGCACACTCACTCACTCATACTCACAGACACATGCACGGGGCCCCCAGAGTGTGCCCCTCCCCCCTCTCCACACACACACTCACAGAGTCAGGAGGTGGGAGCACCATGGTCCACTCTTGGGGCTGCAGACCCCATCTCATCGTGCCACAGCAAACCAAGCCAGTGGCCGGTTTTGGACTGGCTGCACACCATCCTTCTGTCTGTCATGGGCAAATTAGAGACTTGAGGGTGGGGGTGAGGGTGGGGAAAACAAAGCTGTAGCCCCCAACCTAGGCTCCTCCCAGACCTCCAGAGCAGAAGGGACCTCTGTGTGACCTAGCCCAGCTTGAGTGTTTTGTTTGTTTGGTTTTTTAAATGGAACTTTGATTTCATTCTACCTTTTAAAATTAATGAGCCTTTATTTTCCCCACTGCCCCTCCCCCATTAAAAAAAAAGAGAGAGAAAAAGAAAAAAGAGAAAAGAGGCCAGACTGTAGGGACGACTGCACTGTCAGGCTGAGCCAGGCACAGGATTGGCTGGGTCCAGAATGCGGGGCTGCCTCTGCATCCTTAGCTCATCACCCATAGTCCTCTGACAGGGTGAGGGTGGGGGGTATTGACTTTGGGCTTTTTTGTGGGTCCTCTGGAGTCATCAAAACCCTCATTGTACAGATAAGGAGACTGAGGCCCAGGGAGCTTCCAGGACTTACGCAGGTCACCCAGGTGATAAGGAGCAAAGCTGGGGTTCAAACCCAAATCCTTCCACTTCAAATGCACTGCACCACACTGAATGTCAGGCAGGGGGAGAGGGCGGGGTCCCAGCAAGCTCTGCTCTAAGGAGCACCTGGGCCCCTAAACCTTCCGGGAGCTCCAGGTCACTCTGCCTACTTCTGTTCCACATAAGGGGCAGCTGTGGGACAGAAGACATCAGACATGCTTTAAGAAACCATGGGTCTGAATCCTGGCTCAGCAGCCTGTGTGTGTGTGTGTGTGTGTGTGTGTGTGTGTGTGAGACCTCTCTGTGCCTCGGTTTCCTCATCTAAAAAATGGATATGGGCTTGGATGAGGTGGTCTTCCCAGCTCTGACTCTCTCAGTCTGTGCTCACGGGTGGGTCACCTGTGTTTCCTCATTTCCACAATGAAAGGATTGGATCCCACAACCTTGGACTGGATGGTCACCTTCCCCACCCTGCCATCCTGCCGTGCTAAGTCCTCCCTCTCTGGACCCGTGTCCTGTTCTGAGAAATGGGCAGGCAGACTCAGGAAGGGCTCAAGGCACGAGACGGGGCCTTCCTCATCCTTCTGGTTCCAGACTCAGCAGAGCGGTTGGCAACAGCCAGTCACCTGATTCTGTGCATTTTGACTCACCCAGTTTTATTTACAATCCAGTCCTGAAGCAGCAGATAGAACCACAGAATCAGAGTAAGTCCTCATAGGATCCCGAGCTTCTACTTGGATACCCCCAAGCCTGGAAAGCTTGCTACCTCCAGAAGCAGCCCAATGTTCTGGGGTGACTGGAGCCACTCCCAATTCGGGCTGGGCCTTACCTGTGGCAAGAGCTGTGGAAGTGACTGATTAACTCCCTACCACATTCCGCACAGCAGCTTCTCTAACCCTAGCCTTTTGTCAGGTCCCCATTCTATGCCCCACCTGTGATGGCCAGCTGCTCCCTCCCAGAGAAGATGGGGGTCTCCATCCCCAGGCCCCTCATCTACCCGGCCTTAAACCCTCCGAGACCTTCCCCACCATCAGAGGGGGAAATGCCCCTCCCCCGGGCTTTTCATCCAGCCTCCCACATTGTCATCCTGCTGCATCAGCTATTGAATCAGCTAATACCCATTCATTAAGCACCTACTGTGTGCCAGATGCTAGGTTTACAAAGAAAAATCTGTGCCCTCAAGGAGATTGCCTTCTATTGGAGAATGAAAATGTTCACGGATCAGTAAGCATGGACCAGAGTGTGGGCAAATTAGAGACTTGAGGGTGGGGGTGAGGGTGGGGAAAACACTTCTCCCCTTAACTCCTTCCCCACTGCGTACACATGCCATGTTCTTTCTAAAACCCCAATCCACACAGATCTTGACTAGGACACAGCTGCTTCCTCGAAATCATCTCTTTGCTCCTCTCTCCCTCTCTGTCTCTCTCTGTCTCTGTGTATGTCTCCCTGGCTTTATCTCCCCTTCTCTGTCTGTCTGTCTCTCCACTTCTCTCCCCTTTTCTCTCTCCCCCCTTCTCTCTCTCTGTGTATGTCTCTCTGGCTCTGTCTCCCCTTCTCTGTCTGTCTGTCTCTCCCCTTCTCTCCCCTTTTCTCTCTTCCCCCTTCTCTCTCTCTTTCTCTGGGTATGTCTCTCTGGCTCTGTCTCCTCTTCTCTGTCTGTCTGTCTGTCTCTCCCTCCCTCCCTCTTCCCAGCCCATACACTTACACGTAGGCATAAAGACCTGCCTTCAATTCCTGCCTCTAACACGAACTCACTAGGCCCTGGGCATGTCATTTAATCTCTGTGCTCTAGGCACCTCTGGAAGCCATAGTTTGTTCTCATGCGGGCCCCTTGGAGATTCCAGGGCAGGTTTCTGCTGGGTCGGGAAACACTTGGTAATAATCAGAGCAAAAGAGGGCTGGCTTCCACCCCCGAGGAAGTCAATGCTTCACTCCAGGGGCTTCCTGCCCCAGTTTGGGCCTGGCTTAATGGCTGCTGAGGTAGCTGCCAGTGCTGAGGCTCATTCTCTGCCTCTAGAGAAAACACAGGCTTGTGAGCAGGGCTGTCCAGGCAACCCAGCAGTGCCAGGCTTGGGCAGGCACCCCTTGCCAGGTGCCATTGTCTCCAGGAGACACGCCAGCCCAGTCCAACATCTGCTCTGTGTGTCTGCCTGGCGGTCTTTGGGAAGGGATGTTTAATATTCCTGGGTCAGGGCTGTGGAGGCTGTCAGCACCTTGGCAACCAGGTGCCTAAAGAAAGGAGCCAGGCTGCCCCGTGACCTGGTATCCAGAAGCTTCTAGGCTGCTCCTGTGCCACCAGGGTGGTTTGGGTCAGAGGAAAAGTTGGAGACACTATGGTTCTTTGGAGTTTTTTAGAATGCTGTTTTTACTTCATTTGATTCTACTTGTGAGGCAGAGTGCTTTAGCGAGTAGAGATCTTGCCTCAGAACCAGAAGACCTGCACTCAAGTCTGGCCTCAGACATTGGAGAGCTGAGTGACCTTGAGCGAGTCACCTCTGACCACTAACTTCCTCTGTACAGTGAGGGGGTGGATGCACTTATGAACCTCTGAAATCATCTGCCCCCAGCCCTAAGCACCTGAAATCATGGGGGTCCTGTTGACATGGGTTTCCTTGAGTAGTTCCCAGAAGCCTCTGGGAGCCTTTCCCACTTGCCCCAGCCTGGATAAGAAGGCTTCATTCCTTCCTCTCTGGAGTGGCTCATCTGAACGTGGGGCCCTCACTCTAATCAGACTTAGACCCGTTGGGCTTTGAGCCTGGGTGGCCACTCCGGGGCCCAATGGGCTGCCACTCAGCCCAGCAGAATCAGAGCCTCATAAGGACTTTAGAGATCCATGTCAAGCCTCATGGCCTGACCCAGGGGGGTGGGATCAGTCACTGGGGACAGAAGGGTGTCTGGAATCTCCCCCTCCCCATAAGAGCCAGTTGTGGGCTTGTTTCCAGCACAGCCACAATGACTTTTGTCCTACAATACTGGCCCGCTGCCCTTCTCCCCCCGTCCCACCCCATCCTTTTCCTCCAGTGCACACGTAGACAATCCAGCATGCTCCCAAGCAGGGGGCCTTTTGCAGGCATCTCCCCAGGGCGCAGGCTCCCAGAACCGTGTCAAGAACAAAGAAAGTGTTGTCTACTATATCCCTTTCCCCAGATCTTATGTGCTAAGACATGGGGCAAGAGGTCAGAAAGTACCCTAAGAGCCCCTCGAAGGCCAGGCTCATCAGACAAGCCCAAATTGTCACAGGCAGGTCAGCTGACTCAGGCTGTGGTCCCTAAAGACTCGTATAAACTACTGACGAACTCCAGAGAACTTTATTGCCCCAGGATCTGCCAAAACGCCCCTCCACGTCCCAAAGGATAGAAGCCATATGGAGCCGCCATCCAAGCAGTCACAGGTAACCAGAACTGTGGAGGGCCCATGTGTCATTGGTTGGGGCCCCTGTTGTCTTGGGAAGCATCCAACTCATCTCAAAGCAGCTCCACTGGCCCCATCTCCAGGCAAGGTAGCCAAGTGGGACTCTGGGGGGCAGGGCAGTGCTACCAATGAGGCGTCATGAGGTCAGTGGAAAGACATGCTGAGTATAAGTATATTACCCATAGAAAATTACACAACCCCAAAGCTTTAGAAGATGTAGCTTCAAAAGGAAGCATGACTAGCAGAGGAAGGACTCATCGAACGTCAGGTTGACAGGAATCCCTGAGTCTGATGGTAAAGTCCCCTGGGAAGGCCTCACACCCACGGGATGCCTCTGGGGGAGGAAGGGTCCACATCAGGAGGACCCAGCTCACAGAGGGGGGAAGGGGAAGAGACAAAGAGGATATGACCCTAAAATTGCACTCCCTAACTCAAGAATTAAAAAGTCCAAGGTCAATACTAATGCCAAACTATAGGAGCAGACCCGAGAGCAGAAGCTCAGCTGGTGGGCTGCTGCCTCCCAGGGGTCTGAGGCAGGAGGGCAGCTGAGGCACAAGGCTCCTGGGAGCCCCGCTGGACCTCTCAGAAGGCACCCCAGCACTTGTGCTCCCGACCACGACCTTCCATAGCAGCAGGTGGGCCATGGATCTGTGTGTGAAAGGCCCCATTGGTGGCTGGCAGCCCTGGGGCTTTACCCAGCTGTGAGAGGAAAGATAGAAATCCCATTGTCCTGGGCTGGGCAAAAAGCCTTCTTGGTTCTTGGGTAAGGAGAAGCAAGGAAGTCCTAAGGACAATGTCCTCCACTGGACATGTCATGGTGCTTGTTCCCCATACATCCCAATCCATCGCTGACGGCTAAATCATAAGACATGTACTAGTTATTCTGGTAACAGCCACATAGCTCTGGGAGTGGGCATTCCTCCAGTCATTGAATCCTAAGGCTCTTCCATTCCGCTATGTAGATAATGAGAGGGTGAGGAAAAGTCAGAGCAGGAGATCTGGGCATTGTCCCTCCACCTGCTCAGCCCAGTTCCTGGCCTCTTCCTAGGACTATGTGCTTGGGCAAAGGTTGATTGAGGTTCAGCAGCAATCCTGCAGACTCCCCCAACTGGATTCCACACCTCGAATCAGCCAAAGGAACAAAGAAACATCAGCGTGACAGGTACAAGTTTCTTCAGCCACACTTTTTCTCTCCACGTGCTTAAAAGGTTCTTCTTGATTGATAGACTGGTTGAGTGGTATTGGCCCAAAGATTCAAGCTACTTTAGACCCTCAGTAAAGGGCAAGACTGACTGTAGAAGCCTGTATCTCCCTCTTAAATACAAATTTGAATGCGTCTATATGGTGTTTAGAGCCCTGTCCCATCTGGTATTCCAGCCCATCTTTCCAAACCTAACTCCCAATCACACCTTCTACACTCCTGCCACTCTGGCCCGACTTGTTCCAGATACATCCTGCCTCTGTACCAAGTGTGCTGTCTCTCCTCACATCTGCCTTTTGGAGCCCCTACCTCTTTTACTTTTTTAAAATTCTTTAAAAAATTTTGTTTTCAGTTCCACATTCTCTCCCTCTATCCCCTCCCCTACCCATTGAGAAAGCAGGAAATGAAACCTATTATACATGTACAGTCATCCAAAACACTTCCACATTAGTCATGGGTAGTGGGGAGGGGGAGCAAAAAAAATGAAGTAAAAAAATGGCTTCAATCTGCACTCAGAAGCCATCCGTTCTCTCTCTGGAGGGTGAGAGTATTTTTCATAATGAGTCCTATGGAATTGTGGTGGATCACTGGGTTGGTTGGAGTTACCAAGTCTTTCGAAGTTGATCGTCATTACAATAACACTGTTACTATGTGGATTGTTCTGATTCTGCTCACCTCACTTTGCATTAATGCCTACAAGTCCCTTGTCATTTTTTACTGCACAGTTTTATCCTATCACAGTCATATACCACAACCCTCTACCTCTTTTCAAGGCTCAATTCAAGCACTGTCTCTTTCAAGAGATATTTTCACGCATGCCCCCACCACCCAGCTCTTGGGAAGTCACATTGTATCTATCACAGATGCCTGTATCTTATGGTGGCGTGATGTGTCTACCACATTGTAACCACTCCCAGGGGCCTAGGCTAGCCTCTCTGGGCTGACTCACTCTCCTATGTGCCCTCCCCAGAGAAGGACCACCCTGTGTTAGCTCAAACTCTGTCAGGGTGCTTGGGGTGAAGCACCCCCAACTTGGGGGAAAGTACACACCTCACACTAACCACTAATTCCTTAGCCCCCTCTAGTGTTCTTTCCATTTATATAGAATCAGTCAACCACAATAATATACCATTCACCTTTTGAAAGAGTTTTTAATCAAGTCAATAAACATTTATTGACGGTCTATTGTGTGCCTGTGAACTGCAGATCCAGAGAAAGGCAAAGAGGCCCTGCCCTCACAGAGCTTACAATCTGACAAATAACATTTTGTAAATTATTGATATCTTTAGTTTCTACATTACCAAAGTTTCCCCCTATGTTCCTCTACTCTCCTTCACAGAAAGCCTCTCTTAGAACAATGATTCTTTTTTGAAGAAAAAGGAAGAAGAGGTTTAACTTCTTAAGCTCTAAAAAGTTATATGCAAATGAGCTATGGTTCCATAGCTTTCAGCCTTCAGGCACTTCTCTGTCCTCAGGAAGGTGCTCTCAGTTCTCTGCACGGTCCTCCTACTAGCCTGGGTCTCACATTTAACAGAAAACTTCTTTACGCATGAATTCTAACAGTTTTTCACACACAAATGCTTCTTTTTTTTTTCTTTTTACTGGAAAACTTTATTGTAGGTGGAGTGGGATAGCTACACACAGTTTAGATGATTCTAATTTTGTTGGCAACATCTAAAGCATCATAGTCTCGAACAAGTCGGACACAGGCTTCTCTCCATCAGGCGGGATCCGAGTGTCGGCCTGGCCACCTCGATGTCATAAACGCCGTACAGCTTCTTCATCGCCTGCTTGATCTAAGGCTTGTCGGCCTCGACGTCTACAATGAAGACAAGCATGTTGTTGTCCTCGATCTTCTTCATAGCAGACTCAGCGGTCAAGGGAAACTGACTCAGGTTTTGGGCTGCCGTCAAAGTCTTGGTATCTTGGAAGGTGGGGGATGTTCCGATCTTCTTTTTGTGGCTACAGACACCCTTCAATGGCTTGGACTTGGCCCCTGTCTTGGGAGGGTTAACCGCTTCCTTCTTCGCTTTTGGTGCCATCTTGGGGAAAAGGCAAAAGTTTCTTTTCATAATCAAACCATTTACGTAAATAGGGGCAGTACTTTATATCCTTCACAGGTTGATTTAATCCTTTCCCTTCGCTGAAAAGTTCATTTTCTTCCCCTTTCTTTTTAAAAATTGATTATTTATTTTAACCAAATTCTCTCCCTCCCTCCCACAACTTCCCACCCCCACGGAGAAAGCAAGCCGAATGATACCCATTGTATACGTGAAATCATGTCAAATAGATTTCCATATTTGCCACATTGCCTAAAAAAGCAAGAAAGTTCTACTTCCATTTGCACAGAGTTCATCAGTTCTCTCTCTGCAAGTAGATAGCATTTTTTTTTTATCATGAGTCCTTTGGAATCATCTTGTACTGATCAGAGTAGACAAACCTTTCACTGTTGGTCATCAAACAATATTGCTGTTACTGTACACAATGATGTCCTGGTTCTTCTTACTTCACTTTGCATCAGTTCATGTAGAACTTGCCATGTTGTTTTTTTTTTTTCTGAAACCATCCCCCTCATCATTTCTTATAACACAGTAGTATTTCATCACAATCATATGCCACAACTTGTTCAGCCATTCCCCAGTCAATAAGCATCCCCTCAATTTCCAATTCTTTGCCACCACAGAAAAAAAAAAAAACAGTTGCTATTAATATTTCTTGTGTGTATAGCTCCTTTTCCTTTTCCTTTGATCTCTTTGGGGTACAGATCTAGTAGTGGTGTTGCTGAGTCAAAAGGTATGCACAGTTTTATAGCCCTTTGGGCATAGTTCCAAATTGTTCTACAGAATGATTGGACTACTTCATAACTCCACCAACAGTTTATTAGTGTATCTATTTTCCCTCAACCCTTCTAACATTTGTCATTTCTGATACGTGTGATTTGGTACCTCAGAGGTGTTTTAATTTGCATTTCTTTGAGTAATTATTAAGAGCATTTTTTTCACATGACTATAGATAATTTTGGTTTCTTCTTCTGAAAGCTGCATGTTCATATCATTTGATCATTTATCAATCGGGGAATGGCTATTATTTTTATAAATTTGACTCAGTTCTCTATGTATTTGAGAATTGAAGACTTTATCAGAGAAACTGGCTATAAACATTTTTTATACTACTTCACTGTCTATGATACCTTTTAGCATAATGTTGTTTCCCTGATTATCCCTTTTAATTAGGTTTTTTTTTTGCTTTGTCTGATATCATTATTGCTACCCCTGCCTTTTTTATTTCAGCTGAAACATATCAGATTCTGCTCCAGCCCTTTATTTTAATTCTGTGTGTGTCTTTCTGTTCATTTGTGGCTCTTACAAAGAACATATTGTTGGATTCTGGTTCCTAATCCATTCTGCTATCTGCTTCTATTTTATGGCTGAGCTCATCCTATTTACACTCACAGTTATGATTTCTAATGTGTATTTCCCTCCACCATATTTTCTCATGTTTTTCCTTCTCTCTCTCTTTTTATTCTGTCCCTCCTCAAAAGTCTGTGTTGCTTCTAACCACCAACTCCCTTAATCTATCCTCCCTTTTATCATCCTCCTCCCAAATCCCTTATCCCCTTCCCTTCTTATTTTCCCTATTGAGTCAAATACATTTCTATACCCAATTGAATGTGTAAATGTATATTCTTCCCTCTTTGAACCAATTCTGATGAGAGTGAGGTTCAAGCATTGTCCTGCCTCCTGCACCAATTTTATCCTCTGCTGTAACCAAGCTCTTCCTTGAATGTCTCTTTTTGTGAGAAAACTTTTTCTGTCTCTCCCTTCCCCCTTTCCCCAGTGCATTACTCTTTCTCACCCCTTAATGTTTTGGGGAAGGGAGATAATTCCAACATAATTGACTTATTCATGCCTGTTGTCTCTTGTGGACTACGTCTGTGTTAACTCCTACTAACTGTGTTAAAAATAACAAAGTTCTTGGGAATTACACATGTCATTTTCCCATATAGGAATGCAAACCATTTAACTTTATCAAATCCTTTGTGATTGCTCTTTCACAGTTACCTTTTCACGTTTCTCTCTAGGGTTGTGTTTGAATGTCACATTTTCTATTCAGCTCTGGTCTTTTCATTAAGCATGTAATCCTCACTGCTTTGTCTTCCAGAATGTCATCTTCCAAGCCCTCCACTCCTTTCACACTGTGTGCACTGCTAAATCTTGCGCGATCCTGGCTGCAGCTCCATGATGTTTGAATTGTTCCTTTTTGGTTACTTGCAATATAGTCTCCTTGACCTCAGAGCTCTGGAATTTGGCTGTAGTATTCTTGGGAGTTTCCATTTTGGGATCTCTTTCAAGAAGTGAATAGTGGATTCTTTCAACTTCTATTTTACCCTCTGGATCTAAGATATTGAGGCAGCTTTCCTTTCTAATTTCTTGAAATATGATGTCTAGGCTCTTCTTTTATCATGGCTTATAGGTAAGCCATTCAGGTAGTTTGATGATTCTTAAGTTGTCTCTCCTTGAAATATTTCACAGGTCAATTGTTTTTCTGATGAGATATTTCACATTTTCTTCTATTTTTTCATTCTTTGGACTTTGTATTATTGTTTCTTGTTATGTCATAAAGTAATTACTTCCACTTGCCTAATTCTAATTTTTAAGAATTGATTTTCCTCAGTGAGCTTTTGTATCTCTTTTTCCATTTGGCCTAATCTGTTTATTTTGATTTATCAACAATTACTTCCATAAGCTTTTGAGTCTTAAATTTTTCTCCCCCTCCCTCCCAAAGATGGTGCACAATCTAATATAGGCTATACACATATATTCCTATTAAACATATTTTCAACATTAGTCATGTTGTAAGGAAGAATTAGAACCAATAGGAGGAACCACCAGAAAGAGGAAACAAAACAAAACAGAAGAAAAAAAGATAGCAAATAGTATGCTTCAATCTTCATTCAAACTCCATCGTTCTTTCTTTGGATGTGGAGAGCATTTTCCATCATGAGACCTTTGGAGATGTCTTAGATCCTTGCATTACTGAGAAGAGTTAAGTCTATCAACATTAGTCATCACACAATGTGGCTGTTACTGTGTACAACATTCTCCTGGTTCTGCCCATTTCACTCAGCATCAGTCCATATAAGTCTTTCCAGGTTTTTCTGAAGTCTGCCTGCTCATCATTTCTTCTAGCACAATAGTATTCCATTACATTCATATACCACAACTTGTTCAGCCATTTCCCAATTGATGGGCATCCCCTCAATTTCCAATTCTTTGCCATCACAAAAAGAGCTGCTCTAAATACTTTTTGTACATGTGAGTCCTTTTCCCATTTGTATGATGTCTTTGGGATAAAATCCTAGAAGTGCTATTACTAGGTCAAACGGTATACGTATTTTTATAGCCCTTTGGGCATGGTTCCAAATTGCTCTCCAAAATGGTTGGATCATTTCACGACTCCACCAACAATGCATTACTGTTCCAATTTTCCCTAATCTGCTTTTTAAGGAGTTCTTTTCTTCAGTGAATTTTTGTACTTCTTTTACCATTAGCCAATACTATTTTGTAAAGTGTTATTTTCTTCAGTATTTTTGTGCTTTTCAAATTTTTGCCAGGCTGTAATTTTCTTTTCACAATTTTCTTACATTGCTCTCATCCCCTCCCCCCAATTTTTCCTCTACCACTCTCGTCTTTCTTTAACTCTTCCAGGAATTCTTGTTGGACTTGGGCCCAATTCGCATTTTTCTTTGAGGCTTTGCTTATAGCTGTTTTCACATCGTTTTCTTCTTCTGAGTTTATGTCTTGGTCTTCCCTGTCACCTTAGTAGTTTTTTATAGTCAAGTTATTTTTTTGTTCTTTGATCATTTTTCCAGTCTATTTCTTGATTTTGAACTTTATGTTAAAGTTGGGTTCTGTTCACCTGGGGGTGGGAAAGCACTGTCCCAAGCTTCAGGCTCTTCCATGCTGGGAGTCTGCAAGTTTAGGAGCTTCCTAGGTGGTATGATCCCTGGAGAGGTGTGGTCATTGCTCTCTGGGTCTGTACTCTGGGCTTTGCCCAGGAAGGCCTCCTGCTCCCCTGCTGCCACAAGCACTACCATTCCTCTTGCCCTTGGACCTGTGACCTGGAGCTCTGCTCCCTTGTGACTGACCACAAGTGCCCCCTCCACCCTAGAACTGTGACCCAGATCTACATATGAGCAATATTTGCCAATTAGCACGAGCTGCACCTAGTGCCGGTGAAGGGTCCCCTGTAATCTCTTTCTGACCAGCTGTCTGACACCACCCCTTATTGCCTCGGGGCTCAGAACTGCCAAAGCTGCTGCTGGGGTGGCTGCTGCAGCCAGTGGGAGTGTGCTCTGGACAGACCTCTGGCCCGGTGCCACAGACCTCTCCTCTGGACTTCCTAAGTTGTCTCAGGCTGGAAAAATTTCTCATCCTGACCTTTTGTTGTCTCTGCCCCTCCAAAACTTGATTTGAGGCATTATTTCAAAGTTGTTTGGAGGGGAATGTTTGGAGAGTTCAGCTGGGGTGCTGCCTTTAATCCACCATCCCCACCTCTTTTCTTCCCCTTTCACACAAAAAAGAGTCAGAATCTTATATTATCTTTATGTTTCTGTCAATATGTTGTATAAGCCCAGAAGAATATAAATCCCTTGGGAGCAGGGTCTGCCATGCACAAAGGAAAACTAAGGCCCAGAGAGATTGAAGTGACTTGCCCAAGATCACAAAGTGGGATTTGAACTCAGGTCGTCAGACTCCACCTTCAGCACCCTTAATACTAACATAAAGGAGAATGGATGGCAGCCCCTATTTTGGCCCTCCCTGCAACATTTCCTCTGCTTTCCCTGGCAAGGAAAAAACAGCCTTAAAATCACAAGCAGTTCACCCCCTTGCCCCTCTTACAATTTACTCTGCCACTAATTAGGATGGGCCCCAAGGTCATGAGCTAGCTGACCCAGGAATTGCAGGGCTCACCCACAACACTCAGTAACCAGGATTTTTCCTTCTCTATGCAGGAGCGCCACCTGGTGGCAACAGGAGGTAACTCCACGCCTCCCAAATGGTACTAGGGTAGTGTGTCATGATCAATAGGGAGCTGACCTCAGTCTTGGTTAAAATCTGGGTTCAGATCTGTCTCTGACACATTCTGGCTTTGGAACCTGGGGAGAGTCACTTACCAGGCAGTCAAGTCAAGCCAAGCCAACAAGCACTTGTTAAGCACTTTCCACATGCTGGCTGCTGTACTAGGCACTGGGGGGTAGCCAAAGGAAAAACCATTCCTGCCCACAAGGAGCTTTCACTCATATGGGGGTGGGCCTGCACTGGGAAAGGCCAGAAAGTCCGAATCCAAACCAGGAGTAGAAGTGAAAGATGGCTAACCTGGTACCTTCCTCAGAAATATGGGCATGCGTTGTTGATGGAGTTGTGAACTGATCTAACCATTCTGGAGAGCAGTTTGGAGCTGTGCCTAAAGGGCTATAAAACTGTGCATGCCCTTTGACCCAGCAATATCACTTCTAAGGCTGTATCTCAAAGAGATCATAAAAATGGGAAAAGGACCCAAATATACAAAAATATTTATAGCAGCTCTTTGTGTGGTGGCAAAGAACTGGAAATTGAGAGGATGTCCATCAACTGGGGAATGGCTGAACAAGTTGTGGTATATGAATGTGATAGAATACTATTGTGCTATAAGAAATGATAAGCAGGGGGTAGCTAGGTGGTGCAGTGGATAGAGCTCTGGTCTTGGAGTCAGGAGGACCCGAGTTCAAATGCGGCCTCAGATGCTTGACACTTACTAGCTGTGTAACCCTAGACAAGTCACTTAATCCCACTGCCTAGTCAAAAAAAAAAAAAAAAAGAAGAAGAAGAAGAAGAAAAAGAAAAGAAATGATGAGCAGGCAGAATTCAGAAAAACCTGGAAAGACTTGCATGAACTGATGCTGAGTGAAATAAGCAGAACCAGGAGAACATTGTACACAGTAACAGCCACACTGTGTGATGACTGACTTTGATGCACTTAGCTCTTCTCAGCAGTGCAAGAATCTAAGACAACACCAAAAGACTCACAATGGAAAATGCTGTCCATATCCAGAAAAAGAACTACGGAGTCTGAATGTAGATGGAAGCAGACTATTTGCTCTCTTTCTGTTGTTTTTTCCCTCTCGTGGTTTCTCCCGTTGGTTCTAATTCTTCTTCACAACAGGACTAATGTGAAAATGTTTAATATGACTATATATGTATAGTTTATATCGAATTGCATGCCATCTTGGGAGGGGGGAGGGGAGGGAAGGGGAGAAAATTTAGAACTCAAAAATCTTATGAAAGTAAATGTTAAAATAAAATCTATTCCTGATTCCTGCGGAGGGTGCCATTGACCCAGAGAGGCAGTCAGCTGGGTCAGACTTAGGGAAGATTCTTTCCCTCAAAAGCATCTTGGGAACATGAAATGGTGCCTTGTCTACAGAGGGCTCCAGGTCAGCCGGGGTCGTTCCAGACCCCGAGTCACAACCTCGTCCGCCTCTTGAACCCTCCCACCATATTCCATCCATTGCCAGCCCTGCCAATTCTACCATCAGAACATCAGGAACCCCTTCCTCTCCACCCACACAACTGGCGCCTCATCTTCTTGCTGGGACTATTACAAACCTCCCTGCTTCTGGTTTACTCCATCTCCAACCCAACCTTCACACAGTTGTCCAATTAATATTTCTAAGACACAGATCTGAGTATATCACTGACCTCCTGAAAAAACCTTCAAGAGCTGCATATTGCCTCTTGGGTAAAGTACACACTCTACAGCCTTAAATTTACAGTCAATCTAGCCCCAAATTTTCAAATTATTCCCCTGGGGCTAACTGCTTTCCACTCAAACTGGCCTGCTAGCCCTTCCCCCAGTCTGACATTCCTGCCCCTGCCTCCATATCCTGCCACAAGCTATACCCCATGACCAGAACGAACATCCTTCATCTCCTTGAGTCTCCAGTAAGGCTGCTTGAAGTGCTCCCAGCTAAAGCTTGACCTTTTCATCCTGGGGGGCTCCTGTTCTTCCCTCCTCTTACTATCTTAGGAGGTACATCCCCAGCCAAAAGTCAGCTCTGTGAGGCCATCCACTCCTCTCTCTCCGTATCTATGCCCAAGGAGGCCCGGAATCCACATTTACTGATCTGGTCTGAGCTACGAAGCCTTCGCTGCTCCAGGCTGCCCCCCTCCACGTCCTTCAGCTAGCCCTCTCCAGGCCAGATCTCTGGGCCCTCCACCGTTCTGTCAGCCTCCCCTGTGAAATGATGAGCGGCCCAGGGAATGAGGGAATCTGTCTGTTCTCGAGACCCCTACACCGGCTCTCAGGGGGCCTGACGGCAGACTGGGTGGGACAGGAGTGGTGACCCAGGCCAGTCCAGCGGCCCCCCTTGGGAGGGCAGATGCTTCACCTAATCAAGGCAATTCACTCATTACTTTTATTTCCCCCAGGCACACGTGCGGGCCACTTTAACATTCGGTTTAAAAGCATCTGGGGCCCGTCCTCTCCTAGCCTCCCTTCATCTAGTGAGCCACGTGACGTGGGTCGGACGGTGCAATGAGCAGCCCAGGTTCTCATATAGTCACGCTGTGGAAGCCTCAAAGGGGAAAAAACACCAAAAAGATAGAGTGAGAAACTGCGAGTTTCCGTTCAGAGCCCATCAGTTCTTTCTCTGGACGCAGACAGCATTTTTCATCAGGGAAAACATCAAAGTTGTTTGCACTTTTATCATTATATTTCAATCATCTTCATCATCACTGGCTCCATCACAACCGTCAGGAAGCCCTGGGTTCAGATCCTCTGGTACTCGGCCACAAGAGCCCGAGCTGCCTCAGTTTGCTTCCCTGTGAAATGGGGATGCGCAGGCGCCACGGGACGCTCGATTCCGCCCCCACAGGGCACGCGACTTCACAAAGGCGGCGGGGCGGGGAAGAGACTAGGAGGGTAACTGCGCCTGCGTGATGTCTGCAGTGCCTTCCCTCCACCATCACAGTCCCCTGGTGCGCGCGCAGCCCCCCTCTCTAGCGGGCGGGGCCGGAACAGAGCGCGTTCTTCCACCGGGGGAGGGGGAGGGAACCAGGAGTCCCCGCTAGCGGGCGCGCGCCCATACCTGAGCCCGTGCCCGTGCTCGTGCCCGTGCCCATGCGCTGAGCCCGTTCCGCTCCATACCTCCCCCTTAAGAGAATGTTGATTCGCCCCGCCCTCCGCCTGTCCCTTCCCCGGATTGGGAGTTTGAGAGACCACGTGATGGCTATCCAAATGCTCGTTGGCTCAACGTCCTTCTCGATGACGGAAGAGATCGCATGATCCGGGCCGGGACTTCTGATTGGCTAGGTGCCGCTTCCCGTAACAAAAGAGGAGCTAGGCGAACGCGGGAGGGTGTGCGTGGGGGTGAGGGTTGCCGCCCCACCTTTTCCTGACCGAACTCTGATTGGCTGCTACTCCTGTCAGTCACGCCACCCTGCCGGGTATAATTATGAATGAGGAGGGGATCACGTGTCCCGAAGCGAGCCTTCTGGGCGCTTGGCCTTGCAGTCATGTGACCTTACCCAGGCCCGCCGCCCCCACCTTGACAGTCAGTCGGTCTGGATCTGCGCCTCGGCTTAGCGCCACCCTCAATGTACTCAGCCCTGGGGGTGCAAAGAAAAGCAAAAAAAGCGGGGTCTCTGCCTCAAGGGGCCCCCAGGTCAACAGGAGACCCAGCGGGAGGCGGGACCCGGGTCCTAGGGAAGGGCAGGGGGTGTGGCCGGTCCTCCAGAAAGGAGCCAGTAACCGCAGCCCTCCCACTGTGCAGCAGTGAGTCCAGGTCCTTGCTGGGCTGCTCCCATCCCCTGAGCCTCAGTTTCCTCCGTTGTAACAAGGGGAAGGGAAGGAAACAAGCCTGTATGAAGCAACTACTTCATGCCTGGTTCTTTACAAACATTACCTTCTTTGATCTTCACAACTCTGCCAAGAGGGAGGTGTTGTCATAATCTCCATTTTAAGATTGGGGAAACTGAGGTAAAGTGACCTGCCCAGAGTCACACAGATAGAAGTGTCAGAGGCAGGGTTTGAATCGGGCTCCGTGCTGCCCCAAGCAGGCATGAATGCATTCATTGGCTTCAGACCAGTGCCTCTTAAAGTGTGGGTCACAACTCCATGAAAAATATGGCAGCAGTAAAAGGTTTCCGAACGCTCAATGCCAAAAATTAACTCAAAATCCGGTGCTTAATGAATCCGAGGTGCTCCTGGCCACACTTGCCCATGGTCCCATGCTCAGTTTCCCTGCTGCCTTGGTTCTGCACACTTTGCACTGTGTTGACAATTAGAAAATCGAACTATCAGTCAACTCTGAAAAAAACGGTGAAGATGCTCTACATCCCGCAGTATCAAATATTCCGCCAAGATGTATTTCTTTATGTAGGAATAAACCTGCATATCCATCTCATTGATATGCAAATTTGCTTTCATCCTTAATAAATGGTAAAATTATATGTATACCAAAGAATTGTTTTAAAATAAATTTCTTCATGCTTTATTATCAGCTAATGTTTGATTTCTATGCCTATTTTATATAACTGTACACCCCAGGGTCACATAAAAATTTCTCAGCTGAAAAAGGGGTCATGACTGGAAAAAGTTTAAGAAGCCCTGCCCTAGACTGAGGATCCCATGACCTCTCCTGGAGCTCTCTGTCTGCCCCAGAGAGGGCAGGTAATAATCCCTTAATGATAGGTTCATCCTTTAAAAGGTGGATCTGACTGTGTCAGGGGTGCCCACTCTTACAAAGGGCTGGATGCGCCACCTCGCACAAATGCCCCTCAAAGCAAAGGTAGCCCCGAGCCCGGTGAGTCACCAGCTCTCACGTTGTCCCTAAACTGGCTGACCACCGTGGAGCCCCTATTTGGGAGCTCCCTGAGAGCAGGGGCTAGCACATAGGAGGGAAAGGCAGGGGCAGCCTTGCCCAGGGCCATGCAGCCAAAGGCAGATGTCCCAAGGATGTGCCATTCATTCACCAGTAGGGACTGAATGAAAGCGCTGCTTAGCCCATGCTAACCTGGGGATAGAAGCCTAAAAGTCAGATGGTCAGGGCTCCCCAGAAGTCCCCATTCGAAGGCCGGGGACAGCTGGTGGGAAGGTTTCAGCTGCACGTCAGGAAGATCCGCCTGGTCCTTTTGGGGCAGCGGCAAAACAGATGGCAAGACTTCTTTCATCACATTTCCACAGATAAAAAAGGAGAGAGGATCTGGTTTCTGGGGTGGAAATGATGAGAAGCATTAAAGAAAACAGCCTTTCCATCTTAGTCTATGACAGAGAAAGACAAAATCTGAGAAGTCCCCACATGCTCACTCCCTAAGTCATGGTGGAGCACATTGCAAAGGCTCCAGAGAGAGGAGAGAGATGGTGCTATGAACTGGAGTCACAAAGAGAAGAGAGGAGAGAGCTGTGGCCGCTCTGGGAGGTCAACCCCCCTCCTCCCAGCCCATCCAGTGTAACAGGGGCTGTCCCTGGCTCGAAAGGAGGCAGATCTCTGGCCTCAACCCCCCCCCCCCCCCCCCCCCCCCCCCCCCCCGCCTCCTCCTCTAAGAGAGGCTGGATTTCTTCACAGGACAGGAAGCAGGAGGTTGGGGTATGCTCTCCTCAGAGAGAGGGGGAACCAGGCTGGAACGATATCTATCTGCTTCCTTAGAAATCCAGTCTAGGGGACAGGAGTTTCAGGTTCAAGATAAACTTTTGATCACTTTTTCATTCATTGGAGAAGCAGGACCCCAAGGTTTACAGGGAAGGCTTGACCCCTTCACTGCCAAATATCAGTTCCACAATCAACACGGAAAAGTGAATAGCAAAGGAATCCATTTGTCCAAGTTGATGGCAAAACAGAAAGCAGAGAAAGCAGATTCGGGAGAGTGTAGACCGGACAACACAGCGTGGGGGGAGGGGCAAGCTTCTCTCTTGTTGGCTTTTTCCTAGTTCTTTCTTTCAGTGTCCAGAAGTGGGGCTGCCATGACCTATCCTCTCTCTAAAAGCTGGGAGCCAGAAGGGCCCCAAGAAGCTGACGTTCTCCTTCTGCCCCTCACCCAGGTGCCCCTCACTCGGGCGCAGGGCACGGGTCTTGTCAGTCAGGAAGAGTCCCACATCCATGGGTATACTGGAGATCAGAAGAGATGGCCAATGAGGGTCTCCCATGTGTCCTTCCCGGTGGGCTACACTGCCCATGCACAGGTGTCCCCCCCAAGAACTCAGGGGCTGTTGGGCCAGAACACAGCTAGAATACAAGGGAACACCCCACAGCTCCCTCAATCTTGCTCCTGCCTAGTGACCCTGGAGTTCTCTTCATGTGTGTGTGCCTCATGGTCATGTCCTTAAGACTGAACCCCCTCTTCCCAGGGAGCGTGTGTGTGTGTGTGTGTGTGTGTGTGTGTGTGTGCACACGCATAGGCATGCCTGCCCAGGCCCATGCCCACCCAGGGCACAAGGCAACAGCATGCTCCCCGACGACGTAGAAAGAAACACTTCCTAACTGTGGGCCTTGTTACACCTTCTCAATAAATTCTCTTTTATAAAAAGCTGACTAATGTCTGCTGGTCGATAGGTAAGAGGGAGCACACTTCGGGTACTCAGGAGCCACGGGGTTAGGCAGCCCCCCACTGCCAAGACCGAGAACAGGTCGCAGACGATGACCACAAGAGCGGGCCAGAATATTGTGGGAAGAGGTGGCTGGTCCTCTGAAGGAGCCGAGGCTGGAGAGTGAAGGATGCTCCAAAAGGCCATCGAACTAGAATAGGGCGAGGAGGAGGCTCCAGAAGGATGGGGGCTGCGGCCTGGAAGACTAAGCCAGGCCAGAGGCCCATGTGCCCACCCAAGGGGGTCTTGCCAGACCAGAGCCTAGGGCCATGTCTAATAAGTGTCATCGATGAGGCAGAAGTCACACCCAGATTCAACAATCCCCTTGGTGAACACAGTGCTGGGGAGCAGGGGTGGGTTACCAGGGTCCATCTGAAAAAGCTCTGGGTGACTTCAGAGTTCTGGGGATTCAGAAAGAGTCCCCTCAAAAAGCAAATCCTTTGAGAGGCACGATATCTGGGGTCTACTCTCCTCTCCTCTGGTTAGATCACTTCTGGAGGAGGGCTGCGAAAAGGATCTGGATCTGACATTTTACAAAATACCTTGGCAAATGAGAGGCCATCCAGAGAGGGGTGACCAGGATGCTGGAGGCCCTCTGGAGGTCCATGAAAGAAATGTCCTGGTCGGGGTAGGCCAGGGGACAGAGTTCTCTAAAACTGGGATGGGGACCAGTGGTCAAGAGATTGGTGAAGAGGATTCTCCTTCAGGTGTGGATGGGACTAGACCATGATTGGATGACCTGGGCCCTGTGTGCAGCTGCTGAAAGCCAATGGCTGTGTACGTGAGGGGCAGAGCCAGCTTAGGAGGTGTGGTGGTTACACAGTAATGGTTACAAGGAGATTTTGCCCTTAACACAAGGGAATACTTTCTGGCCACGAGAGTATCCAAAAGAGGGATTCATTGTCTCTAGAAGGAGTGAGCTCCCATCACCGAAGTTTTTCAAATGGAGGTCAAATAGCCCCCAACTGAGAGCGCTACCGAATGGTGCTGAGGTGAATCGACTGGGTGGCTGGGGAGAGAAGGTGGCTTGTCCCTTTCAGGCCTCAGCCACTGGTATTGCTCAGGCATCATTGGGATCATCTGGATTTGGGTTTCATTCTGGTTTTCTCCATCTTTTTAGTCTACACTGTACTTATCTTTACTCCTCCAAAACCGTGATTATTGGCACACTAGGTTTGTTTTTTGTCTTTTGTTTTTTAAATAAGTATCTCACACATGTGATGGGAATGAGGCTGAAGGATTTGTTTCTTGCTTCTCACCCTGAGTCAAGTTTCTTTTTTCTTTACCATTTTAAAAAAATTTTCACATTAGTCATGTTGTAAAGAAGAAATAGAACCAATAGGAGGAACCATAAGAAAGAAGAAACAAAACAAAACAGAAGAAAAAAAGAGCAAATAGTATGCTTTGATCTGCCTTCAAACTCCATAGTTCTTTCTCTGGATGTGGATAGCATTTTCCATCATGAGGCCTTTGGAGATGTCTTAGATCCTTGCATTGCTGAGAAGAGCTAAGTCTATCAAAGTCAGTCATTGCACAACATGGCTGTTACTGTATCCAACGTTCTCCTGGTTCTGCTCACTTCACTCAGCATCAGTCCATATGAGTCTTTCCAGGTTTTCCTGAAGTCCACCTGCTCATCATTTCTTCTAGCACAATAGTATTCCATTACATTCATATACCACAACTTATTCATCCATCTCCCTTGAGTCAAGTTTCTAAGAGATTTAGTGTTTCAGAGCAGGAGTTACTGCCCTGTAAATGGAGGCAGCTAGGTGGTCCAGTGGATAGAACTCTGGGCCTGGAATCAGGAAGATCTGAGTTCAAATCTGGCCTCAGGAACTTACTAGCTGTGTGACTCCGGGCAAGTCACTTTAACCTCCATTTGCTTCAGTTTCCCTAGCTATAAAATGGGGAATCATAATAGCACCTGCCTCCCAGGTTGTTGTAAGGATCAAATGAGATCTTATTAGTAAAGTGCTTAGCATAGCGTGTGGCACATTGCAGGTGTCATATAAATGTTGACCATTACTATTACCTACATCCTTCAAGGGCTGTCTGTTTTTCAGGAGTAGCCCAACGAGACTGTGGTTCCTGCAACCGTGCAGAAGGCCTGGCACAGGCCCCAGAGGTACTTTAAAAAGAAAGGGTCAGTAACAACAAGTGGTAGCATGAGGGCCATCCTCCCCTGCCAGGCACCAACTCATTCCTGCCATCCCCCATCCCTGCAGGGTTTCTGCTGCTGCCAGACCTCGGCATAACAGGGTGGCCCTTTGAGCCAGAATCAGACCCTTGGATGGCCCTTCCTTCCCTGATGCAAATCGCGTGAGGACTCCCATGCCATGCACAGCTATTTCTTTCCATGGATCAGTCAAAACCACTGATTAATCAAAGCCTTTTATAACCTCCCCCGCCCCCTGTCTTCTTATATGTCCCCTCCTCATATTCTTCAATCCAGTGAGGTCAGTCTCCTTCTGTTCCTTCAACAAGACCTTCCATCTCTGGGCCTCGATGGCTGTCCCCCCTGCCAGGAACGCTGTACCTCCTCACCTCTTCCCGGAGTGCTCCACACCACCCCCCCATCCCTGTCTGGAACACTCCCTCTCCCTGCCTGCTGGCTTCCCAGACTTCCTTCAATCCCAGTTAAAATCTACCTGCCCCTTAAGGCTAGTGCCTTCTCTCTGGTGATTATTTCCAGTTTATCCTCTAGCATGTACATACATAGTCATTTGAGGACTTTGTCCAGGATGAGTATGGGGTGTGTGGGATGTTCAGGAAGGACCAGCCCCTCTGGTGGAAGGGCTGCTGACCCCTTTTCAGGGCTGCTCACCCACCTTTGGTGTCCACCTGTCTCCGAACCCTCGCCTGTGGCTCACGCAGGAGCCACACCCCGGTAAAACAGAAAGCAGAAAGGCAGATGGGGGAGAGTGTAGACAGGACAACACAGCGTGGGGGGGAGGGGGCAAGGATGCAATGGAGGTGGCCAGCATCTCAGCAGAAGGCTACACCAGGTTGAGGGTAACCAACAAGTCTCAAACCCATTGGTGAGTTAAGGGGTGTCTACCCCAAGCACAATGGGCAGGTGAGAACAATCTGTTTCAACGGCTATGAAGGCGGCTGAAGCGAGCGCTGCGGAGCACCCGCAGCTTGGTCAGATGTGGAAGACGCCAAGGTCATCTGCTGCGTCCCCGGCCTCTTGACTGTTGTCCTGCCACTGGACTTCGATGACCCTGGAAGAGGGCGTGAGGCTGAGGACTGGGCAGCTTGGTTTCCCTCACATCCAACTCACACGCACATGAAGAGCCGCCCCTCTCCCCCCCACCCCGTGATGTCCCCTGTGATGTCACCCTTTGAAAAGAGCACAGACCACAGCAATGACAACAAAGCTGTCTGCCTGTCTCCCCATTAGACAGTGCGCTCCTGGGGGGCAGGGACCTTCTTTTACTCAGCACAGTGCCTGGTACACAGTAAGCACTTAATAAATGCTTCTTGCCCTGCCGTAAGTGCTTTCTGTGTGCCCTGCAGGCACTGGGTGAAATGTTGGAGATGCAAACGAGAACCCACATTTTAATGAGGAGAGACAAAAATTGGGACTGACAAGAGGGCAGCTGGCAGAGCCTTAGGCAAGCAGGCCACCTGCTCTGAGAACTAACCCCGGGCCTCTTCATCAGTCATGGCACCAGTGGTGCAATATAGAGAGCCCTGGGTCTGGAGAGAGGAAGACCTGAGTTCAAATCTAGCCTCAGATACTTACTAGCTGGGTGACCCTGGGCAAGTCACTTTACCTCTGCGGGTCTCAGTTTCCTCATCTGTAAAATGAGGGCATAGGACTAGCTGGTCTCAAACTCCCTTCCGGGACAAGCTCCCGTGATTTTCCCCACCTTTCCCTTCTTTTCCTCCTCCTTCCCTTTCTCTCGCTCTTTTCTCTCCCTCATTTCAATAGGCGTTGGTCTCCTACAAGGGTTTCGCCGAAATGTTCCCTCTGGATCTTCTGCTTAAGTTGTCAATACCCACTTTTGCTCAGTGAGTTCTGCTCATCGCTCGAAACACTGCTCCCTGGGCCCCCAAGGGCCGAGCGTCCCGATCTCAAACTTTGGGAAGAGAAGGAGAGGGAGTCAGGCACTTGGGGCAGCCATTTTTCTTCCTGATTAGACTTAGAAATGAGTGATTGGGTCACTTATTCAAATCATTTCAATTACCTTAATAGAAACCTTGGTCAGAATACTCTATTAGGTTCTAATCACTCATACTCACACACACACACACACACACACACACACGCGCGCGCACACACACGCGGAAACACACACACACACGCACACAGAAACTTGGAATCTTCCAGTAAAATGCCTCCCTCCCACATGGCAGTGACCCTGGTTTGTCCAAGGCTAGGCCAGCAGGGTCAGGAGGCAGAAGGTTTGGCTAGCTAGCATAGTCATAGAAATAGAGAGCTGCAAGGGACCTTGCAGGCCATCTCGACCAGCCCTTTTGTTTTAAAGATGGAGAAGCTGAGGCACACAATGGTTAAATGGCTTGTCCAGAGTCACACCACTGGTGAGTATTGGAAGTGGGGTTTGAACCCAGGCTGTCTTGATGCTAAGTGCTGTGCCCTCTCCTCTGCACTACTGCCTTGCTGAAGAGGTGCCATCCATCCCAGCAGGAGCACACAGTGTGACAGCAGCCAAGAAAAGAATCACAGTCTCCGCCTACATGAAAGTCCTAGCTCTAGAGCCAGGAGATGGTGGAGGGCCTCAAATACCAATCCAGACATCACTTTAAGGATGTGCAGACTTGAGACAGCATGGAGGGGTTGGGAGACTGGCTGGTGGGCTCCCAGCAGATGAAAGTTCTGGGGCTGCAGATTCCTTCCTGTCTCTCTTGAGCTGCCCTCTGCCCCACAGGAGGGACAGGATGCTTCCTCTGCACTCTGCCCTGCTTAGACCTGCTGGGCACCACATTTTAGAGAGGGTATTGACCGACTGGATCATATCCCAGGGAGACTGCAGGACGGGGAAGGAGCAAGACCAAAGGATGATGGGGTGGGAGGCTCGTCCAGGAGAAGAGAAGTTTTAGAAGGGATACAACAGGTGTCAACACATACCAGAAGGCCGATGTAGCAGTTGCAAAGTGGTGGTTTGAGACCCGACGTAAAGATAAGTTCCCCAACAAAGAAAGCAGCCCGCAAGGGGGAAGGTCTGGAGTCCTCAATGCCAATCTTCAGGGAGAGGCTGGAGGACCACTGGCCTTCAAGGAGAGGCTGGAGGACCACTGGCCTTCAAGGAGAGGCTGGAGGACCACTGGTCAGGAATGATGTGATGGCCGTGCAAGTCTTCATGCAGAGGAAACGTTGGTCCAGGACTGTGCTAGTGGCAGCATAGTTAACATCAACACATACTGAGAGTATAGATTCCCTATTTTTATAGAACTGATGTCAATGGGCTGGAGGCTCCAGAATGAGGGCAGGGAGGTCTGGAGGTCTGGTCTAGTTCCGAGACCAGAGAATGACTCTTCTTTCATCCTCTACATAGGCTGTTGGCTTCTTAGTGCTCTTCTTTGCTTAGGTTCATCAAGATCATTGAATGGCAGTGCAATTAATTAATGTAATCAATTTAACAATTAGCTCTCCAAAAAAAGTACACACACACTGGTAAGTTCAATTTACATTA
>NW_020949971.1:158421-160991 GCF_900497805.2 Vombatus ursinus
TTCTGAGATGTAAATGCTTGCCCTGAAAATTTAACAATTGGCTCTCCTCAGCACCTTGGAGCGCCTTTGAGCCTGTGTGAGTGGGCTCCAGCCCAACACCCATTTGTGTGCTTGTGGCTAGGCAAACAGACACCTTTGGCTTGATTATTCAGAGCACAGTGACCCAAAGTTGCTTATGTACACAACATCAATTAGGTGCCTGTTCGGTGCCAGGCACAGGGCAGGACTCTGGCGGAAAAGACAAAACTGCACTGGTTCCTGCCCTCAGCAGCTTCCCCTCTATGGGGAGGTTACAACCATCACAGAGAAGGACATGCCAAGTACTGGGCGTAGGGGAAGCAAATTAATGGGGGGGCCTCCTGAGCTGTACCTTGAAGGCCCTTGGGGTGTCCATTCCAGATGTGGGGGACAGCCTGGGCAGTAACCGAGGCAGGCCATGGGAGGTCCCCTCCGAGGAGCTGCAGGCCCCTCAGTTTGCCTGGAGCCATCATGCACGATCAGCCTGGTAAGAGGGCAAGCTTCAAGTGGAGGGCTCTGCAAGCCAGAGGGGAGGCGTTCACGCCTCATCCTCAAGGACACAGGAAGCAGCTGAAGCTTCTAGAGCAAAGCAGTAATGAAGCCTAGTTCGGCTAATGGGAAAGGAAGCCTAAGGGGCCAGCCGCGGGCAGGGCTGAGCCCACTCCTCCCCTGCTCCTTCCCATCTCCTCTCTGTCCTCGTCTTTTCAGGCTGGAACAACAGACACATCGCTGGCTTCAGGGGCTTGGATTGGATGCCCTCTCCCAGGAAGGGATCCCTCAGCTTCGGGCTACCACACGTCCTGGCTTCATGCCTGGGGGATGCTGTCCTCTAGAGAGAGGGGTCTGTCTCTGGCTTATCTCTGTCTCCAGAGATAAACCCTGGCTTATCTATCTTACACGCCTCACAACAAAGCCCTGGGGAAATCACTCTGAGTTTTGGGTTTGAATCCTGAAGGTCCCCAAAACGGAGTCAAAAGGTTATTCAATGGACAATGTGGATCAGAAAAAGGACAATGACTGATTTCCTCCACGTGAGATCAATGCTCAGAACACAAAGGACTCAGAGGTGCCTCTTGGCAGGTGACTGCTCTGGGGATTCCTGCTACCTTCACTCAGTGTTCAGAGGGAACATTTTGGGGATCTGCCCAGCAGACATTTCACCTTCCCTGGGTTCTGAACTCTGAGGAGAATTGCTCGGTTGAAATCCGTGTCTTCTGGCAAAACAAGGCTTGACTTGACCCCAACCTCCTGTCAGGCAGGGATCAGCTCCTCTGGGAGGACAATAAAGGGAAGGAAGTACCTCCTCCTGCAGCTTCTTTCTGACTGAAGGGCCCAGGAACTCCCACTCAGGAACTCATGAGGTAATCTCCAAGTTTGGAAGTGTCTCAGGGAGGATTTGAACTCAGCTCTTCGGGATTCCAGTCCACTGTTCTAACCATATACACATAACAACTTTAATATGAAAGTGACGAAAATGTTTCTTTTTCTTTCTAAACCTTTTATTTTTCTATATGCACATGTATGTATATATGTGGGGGAGAGGGGTTCCTAATTTTGTGGGGAGCCATTGTTACCTTACACGGACATGGAGTGAGCACTGGCCCGAGAGCCTAGAAGGCCTTTGTTCCAGGCCTGTGCATGACCCTGGGCACCTGATTTCACCCCTTTGAACCTCCGTGTTAATAACTGTACTGCAGATTTCCCCGAGTTGTAGTGAGACACCAGATTACGCACACAAAATACTTTGTAACCCTTAAAGGGCTACCTGCCAGCCTGGCACTTAGGCTGCCTCTAGCTCCTGGGCTCATTAGGGTGGTCTGCACCGTTGTCTTCCCTTAGCCTGAGCTCCCCAGGGCCCAAACAGGCTTTTGCTTTCCTTTGAGTCCCCAGCTCCCAGGCTTGCCCTGACGCACGAGGTCATCATTTTATTGCCGCTGCCGTATCCTGGTGTCTGTTGTTTGGGGCCCGCTTCCTTTACTGGGCTTCACCTTACGTGTCTTTCTGTATTTCTCCGTCATTTTCAGAGAGACTTGATTTCTTTGGGTGCAGTAATATCACCCGACCTTCATCTTAAACAACCTGGTCACTCATGCCTCATGGATGGGCTCAATTTCGGCCGCCGGTTTCTTGCTATTAGGTGCCTTTCTACAGTCAAAAAGTTCCTTAGGGTCAAGCAGGAGCCCTGGTAGAGCAAATGGGCCAATCCACCCATTTTACAGAGGAGAAAACAGAGCCCCAGGGCGAAGATGGGAATGTCCTAAGGTCACATTTCGAAAGGGAGGAGAAAGGGGGAAAGGAGGGGAGAGGAGGAGGAGGAAGAGAAAGAGGAGGAGAGGGGAGAAGGAAAATGGAATGGGACAGAAGCTGGGCTGCACCGGGCGGAGCCAGCGCCTCTGCTGCGGCCTCTGCTCGCTTCCCAAGTAGGGGCCAGGTTCAGAGCTGCTGGACAAACAGTGGGTGGGGGGCAGCTGCCCCGCCCCACCACACACACACACACACACACACACACACACACACACACACACATACACACACACACACACACACACACT
>NW_020949971.1:161789-207763 GCF_900497805.2 Vombatus ursinus
TCTCTCTCTCTCTCTCTCTCTCTCTCTCCCTCCCATCACACACACACGCACAGCTCCTTCCCCAAGGAGCAGCCTCCCCTCCCCGGTGGAGCCCGCCCCGCCTCCTTGCGCCTCCCTCTGGCCGGCCGCCTGTCCATCCATCCGTGCTCCCCTCCTGGCTCAGCCATCCATCCATCCTGGTCCTCCCCGTGCCCCCGGATCTGGGCCAGGAAACCCCGCCTGCCCTCCTCCCTCCTGCTCGTGGAATCGCTGCAGGGCCCGCCCAGCCCACGGTCACGGTCACAGCTCCAGGTAAGTCCACAGCCAGCCCCAATTCCTGATCCCCAAATCTCCCAGGGTTATATGTGAACCCTTTTACCTGCCCACCCCATACCCTTGGGTGCAGGAGGGGCGGGGAGCAAGTCGGGGATAGCCCGGCTGGGGGAGGGGGGAGGGGGGAGGGGCGGCAGGGAGCCCATCCATGCCTCCATCCTAGGAGATCACAGAGTTTGAGCTGGAAGGGACCTCAGAGACCATGGAGCAGGAAACTGAGGCCCAGAGAGAGGAAGGTCCCACAGCTAGGAGGGTTTGAGGCAGGATATGAACCCTGGATACCTAGGTCCTTCTGCCTGTCCCGCAGAAAGTTGGGGAAATGTTGCTCAGCGAGAATAATGGCCAGATGGGGGGGTGGAGATCGACCCCTCATTGCCCAAGGTTCTGTGGCAGGGGGTGGAGGGGGCCATAGCAGGGGGGCCTCAGGCTTTGTGAGAAGTGGGGGAGGACCCTCCACTAGGAGAGAACCAGGAGATCTGGACTGGAAAACATCCCCTTCCCCCACCACGTGCCCTGCCCCCAATTCTTTCCTATATTGGCTCCCTGGTTGCTGTGGCTGTTCATTCATTCCAACTGTGTCCTACTCTCTGTGACCCCTTGTGGGGTTTTCTTGGCAGAGATACTGGAGTGGTTTGCCATTTCCTTCTCTGGCTTGTTTTACAGGAATGAGGAAACTGAGTCAGGCAGAGGTTAAGTGACTTGCCCACGGTCACACAGCTAGCAAGTGTCTGAGGCTGCATTTGAACTCAGGAAGATAGGTCTTCCATGACTCCAGGCCCGGTGCTCTACCCACCTAGCCTTCTGGATCCCTAGACTGTCCCCCAAATGAAGGACCTGTATGGGGGCACAGAGAGCCTTGTCACCAGCTCTTTCACTAGCCAATGAGTTGCCCCCTTCTCCCTTCTTCCACTTTATTTACCAAGCAGTGCCTGAGGGACAGTTGGGAAATGAATTGTGAAAGAAACCCTGGACCTCTGGGCTTGGCTGAGGCAGGGCAGAGGCGCCCTCCTGCCCTGTGGGCACAGTGAAGAGAGGGTGGGAGGGGGCTGGCATCAGAAAGGGCACATCTTTCAGATCAGTCAGTCCACCGAAGGGCATTTCTGAAGCCTCTTCTGTGGGCCAAGCCCTCTCCTAGGCCCTGGAGGTACAGAGACCAAAAGGACAGGAGATTCCATTCTAACAGGGGAGACACCATGTACATAGCCGTATGGGTGGTTACAAATAGGGGCCATGACAAGGACCATAGCTGTGGGTTCATTGGCATGCCATTGAGAACTCCCAGATGGGGAAACCCCTTCACTGATGCAGGTTGGCTCCTCCATGACATCTTCTGCCTTAGCGGGTTGCCTAGAGCAGAGAGGTCAAAGACCTCGGCCAGGATCACACGACCAGGATGTTTCAAAGGTGGAACTTGAACCCAGGCCTTCCTAGCTTTGAGGCCTGCTCTTGGGCCTCTCTGCTGTGTGAATATGTATCAGTAATTGGAGGTGGGGAGGGGCAAGGCACTAGCAGCCGAAGGGGCGAGAGCAGATCAGGGAAGCATTCGTATAGAAGGAGGGAGAGCTTTCCTGGCACGGGGAACGGACAAGGGCAAAGTCACAGAGGCAGGAGGATCGAGTGTCACTCGGATAAACAGCAGGAAGGCCAGTTTGTCTGGATGGAGTGTGAGCAAAGGGAGAAATGGATAAACCTGGAAAAGTAGGAAGGACTTGAAAGGTCAAACAGAGGCAGTAGGGAGCCCCTGGAATTGAGGGAGGGCAGTAATCTGGTCAGACCTGTGGCTTAGGAAAGTCGCTCTGGCAGCTGTGGAACATGGATTGCAGAGGGGAGAGGCTGGAGGCTGGAAGTCCAATTAGGAGACTTGCGGTGTTCTGAAAATTCTGTAAAATGGGCTGATGACAGCCCTGACTCCCCAGGGCAGAACTCTGAGAAATTTGACATTCTATCAATATTGGCTCTTACAATTCTCAGGATTCTCAAGATTTTTATTCATTATTATTGTTGGTGCGGGCAAGGGGTGATGAAGGCCTGGGTCCCCTGGTGGCTGATGAGTAGTGAGAAAGGCACGGATGCAGGAGATGCTGGTAGGGAGGAAGATCTGGCCCCTGACTGGCCCAATGGGCGGAAGGAGAGGTTCAAAGCCATCTCCAGGATGCTGCCCAAAAGATCCCGCTTCCTGGCAGCCCACACTTTATTTTCAGATTTGGGGGAGAAAAAGAGAAGGCAATCTCCACACGCTGCCAGAATCAAGTAGGAAGGCTGATCTATACAGACAATCCAGATTTGGGGTCTTTCCAAAAAAAATGGCCCAGAACGGCAGCAGGTGGGGAAGCCTCTGGAAAGCCTGCCCAGATGGCCTGTCCTGAGTCATGAGGGTGGAGTCTGGTCAGGTAGGTCCCACCTGAAATCCCACCTGCTGCAGGAAGCCTTGCCATCCTCTTGACTGTCCAGTCCTGGCTAGTTTGTGCAGATTTGTCTGCAGGGCGTCTGCTCCGTTAAACTGGCAGCTCCGTGAGGGCAGCGAGTAGCTTTGGCCCTTTTTTGTAACCCAGCATTTGGCACAGTGCCTGGCACACACTACATGCTTACTGGCTAACTATTCCCGTAGTTTAACTTCACCATGGCAGTAGCCAGAGGCCTGTGGCTAGAGAACACTGGCATTCTGGGTTTGCAAGGTCCAGAGATGGGCCTGGTACAGTTCTGGACCCAGACCCCAGAAGGTGAGTGTGCTGAGTTGGGAACAGTGCCTGCTTGGCCCTAGGGCCTCCCCTGGGTTAGAAGGGACTGTTTGAGGTGCATGGAAGGAGGCTGCTGAGTGTGGCCTAGATTACACAGTAGGGTTAGGATGCTGCCAGGTGGAACTGGAGCTGAGGTCCTTTATCCACCTGCACACACAGAATGAGAGTCCAGAGACAGGCATCTGGCTGCTCTGGGTCTCAGGCTCTCCATCTGTAAAATGGGTGGGTTGACCTCCGTGGTCTCAAAGGGCCCTCCCCGCTCTGAGGCACTGTGATCATACCAATCACTCTGTCGGCCCTCCAATTGCAAACCTGCCTCCTTTCGTGCCCCCTCACTTCCCATTGCTACCCTTAATCTTCCGCCTGCCCTCTGAGGCTCACTCCCTTCCCCTGCATTCCCCTGGGCTCTCCCCACAGTCATCGTTGCTCAAGGGGTTCCGGCCTAGCATGCCTCCTGCCCTCATAAGCACGCATGTCGATGGCCCCCAGATCCCCTGGCCTGCTGGTCCGCAGCTGCCCAAGCTTCCATGATCTCAGCGTCATTCTGCTGCAGTCACCCAAGGGACAGGATCACAGGCCAGATGGGGCACCGCAGGGGGTCCTCCGGGTCACAGCGTCACCGTGCCAGAGGCTGGCCGAGGCCAGCTTGCCATTGGTGGCACCACACTGACCCTTGCTCTCCTCAGCAGCCCTTGCTCTTGGCCGTGCGTGGTGCAGGACTCCAACGGCCTCTGTCCCCCCTTCCGTCCTTATTGTGACCCCCGTTGCCTGACCCTCCCTGCTCCTCCAGTCCACAGCCCTGGCTGTGCCGTCCAAACGTCCTCGGAAATCTCAATCCATCACTAGTGAGTTTGAGCCTCTGCTGCCCTTTGTCCTGGGGCCCCTTGCCTCCTTGTCCTGGCATTGCCCTGCCATTTGCCTTCACAGAATTTCAGAGCTGGGAAGGGACTCAGGGGCCACTCAGTCCAACCACTCCACACACCTCTCCACTCCAAAAAAAAAAAAAAACCCACCCTTCATAACAGAGCAGGCAAGGACTCAACCAGTCTGTGCTTGGATACCCCTCAAGACGGGGCACTCACTAGCACCATTGGCAGCTAATCCCTCTTCAGGATCCTCTTGTTGCTAGGAACGTTTTCCATGCTTTCAGCCTAAATGTGACTCTGTCGCTGAGTCTGCCTCTCTAGGGCTGAGCAGTACAAGCTTCCTCTTCCACGTCCCAGCCCCTCGAACACCTGCGGAAACCTCACATGCGCTCCCTAACTCTTCTCAACTGAGCCTAAGCTCACAGGTCACTGGGCCCTTCCTCATCATGGTTACCACCCCTGCACTCTCTCCGGTTTATCAATGTCCTTCTTAAACCGTAAAGCCCAGGACTGACCACAGAGCTGCAGATGTAGTCAGGCTGGGGAGGGAAAAAAGGAAGGAGAGAAGGAAGGGGGGAGGGAGGGAAAGAAGAAAGGGACAGAGGGAGGGAAGGAAAGAAGGAAGGAAGGAAGGAAGGAAGGAAGGGACAGAGGGAAGGAAGGAAAAAAGGAAGGAAGGAAGGAGGAAAGGAAAGAAGGAGAGGGAGGAAAGGAGGGTAGGAAAGAAGGAAGGGAGGGAGGGCGGAAGGAAAGAGGGAAGGAAAGAAGGAAGGAAGGAAGGAGAAGGAGGGAAAGAAGGAAGGAAAGGAGGGAGGAAGGAAGGAGGGAGGGAGGGAAGGAAGGAAGGAAAGAGGGAAGGAGAGGAAGGGAAGGAAGGAAGGAACAAAGGAAGGAAGGAAGGAAAGAAGAAGGGAAGGAAGGAAAGAAGGGAGGGAAGGAAAGAAGAAGAGAGGGAGGAAAGGAAGGAAAGAGGGAAGGAAAGAAGGAGGGAGGGAAGGAAGGAGGGAGAGAAGGAAGGAGGGAGAGAAGGAAGGAGGGAGAAAGCGTTTATAAAGTCCCTGCTAGGTTGTCAGATATTGTACTAAGCACAGATCTTACAAATATGATCTCATTTGATCCTTGCTATCACCCTGTGGGATAGGTGCTATTATTATCAATCCCATTTTGCAGTTGAGGAAACTGAGTCTCAGGGAAGTGCTTAGGATGACATGGTTTCAAAGGCTGGATTTGCACTCAGGTCTTCCTGACTCCCAGCACTGTATTGACTGTGGCAGCACCTGGCTGCATGGGGTCAAGCACGGGTCCCTGGAGCCCTCCTCCAGACACCTTCCCAGTTGACATTGTACTAATGATAACTCTTTGGTTAGCCCAGCCACTCAAGCAGTTCCAAGTGTACCTATCTGTGCTCTCCCCAAGCCCAGCTGGTTCATGAGATTAGCATTGCCAGCAATGTAGAGAGCCTCTATCCACAGCCTTCCCCTTGTCTACTAGTTAAAAACCCTGCCCTGAAAGGAAGTGAGGGGAGTCCAGCATGACCTGTGCTTGATGCAGTCAGGCAGGCTCTTTGCAGTCGCTGCTTTCCTGTCCCCATGTTCACCAGCTGCCTCATTCATGATGAATTCTAAGACTTTTGCCATAAGCCAATGCCAAGTTCTCTGACCTGTAATGAGAAGATTCCATTTCCTTCTCTGTTTTTAAGCACTAGGCCTGTATTTACTCCTCCCCAGGCCTGTGGCACCTCTCCCCTTCTCTACGGTCTTCCTTGGGTCTCTGACCACAGCTCTGCAATCCCATTTGACAGGGCTTTTAGGACTCTAGGACATAGGTCACCCATGCTGGGGGACCTAGTCTTATCAAGGGCAGCTAGGGGCTGTTTTACCCTCTTCCTGATCACCCACTCTCTACCTAAAGTCACCGTAGGTCACTTTTCCCCTGGAGCTCCAGTCTCCCATCTCCAGCTGCTTATTGAACATCTTAAACTGGATGTCCAGCAGACATTTTAAAGTCGATATATCCAAAATAGAAGTCAATGTCTTTCCACCTGGAACTGCCCCACCCCCGCCCCTGTCACTGTGGAGGTGCTCCCAATCAGCTCAGTCCCTCAGGCTCACAACTCAGAAGTCAGCTGGACTCCTCCCTCTCACCCCCCTCCCTCCAGAGCCAAACTGTGGCCAAGTAGGTTTTTCCTTTGCAGCATCTCTGAATATGCCCCCTTCTCTCCTGTAAGCCTGCCCTCAACTATTGCAGTGGCTGCTGGGGGGGGGGGGGGTCTGACTGCCTCGAGTCCATCCTCCATTCAGCCATCAATGATCTTCCTAAAGCTTCAGTCTAACCATGTCTCTCTCTCTCCCTGTCTCTCTGTCTCTCTGTCTCTCTCTCTCTCTCTCACACACACACACACACACATACACACACACACCTCACTCAATAAACTCCAATGGCTCCCTATTACTTCCAGGATCAAATACAAAATGCTCTGGCATTCAAAGCCCTTCATCACCTGCCCCCTCCTCCCTTTGTGGTCTCCTGGTCTCAAGGACTGTATTTTAGCCCTCGAGACAAGAGAATATCGATTCTAAGTGTCCACAGAATAAAGACAGTTTGAGAAGGGGAGGCAGAGGCCTAAGATCAGAACTCAGGACACCTTGGGGTCGAGGAGGCATCTGGGGAAGGGCATCTGGCCCTGTTGGCTGGCAGTGGGCCAGGAGCCGGGAGATAAGCCCTCTGAGGCCAAGCAGCATTGCACTTGGAATCAGCAAGGTCTGGTTTCGAATCCTGCCTCTAGACAGTTAGAGCAGTGTTAACCTGGGCAGAATCTCTCAGTTTGTTAGTTTGCAAAATAAGAGGTCTGACTCAGTGGCTTCTGTGGCCTTTCCTGGCTCTAAGTCCATGGTCTGTAATCTAGGTCTGATTCCTTGTCCATAGTAGGGGATTGGACCTGGAGCCAGGAAGACCTGAGTTCAAATCCTTTCTGAGATACTCCCTGTGTAGCCCTCGACAAGTTCCTTAACCCTAACCCTCTGTCTGCCTCAGTTTCCTCCTCTGTAAGATGAGGATCATAACGACACCTGCCTCCCAGGGTCATTGTGAGGTGCTTAGGGCAGTGCCTGGTATGTAGCAGACAACAAAGACCTATTCCCCTTCCCTCCTGAGTCTTCTTTTGTCCAGGCTCGATCCCAGGCTTGCATGGTCTTGAAGCAGGGCCCTCACCCTGCTCTCTTCCCTACATGCTCCTCAGTGCCCTACCTCAAACCCTGATCTGGAATAGAACACAGTATCATGGGACTGGGATGGAAGATAGCAGGAGAAAAGCCCCCTGTGCTCGGCTCCTTTCTGGCCGCCATGATGCTCTAGAACTGTGATGGAAAGGGAAGTCAAGTTCAAGGTCTGTTGTTTGCTGACTCCATTCTATTCGCCTGGGGGGGGTGGGCATTGGCACTTCCTTAGTCCTGCTGTCTGCCTCTGTCTGTCTGGTGCTAAGGGGCTTTTGGTGAGGACACCTCCAATGCCCCATATTGGGAGGAGAGCCTCCAGGAGGCTTTAGCTGCGTCCAGTCTGAGCTGTGGACACATGGGCTGTGCACCTGGACAAAGGGATGTTTTCCATTTATTGTCACTTCAGACTGCCCATGTCCCACTGTGTGCTGGGAAGACCTCGGGTTCCTGAGACCATCCCGTCAGGCTGCCAGACAGATTCCATAGTGTGACAACAGCCGGAACTAGCCGGTGGTCTGGGGGTGCCCTGGAAGTGCCTGCAGCGCTAGCTGTGCCTTTGACCCCTGCTTCTCAGTGACTCAGGTGAGTGGCTTTGGGGTGGGCTCATTCTGAGAGTCCTCGATTAATCCCAGACACACACACAGATAGACACACACACATGGACACAACATGCTCGCACACATATGATGTACCTTAGGGATATCATGCCCTTAGGCCGGCTTTCCTCTACTCAGTCTCAATTAGTAGGATTTTCTTACCTTTTCTGCCCAGGGTATTTACCCTCACAGAAAAGAATCTTTTCTGCCTTCATCCCAATGGTAATTGGGTTGTCCCTGAATGACCTGATGGCCCGAGGCATGGTGGGACATGCAACCTTGCTCTGTTCCTTCAAGTGATCTCTGGAGCCACAGTGATTATTCCTGGGTCCTTCCCGTGGATGGCCTTCTCTATCCAAGCCTCTTGTGGCACAGAGCAGGTGCCTTAGCTCAGGCCAGCCCCAGGGAGCAGGAAAGGCTGAGCCTGGAGGCTTGGGGATAGATGGACTCTGGGCCCAGATCCAGGGGCAGCAGCTAGTCAGGGTCAGGCAGGACTATCCTTAGATCCTGGCCCTGGGGAGGCATTTTTTCAGTCACAGATGTTCTCAAGGACCACGTGCCACAGATGAGCTGGTGTCCCCCAGAGATCCCAGATGCACTGAGCTGGGAGCTTCCTTGTTCGGACTAAGCTGGCCCCTGCCCCAGAGCCCCCACCCAGCTTTCAGGGGGCCAGGTAGTGACAGTGGAGGACCAGGGGCCCCTCTATTCCCTGAGGCCGGCTCTCTACTCTGCAGTCTGTTTGGCACACAGCTGTCAGGAGAGGCTTCTCAAAGCATAGCTCCAGAGCCTCCCATGACTCCCTTCGGCTTCACACCAGTACTAAGTCCTGCCATCACTGGCCGGCTTTTGGGTGCCCTTCCTAGTCTGACTCCCACACTCCTGCCCCTCTCCTTCCCATGCTGTCTAGCTCAAGGAATGCCCAGTTAGCTCTCAAATTTGTCATCCAGCTGATGGCAGCTGGGTGGTGCAGTGGAGAGGGCACTGGACCCAGAGTGGGAAGACCTAAGTGCACCTCCTGCCTCAGATGCTAATTAGCTGTGTAGCCCTGGGCAGGTCGCTTAACCTGGCTGCCTGCCTTGGTTTCCCCACCTGTGAAATGGTGATAATCATAGCACCTACCGACCAAATGAGCACATGCTTCTAAAGTGCTTTGTAATCCTTCATTTGCTCTAAGGATGTCAGTTGTCATTAGTCTCTTCTCACCTCTATTATCATTATCTCCTCCCCTTCCCACTATGAGAACAGAAGCTCTGGAGGGCAAAGACCCGCCACCCCCCTTTTCTGTTTGGGGGGCTGGGGTGGGGGGAGAGGGAAGTCTGGCACAGGGGGAGGGGTATGTTAAGCTTCCAGGCAAAAGCCTAAGGTGTGGGGACCGTGCCAGAGCCTGGCCAGTAGGAGGCTTCCCATTGCAGCCAGCGTGGCTGACGGCTGTGCCGTGAGGACTGTCACTTAATGCCCCGCCGTCCAGCCCGCCATCCCTGCCTGGCTGAGTGCTCCCCAAAGGGTGGCAGCTCCGACTCCACTAGGCTGCCAAGTCCAGGAGGGAGGGAGCAAGCAGCTGGTGGGATCAGGGGGGCTTCAAGGAGGACATGGCACCTGTGCTGTGTTCTGAAGGAAGATCTTGTGAGCCAGAGGTGAGGAGGGTAAGCATTCCAGGCATGGGTGTGGCCAGGGGAAAGGCTGGAGATGGGCCAAGGCAGTGTTGTGTGGAAGAGCTATATCTGGATTTGTTGTTTAGTCATGTCCAACTCTCCATGAACCCATTTGGGTTTTTCTTAGCAAAGATAGTGGAGTGGTTTGTCATTTCCTTCTCCAACTCATTTGACAGATGGGGAAACTGAGGCAAACAGGGTGAAATGACTTGCCCAGGGTCACATATCTAGGAAGTGACTCCAGGCCCACCTCTGTGTGCACTGTGCCACCTGGCTGCCCAGTAGTTATATAGTGGACTGTAATTTTCATCCCTTAATCCAACAGTAGAATGTAAAACAAACAGCACCATGCATGGTGGGCTATCTTGTAATGCCTGAAGTCCCCCGGAGCTGGGCCAGTGGAAGTGGAGGATGTGGGAGAGCCAGCCCAGAGAGTCAGAGCCAGCCCCTCGGCCACTGTCCTCTGGAGGGTGGGGCGGTGAGGAGCATCCACACCAGGGCACACGGACACCAGTGTCCTCTCTCCAAATTTTGGCTCAGAATCCCCAAGGCGCACATATCCTGAGCTTCCCAGCTGCCTTCTCTGTGAGGCCCGCAGTCTGGGCCCACCTGGGGGCCTCCTCCACCTCCAAATTCAGTAACTCTGCGGCTGCCCCTCCAGATGGGACCTGTAGCCACAAGCCTGGTCAGCAGCTGGCTGAGGGGCTCATGGAAGCCCAGAGCCTGAGTGAGGAGAGAACCCAGCAGCTGCCCAGGCCAGCTTATTTGTGCCTCAACGCCCCAACATGGTCATCTTTCTTTTGCTTGGGATAACAACAGCACTTTGTTTACCTCAATCATCTCCTTGGATACTCACCACAACCCTGAGAGGCAGGTGCTGATGTGATCCCCATTTGAAGGGTGAGGAAACTGAGGCCAGCAGCAGTCACATGTCATAGGTCTTCCTAACTCGACCCAGGGTGCTTTCCACTGCCTCTGTATTCAACAAGGACAGGCGTTCAAGGATGCCAAGAGCTGACTGAGCTGAGCAGAGCTCCCCTGCCTCCAGGCTGCCCCTCATGGTCCACCAGCCAAACCAACAAGTCAGTCTGAAGCTCTTCTGAGGGTCTGATTCATTCAGTGACCAGGCAGGGAGGTCAGTGCTGAGCCAGGGAGGTCTCAGGGTCTTCTAAGGCACCTTCCACCATTTAAATGACTATAGGGCTGTTTCTGGTCCTCCCTGACCTATGGCTCTTAAGAAGTCTGACTTGGACAGCACTGAAGGAGAAAAATAAAGCACCAAGAGAAAGAAAGTGGTCTAAAGGCCTGCTGGAGGCATGGCTGCATGCAGGATGACCCAGACCAGAAACCCCAGGCTCTGCTCCTCCCATCTCCTAACAAGCTGCTGGGAGAGCAGAGAGGAAGTTGTGGCCTTTCGGCCTGGAGAGACAATGTGAATGTGCTCCCTTGTCATTAAGAGCTGTCCCCTCAAGCAAACATTGGCCTATTCCGGGCAGATGACTTTGTGCCATTTCTGGTATCGGCCAGTGATGGTGGTGTCGAGGACCACAGCTGCTTGGCCGAGGCCTGGCCTGGGGCCCACCTCCACAACCCCCAGACGCCATTTTTGGGGTAGCCAGAACATCTCTGCTGAAGGAACAGCCTGAGACTTTTTAGGTGGCATTTAGAAGGACATTTGAAGCTCTGCCTCATGGACCCATGGAGAGACACTTAGGATGAAATTGCTTGTGGTCACAGTAGTTTCATCTATACGTGAGCTTATCTCTTAAGCCAGATTTCTTCATCGTATTCAGGTTTCTCTTTACTCCTCTCTCCAGTGCCCTTGGACAGGATGCTGAGGCCCTGTGTCATCTCGCTTCTGATTTCTGGGACTGCTGCCATTGGCTTCCACTTCCCCCGCCTGTGTTCTGCCCACCCTGGGCTTGTGGCCCCTTGTGCGTCCTCCAGCCCAGTTCTGGGCTCCAGCTTTCCTTCAGCAACCCTTCTCCCTGTGTCTGTTGGCTTTGAGCTGACATTGTGCCCTCCTGGGCTGGCTGCTGGAGCTTCCTGTCTTTTCTTTTAGATTTGATGCCCCTTTTAGATCTTGGCTGGTCAACGTGGGGGATGGCAAGAGGCTGGGCTCCTCTCTGACCTTCCTTCAGGTCACCGCCACCTTCACGGGAAGTCTGTCCTCTCTCCCTGCACCGGGTACACTGCCTTCCAGCTAGCAGAGAGCCAGCCTGTGTTCTGAGCAGAGCCAGTGGGCACAGTGGTGTGCTGCTGCTGGGGCTGGCATGTGTGCCCTTCCTGCCCTGTGGGATTTCTCCATGCTTGCTGAGGAGAGGCTGGGCTTTGCCTGTGTGCATGTGGATGTGTCACTTGACAGAGCATTGACTCTGGACAGTAGGGCCTTCTGTTGTCTTTCTGATCCCTGGCCCAGTGGAGGGTCTGGCACAGAGGGGGCCCTTAAAATGCTGGCTTGCTGCACCTGTGTTTCGTTGGGATTCTTGCCCGTCCTCCCCTGGGCACCTTTGGTGGCACCTGATGGGGGGGGGGGCTTGAACTCTGGAGGCTGGTCATTGTCTTAACTTGTTAATATCTCACAGGTGTGACCCCTCCCCCTCCCATCCTTTCCCGTGTCCTGCTCATCACTCAAGCGGTCTTACCAACCAACTTTCCCCCACCTCCACTCTATCTGTCCTCTCACATTTCTCCTCCACCAGGTCAATGTCTGGCTTTCTTCTTGACTCTGGAGCACCAGGACATCCTTCCTACTTTACCTCCCCCTTCAGCTCCAGGCTCGCTCTTCCTCACAGCCCCTTTCCTCCCAAAGCTATGAGTAGCCTTCTTCCGTGCTCACAAAAGAGAGGGAGGGAGCTCTGCACTTCTCTGTGCTCCCCCATCTCCCGCCCATCAGGGTCTCGCGTGTCCCAGGGCTGAGGATGCTATCCCTCGAGGGTTTGGTGGCAGAAGCCCCTTGTCCACCCAGGATGGCAGAAACAGAAACACTGGTCTCCTACTGTGGCCCAGTGAGAGCTGAAGCCAAGAAGCAGTTGCCTGGTCCCCAGGAATACCCTGCTCATCCCTGCTCATCCCTGCTTCTGTGTGACTTCGGCCCCAGTAGTGGGGATGATCAGGGAGACCTTGAACTCTGGGGATGAGCAGGGAGCCCCCGGAGCGTGTCCCTTGTGCAGCGGCCTGTAAGCACCTCCAGGTGACCTGGCCGGCCTTGAGAGGGAGCGTCCTGCATGGGGAACTCAGCTTCTCCAGCTGGGGCCGCAGTGGTGGAGCTTGGAGACCCCTCGAGGTTTGCAGAGCCCTGGACGTGCATCCCTCCACAAAGAACCAGAGCCCAGGATTTAGAGTCAGAAGTCTTGCCTCCTGTTTCCATTTGGTCTCTTGCACCTTATGTGACCCTAACTAGTCTCATCCCCTCTCTGAGCCTCAGTTTCCTCATTTGTAAATGACAAGGGACTTGGGTTTGGCTTGAGCAGCTCGTGCTGCCCCCTGGTGGCCTCTCTAAGAATGGCACCCTGCCCACCCTGCACCTCTGCCTTCATCCACCTACTGGAGACTTGGATCTTAGTTTATCCATGAACTTGCAACAGCAGGCTTAGTGCCAGCCTCAGGAAGCTGCCTGATCCACCTATCTAATTACCCTCTTTAATCAGCTACAAATTAGGGCTCTCTCCTCCCTCTGCCCAGGGGTGGCAGGGAAAGCCTGTAGATTAGAACCCCTGTGGTAACTCCCCGTTACTCAGAACACTGGCCTCTCATTTATCATAGAGGGCCTTTCGTCTCGGGCCCCCCTCTAACACATCGGCTCCTAGCAAACACCCAGTGATGACGACTGTGTCCGTACTGACTGGCCTGAATGAGGAAAGGGCCACCCTCAGCAGCCCTGGCCGACTGGGGTTGGGGGGGGCTCCCTCTTTTTGTCGCAGGCTCAGGTTACTTCTGACTGCATGAACCTGACCCGCACCATATGAACATGCACGGGCCTTCACCGTCTGCCTTCATCACCTCCGGAGTCTGGGGCCCTGATGCTGCGTGCGAAGGGTGCTCTCCTCCCTGTGGGCCGTTGTTCTCTCTGTGGTGCAGGAGTCGGGGGTTGGGGTTCTTGTGGGCCGGGCCACTGAAAGACCAGCTCATCTTCCCAGATGAGCACCATTCGGTGAGGGGGGAACCCTATTTATGTGTGTCAGCACACGCAAATTTTATCAATATAGATAGAGAAGAAAGGGTGGACATCCCTGCTCTGGTCCATCCCTGGCCTGGAATGTTCATGCCCTTAGGCTCTGATGAAGCCTTGAGGGCATCCTGGAGAGTGGCTGTCACCTGCGGACTCTTGGAACACCTGAAGCACACAGTGACATTCCGAATTTCCATGGAGCAGGGAAGGAGCAAGCTTGGGGACGGCTGTGGTCGCCATGCTGCCTGCCCCCCCCCACCCCGAGGCCACAGCTCTCAGAGAACTTCACTTTGGGAAGGCAGGAGAGCCCTCACAGTCTAGGGTGGGGATCAGAGGCACGCTTCTGTCCTCCAGGGCCTCTGAGCTGAGGCATGGAAATAATCCGGAGCTGTTTCTCCAAGAATGGAGGAGGGGGGTGCAGAGGCCTGGCTGTCTCACTGCTCACCCTTGTGACAGAGGGAAAGCTGTGACCCTGCCTCCAGAGCCAGTACTGAGCACACCAGGCTGCCGGCCACAGCCTTGGGGACCGTGGCCTTTCTCTGTGCCTGGGGCTGCTTCTCTGATGGGGCAGTCTCACAAGCTGTGAAGAGCCTGATTTTGAAGCTGGAGATGTCCCTTTAGTGGGTATAAATGTAGAGAAATGCATTTGGGGCCCAGGGAGCCCCAGTTCACTGGCCAGTAGGACTCAGTGATCTGCGTGTGTGCACGCGCGTGCGTATGCATGTGTATGCATGTGCATGTACGTATGCATGTGTACGTGTGCACACGTGTATGCATGTGTATGGATGTGTATATGTGTGCACGTGTGCATAGTATGTGTGTGTGTGTGTGTGCCTGTGCACGTGCTATCGTTCTGTGGGCTAATTGCCTTTCTTTGTCTCCCCAGCACTTAGTAGGTGCTTACTACATGCTGACTGAGTCCATGTGGACACTGGTGACTGTACCTGAGGGCTCCCCTCCCAACTCTGGATAGAAAAAACTCTGTGCTTTGAAGGCGTGGGCAGCTGAAGCTGGGCATATGTGTGTGTGGTGACTGGTTGGGGTGAGATGCAAGCTGTTGGGATGTGGGCGAGAGATCTGTCACAGCTCATCGATTAAGCAGGATGAGCTCCTGGCATTGCTGGCTAAGAAATCTGTCTGCTCCCCCCCCCCCAGGGCTGCAGGACCAGCTAGTGCAAGTTTGGGCCTGGCCTGAATAGCAGACCACAGACCCCCCAGGACTGAGTCAGCTCTCAGGCCTGGTCAGATAGCCTGAGCAGAAGAGGGGGCTGGGGGCTGTTGGCATGAACTCAGGTAGCCTTCCTGAGTCAGGGAAGAGAAGCAGCCATTTCAAACCCTTGGGGTGGTCCCAGAGAGTGTGGCCCCACAAATGGAGGAGTGAGGGAGGGCTACCTGTGGAGAGGGGGGGATGGGCCGGTGCAGAAGGAAAGGGTTAGGGTTAGATCTGTGGATCTGAGAATCATCAACGTAGAGATGAAGAGTGAATCCAGGGCAGCTGATGAAATCATCAAACTAGAACATGAGTGGTCCCCAGCTGTTTTGTCCCATGGATCCCTTTCAACAAAAATGAAAAAATGTATTGTGAACTGCTCAGAGTAATCTAATATACTACTCATAATATTCTTTTAGATTGACTCATTTGATCACTTTTGCCCCCCAAAAACTCCCAATGAAAATGTACATTATGTTATTATAAAGTATATTCTTCTGCCTATCATTATGAAAACTCCAAACATGACATTGTAAAACTAATTATGAGTATTTTATATGGGACATTCTATAATTCACAGAAGCGATCCAGCAAGGCCTCCTATGCTGGGGGGGGTGGTGGAGGAGGAGCTCATGTAAGGAGGGTAGGTTGAGGCACTGACAACATGGATGTTGAAGTCTCCTTAATGGGAGGGCAGTAGTGGGGAGGAGAGCCGCCAGGAGCCTGGCACCAAGTTCATGCAGGGAAGGGGAGGACTGTCTGGGAGCTGATGGACAGCTGTAGTGGATTGGGTGGTAAAAGTGGAGTGAGTGTGTTGATGGGGGTAGAGGGAGAGCCTACACGTGGCAGTGGGGAGCCAACCGTATCCCCACTCACCCACTTGGCCCACTGAGTCAGGAGAATAAGTGAAGGGGCAGTTAGTGCTGGAAGAGGTGGCCAGGGAGGCTGTATCATTGTGGGGAGGATGAGGAAGAGCTAAGGGGGGAGCCAGGCCTCAGTGAGCCAGAGGATGGAGTGGAGAAGATGGAAGTCAGGAGGTCACCCAGGGAGCGGGCATTGCCCAGCACAGTGGGAGGGGCCAGGGAAGGCTGAAGGAATAAGGGATCAGGCCATGGCACAGAGAACTGGGTTTGAATGATGACAGCTGGGGTTATGAACCCCAGGGATGGGGAGGGAATAGCAGGATAGGAGTAAGCTAACCCTTAAGAGATGAGCCCCGGCAGATTATCTGTGACCCTCTGAGGGAGGCAGGCAATTAGGCAGTTCGGAGCTTTCCCTCAAGGGCCAGACTCAGGGCTAGTGGTGAGGCAGTTCTTGGAGGCCCCAGAGGCCAGAGTGAGAGCCTGGGAGAGTAAGGGCAGGAAGCAGGAGGGGCTGATGGGAGGTGGGCTGGCTGAAGAAGTTGAGGCTTGGGGGGAGGGTTGGTCCTGTGTGTGGCCTCTGGGGAAGGCCCTGGGCAGAGGACAGAGCAGGGCTGGCTCAGAGGTTGGAGGGGAGTGGCCAGGATCCTGGGCTAGCACAGGCATTGAAAGGGCTCTGGGCATGAAGCCCGGAAGGTGGGTGACCAGGACACAGGGAGAGCATGGGGCTTGGGAGACCAGAGAGGACTCCCTGTGCCTGAAGCATGAGTCATAGGATAGGATCCTGAAAATATTCTGGTGCCTGCACTTGGCTTAGCATGTGATGTGCAATGAGAAAAAGGGGAGATGTGGAGTAAGAGACCCTGGGTTCAAATCCCAGCTCTGCCGTTTACTCCCCACGTGACTTTTGGCTCCTCTGGGCTTAGCTTGTGTTCTCTGTTAAATGGGTGGGAGGAGGTTGGACTATATGACCTCAGAAGTAAGACCACTGAAGCCCTGACTCTGTTCTTCTCTTAAGCACTAGGGAGCCAGTGAAGATGGTGGAGAAGATTGGGGGGGGGGTAAGGACGAAGCTCGGGCAGCCGCAAGAAGGGTGGGCCTAGGAGGGGCTGCAAGTTGGGGGGCTGTGAGGAGTCAGAATGTTGTGGGGAGGAGAAGCGCTGGAGAGGGCAGGAAGCCCACCACCCACCGGGCTTGGGGACCACAGAGATGGCCCTTCCCTGGATCAGGAGGACCTCCCCAAGCCCCTGTGAGTCCTGCACTGCTCCTGTGCCCGGACTCAGCCCTTCTGGGCCCCATATGATGGTTCTACCCACATCAGCATGGATGCTTCTTCCTATTTCTGGAGCCTGTTGTCTCAAATAGCAGTGCTGCCAGGCAGGTGGTTGCAATCATCATTGCTCCCATTTTGCAGATGAGAAAATGGAGGCATGGGGCCCTGGGTTAGGGTTAGAGTGGAGAAGCCCAGTCTTGAACCCAGGATTCTGGCTGCAAGACTAGTGGATTCTCTTCTGGATGCCTCTGTGGCGAGCTGCCATCAATGACGTTATCTTTGAGGACAAGATGGAAGCTTATGAGAATGAGCTATACACACCCTCCAAGCCCCTGAAGAATAACTCCCCTTTTGGAAATGCCTGTTTATGGGATGTGATGGATTCCAGGCAGGGGTGTACTGGTAAATGTTTAACAACCGGCTGTCCAAAAACAAAAGCGCACACAGCCCGCTTTTCATTTTAATTCATACTAGTGTGACATTTTCTGCAGTTGCTCGAGTCTAGAAATCAACAAAACAAGGCCTGATTGATAGCACTGGTGAGGTAGCATCGCTCATCGAACATTTAACAATGGGCTTCAGAGGCAATGCAGGGAAGCCCAGAAGCCCTGGGGCCTCTCTCAGAGTGGCCTGTAAAGCCTCTTAGACCCTGCATCTCTCCCCAAGGATGGAGCCCAAGGCTGCTGCCCAGCTGGAAAGACGGCACGTGCACGAGGTCTACGAAAGCACAGCCGCCTACTTCAGTGACCTTCAAGGCAAAGCCTGGCCACGCGTCCGCCAGTTCCTCTTGGAGCAGAAACCTGGCAGCCTCGTTGCAGACATAGGTAAGCACGCATCTCCCCAGGTGATGGGGGCTGGCAGAGTTGGCTGGGAGCTGGGTCTTGGCCCACACTCAACAGGGATCAGCCGGTGTTTACTGAAGGCCTGAGGGAAGGTGAAGCCCCCGGGGATGCAGACTGCTTTAGTTTAGGGGAGTGCTCAGCTCGGGAAGTCCTTCTCCGAAGCACGCCACAGAAGAGGGTGTCCACTTCCACTTGGTGAGGTTCCCGGCATTAGAGAAAGGTTCACTCCGTGAGATATCCAAGTCTATGACCCTATTAGCGGAGGCAATGGGCACATGGCTCCTGTCCCTGAGCAGAATGGACGAGGAGCTGGACCATCGGGCCTTTCCTCCCAGCTCCCTCCTGGCACTGGCTCTCCCACCAAGATAGACATTCTCACTCTCTTTGTCTCTGTCCCTCTCTCTCTTTCCCCCCTCCCCCATGCACACACACAGTGAGGCTTCTTCCAGCTCCAGTCTGACCCCCACACTTCCCTCTCCCCCATCCTAAGGAAACCAGCCCATCCCTTGCCTACCTCCACTCTCCCTCTTTAAAAACTTCCCAATGAGCCCGCATTCCTGACCCCCCATCCCTGCTCCCAGGCCCATCTCTGGCCCTCCAAGATGGTGGGCACCCTCTCCTTCCTTGCTGTTCCCAGGAAAGGCACCAGCCTCCTGCCTCCCAGGACATAGTGGTTTCTCTTGGTCCTCCTTTTAGCTCCTCTGCCACCTGGGCTCCTAACAATAGCGAACCTTGTGATCTCTGTGTGGCAGCCAACCTATATGTAATTCAAGGCAGAGAGTGAGGTGCAGAAAAGGGATGGGCGTGTTGGAGAGGGCGGCTGAACCTCCCTGAAATGCCTCTAAAATGGCCTAGGAACTGAGCAGATGGGCAGGGGCTTGGTGCCAGCCCAGAGCTTTGCATATACAAGGAAGCCCTTGTCCATACTCATTCATTCATTCATTCATTCATTCATTCATTCATTCATTCATTCACTGTGACTAGCAGAGGTTCTGTATCTCCCCCATGGTTAGCAGCCTCTCCTATTATCAGGCTAACCTCCAAGCTGGGCCTCATGCTTAGGGGACAGACCCTTGGAGAACCCAGGGGCTTCCCCATCCCCCTGAAGCATCGAAGGACCTCTTGAAACATGTGGGGGCACCTCTGGGCCGCCATGGTTTATCGATGGCGAGGAGGGGCACCGAGTCATCATCCTTACAGGAACAAGACTGCTTCTCCTGGTCTGCATTCCACAGAAAGCCTCCTCTGCTGTGAAGGGAGCTGTTTGCCTCTTCCAGGTCACGCGGGTTGTGTGGCCACTTAATGCAAGGGAAGGAGGCCGGTTAGACTTTTAGGTTCAAGGCCAGTCTCTCCCCAGCTGCCCAGTCAGGCCCAGGGTCCTCTGAGCTCCGAGGAGCAGAATTGTCTAGAGAGGCTGAGTGGGGGTGTTCAGGGGTGCACAGCTATTAAATGGAAGAGTGGAAATTTGAACCCAGGTCTTCCCAACCCCCAAGTGAAATGCTTTTTCTACCAAGAAACCAGGCTGACTGCAGACAGCACCAGGTATGTGTGTTGCATCATCAAAACCGGGTTTCCAGGTCCCCTGGCTTTTAGCAGTAATGATGATAATAATAATGATGAGGGGCTAGTGGTGCCATAGTGCATAGGGCTCCAGGCTTGGAGTCAGGAAGACTCTTCCTGAGTTTAAATCTGGCCTCAGGCACTTACTGGCTGTGTGACCCTGGGCAAGTCACTTAACCATTTTGCCTCAGTTTCCTCATCTATAAAATGAACTGGAGAAGGAAATGGCAAACCCCTCCAGTATCTTTGTCAAGACAACCCCAAATGGGATCATGGAGAGTCAGATAAGACGGAAATGACTGAATAACAACAATAATAGCTAGGATTTTGATAGCATTTAAAGGTTTGCAATGTTTTATGTACATTAATGCATTTGGTCCTCACAACAACCAGAGGTAGATGCTATCATTATCCTCATTTTACAGATGAGGAAACTGAGGCAGCAGACGTGCTGTGACTTGCCATGGTCACATGGCTAACAAGCTTCTGAGGCTGGGTTTGAAGGCAAGTCTTCTTGACTCTGCATCTTCTCCCCCCTTACTCCCCTGCCCCCTCACTGGGACCTCGATGGCTTTCTTCAAGTCTTAACTCAAAGCCTACCTTCTGCCAGAAGTCTTTCCTGCCCCCCCACTCCCCTCCCCTACTCTTGAGATGCCTGTCCACCTACTCTGTATATATCCTGTATATGCAGAGTTATCTCACCCCTTAGAATGGCAGCTCCCTGAAGGCAGGGTCCCTGGGGGGTTTTGGAGGGGTTAGGGGGCCTTTTTTGTATCCTCAGCATTGATCACAGTGCCTGGCACATAGCAAGTGCTCAATCCATGCCTGTTCACTGAGTGACACAGCTGCTTCCCTTCCAGCCAAACCAGAGTCCCCCTGTCCCCCCATCCCCCCACCCATGCCCTCATAGTTCCTGCCCACTCCCTTCCCTAACACTTTTCTGTTTCTACAGTGACTATGCCCCCCTGCTTCCCTTGTCTGATTCTCACCCTCCCCATACCCTGGTCCATTTCACTGGCATTGCCAGGTGAGGAAAGCCCTTCTGCTGGCACACATTGGCACCTTCTCTGCTGCTGGAGCTCTCTAAGGAGAATAGGACTTGCCCGGGGTCCCTCAGCCAGGAGGAGTCCAAGATTGGACTTGAGCCCAGCTCCCTCTACTAGGCCGCACTGCCTCTGAGACCTCTCCTGGGCACTGCCACCAAATATTATTTTGTACCATAACTCATTGATTCCTTGAAGGGAGGGACCCCTTGGATCAGATGATGCCTCCTGATTTCCTCCTGGCCTAGGAGTCTGTGGAGCCCCACTGTTATTCTCCCACACCCTCAGGCACCCCCTGAGACATCCTTCTTAACCAGTGTTGTCTTGTCTTTCACAGGTTGTGGGACTGGGAAGTATCTCCGAGTCAACAGCCAGGTGTACAAGCTGGGCTGTGACTATTGTGGGCCACTGGTGGACATCGCCCACAGCAGGGGATGCGAGGTCCTGGTGTGTGACAACCTGCGCCTGCCCTTCCGAGACCGCAGCTTTGACGCCATCATCTCCATAGGGGGTGAGGAAGGGAGGGGAATGGACCCCCTTCCTCCTGCCAGATCCCGAACCCCTCGGGAGGTCAGTTAGCTAACTTAGCATCTGACACCCAGAGACATCCAGAGAGAATTCCTCGTGGCTTGTGTCCTTGGAAAAAATAAAATAGAAGATAAATATCTGACAGGTCTCAGCTAGCCCTGGAGGATCTGGAGGGAGGCTTCCGGCACTGAAAACAGCCTCAGGCAGATGTGCAGGAGAGTCACAGAAGGGACCTCAGAGGGCAGCCAGCCCAACAGGGGAGGAAACTGAGGCTCAGGGAGAGAAATGACCAAGTAAGCGCCAGAGCTACTCCGACTCCACAGCTGGGGGTCTTTCTATCGTGCTACTCCCCGTTGCTGACTTCCCCTAGGAAGGGCCACCTTCTCTCGCTTCCTCGCTCTGTCCCTCTCTTCATCCCTTTCTTCCTTCTCAGAATGTAGAGCCAGATGGGACCTCACGGGGCCATCGCGTCCACCCTCTCTGGGAGGCCCAGGCAGGTCAGCCAGGCAGGGAGAGCTGCACTCACTGGCTCCACCTCAGGAACCCAGCAGGTAGAGGGGGAAGGCCCTGAGGGACATCGAGTCCAGCTGAAGCCAGGAGTCCTCGTCCATGCGGCTTGTTTTGTCTGCAGAACCCCAGGGAGAGGAATCACTCTACCCGCCCCGGCCTCCGCCAATCCAGTCCCCAATGCCTTGGGAGAGCTCTTTCTCTTAATTATTTCTCTTAATTATTCCTCCTAGTTCTCTCACTCCTTTGTTAGTGCCCTCCCCACCTCACACCCGGACTAGGACTATGGTAGCCTCCTTATCAGCCTCCCTGCCCTGTGTCCGATCCATCCTCCACACAGCCGCCAACATAATCTTCCTACAGCACAGGTCTGACCATGGCATGCGACTCCCCTGCTCCAGAAATGTCCATAGCTCCCCTTTTCCTCCAGAATGAAATACAGCCTCATCAGCCTGGTAATTAAAGCCTCCGCCACTGTCTGGCTTCCTCCCACCTTTCCAGCCGGGATGCCCAGCACCTCCCTTTGTGTGTTCTATACTCCAGTCAGACTGGCTGCACCGCTCACACTCACCCTCAGGATTCTGCCTTTTGGCTGATGCTTGTATGAGCCATGCCGGTGCCATGGTGCCCCCTCTGCTCATTTTTGCAAGAACACCCCCCCAATCTGAAATCATTTTAGAAAGAAATTGATTAAGTTTCTTGGTAGAGGAGAGCGAGCCCCCCGGAGAGGAGGTGTGGCTGCCTGGCGTCCAGGCTCTGGAAGGCTGACATTACATAGGGTTTAGACAAGGCACAGGTCATGCTTATGGAATTGAGTAACTTTGCCAAGAGGGCGGCCTGAAAACAAGAAAGATGGAGATAGATGTGAGCAGTGTCAACACTGAACCCAATCTGGGCCAAGCTCAAACACAAGGGAACCCACTGCTCAGTCTTAGGACCCAGAGCAAGACCTGGGTAAAAGGACCCAAACATTCTGGGTCTTGGGGGTCCTTGTAGCCACCTTTGTCATTCCTGGAGAGTTACTGAAGTCAGGGCGACATTCTGTGTTCAGACAATCTCTTGTGACATAAAGTTAGCTTCAGACCATATTAATAAATGATAAATAATAGTCTACACATTCCATTCGTTCATTCATTCATTCATTCAATAAGCATTAATTAATTACCTACTATATGCATGTGCTAGATTCTATGCTAGGCACTGAGAATAACAGGCCCTTCCCTCAGGGAGCTTACATTATATTCGGAGGAAATGACACATGGTTGTAAAAATAAGCACACACATAAATACACTCTTGTACGCACACACACTTTTCAATACACATATATGTACACATATATATGTACCTAGATAAGCAAGGTCAGTAGAAAGCAACAGTTTTCACTGGCTTAAGATCACAGTGGAAGGTGAGCCCTGAAGGGTGCTAGGGATTCTAGGAGGTGGAGGTGGAGAGGTAAGGCATTTCTGGCGTGGGGGGCTGGCTACTCAAATGCTCAGAGACAGGAAACATCAGATCATCCAGGCTGCCTGAGAGGTAGACTGTATGAAGGAGAGACCCGAATAATGAGCCTGGGGAGGGAAGCAGAAACCTGGAGATGAGGGCTTTCCAGATCAAACAGAGGAGTTTGTCTCCCCTTGAGGAGAGACTGAGTCCCTGGAGCTGTTTTTCTTTTTTCTATTTTTTGGCTAGGCAATGGGGTTAAGTGACTTTCCCAAGGTAACACAGCTAGTAAGTGTTATGTGTCTGAAGCCAGATTTGAACTCAGGTCCTCCTGAATCCAGGGCCGGTGCTTTTTGCACTGCACCACCTAGCTGCCCCTCTGGAGTTGTTTTTAAAGCTGTCCTGCAAGAGTAACCTTTTGACTGCATGTGGGTAGTCTGCGTGGCAGAAGGAGGCAGAGGGAGAGAGCACATGAGACACATTGGGGTTGGCAGAATCAAGAATTGGCAACTGATTGGAGGGGAGGGGAAAGATAGAGGAAGGGAAGGGGAAAGAGAGAGGAGTGAAGAGAGTCCAGGGTGGTGAACCTGGGTGACTGAGAGAGTGGCGATGCCCTCACCAGAAACAGAGAATGGAATAGCAAGTGTTGGAGGATGGCAGATGAGTTGTGTGGGATATGAAGCATTTACTGCACCCCAGGGGTTGGGGATACAAAGCAGAAATCAAACAGTCCCTGCCCTTGGGGTTATCTACATGTGCACAGTTAACTGTTACAGAAGATGAGGCATGCTAATAAACGGCTGTAGAGAAATTGGAGGAGGGAAGAAACACTCATCACTTTCATGGGGGGGCAGGGGAGAGAATCAGGGCAGTGCCTGATTGGTGGTGCCTGGGCTGAGCCTGGGAACAAGGGAAGGACCCTGAGAGGCTGTGGTTCTTCTGCATGTTTCAGGATCTTTCCTTTCCTTCCAGATTTAGTCCAGAGGCCACCTCCTCCATGGAGTCTTCCTGGGTTACCTCAGCTGAATGGATTTCCTCCCAGCTCTAATTTCTTCCTTTGGTTGTTGAATGGACTTTCAGAGGCCTTTCAGTTGTGAATCCAATGATATAGTTGTTTATTACAAGTCATTCTGACCTCTTCATCGAGGCACTTCTCCCAAGGAGTTCTACCAGCCTACTTAGCTAGCTTAGCTCCCACTATTATTGGATGTGTTTGAAATTAATGAAATGGCACCATTAGAAATAATCTATCATTCTGGCTCTATTAGTTCACCTTGCTTAATCTTCCACCCCGAAGTGGACAAGAATTAGAACTCTGGACCTGAACAAACTTTAGCAATCATCTGTCTGACTTTCTTATTTTATTTTTATTGCTGTCTTTGATCTTGACGTCAGCTTTGTATCAGAAAACATCCTTCCCCCTCTCCTGCCCAACAAGCCTCCCTTATAAACAAGAGAGGAGAAAGACCAATCAGCACATCAGCAGAGTCTAACAGTGTATGCCATGGTTCACACCTCTTGCTCCCCTCCTCTGCAAGGAAGGGATTGAGGCAAATGCTCTCCTCCCCACTCCGGGCCCAGCTCAGATATCTGTAGGTTGTGTTGTCCTTCTTTCCCTTTCCGTGGTTGCTCTAAGTGGACAGTTTTCCTGCTTGGGCTTCTGTCATCCTTTCTCATTTTGCATTGCCTTCTTATGCTTTTTGGAATTCTTCCTACTTGTCATTTCTGATGATTTCTCAACCCAGTCCTCTTATCTGCCACAGTTTCTTGACCCTTCCTCTAGCTGTGGCCGTGTAATTTGTTTTAATTTCTCTTCAATCACAAAAAAGTATGTCTATGAATCTATAGGAGGGCACAAGACCCTTCTCTCCATCTTGGATCTCCTTGGTGTATAGGTCTTACATCGTGATCTCTGAGTCAAAGGGCATAAACGTCTTAAGACCACTTTTACTTTAATTCTCCATCACTCTTCATAATGTGTGGCCAACAGGCAGCTCCACCAGTAGGGTATTAATGTTCTGTCTTCGTACAGCCCCTCCAACACAGACTGTTTCCATCTTTTGTCATCTTTGCCAGTTTACTGGGTGTGAGATGAAACCAGAGATGCTTTAATTTGTATTTCTCTTATTCTTAGAGCTTTGGAGCAGTTTTTCACATGCTTTTTTTTTTTAATTATTGACATACTTTGTTTTTATACCCCCTTCATTTTCTGTTGTATCCTTGCTTCCTCTCCCAGAGAACCATCTCTTAACATAAAGAAGAAAAGAAGAGTTTAACAAAGCTAACCAAGATATCAGAAAGATCTGATGTTAAATATGGTATTCCATACTCCCCACCCTCCACCTTTGCAGAGGAGAGAAGGGAGGGGCCACATCTCACTCTCTTGTTACAATTTAGCAGGATTCTGGTTTTTTTTTTTTTGGTTTTTTTTTTTAAGGCAATTGGGGTTAAGTGACTTGTCCAGGGTCACACAGCTGGTAAGTGTCAAGTGTTTGGTCTGAGGCCGGATTTGAACTCAGGTTCCCCTGACTTCAGGGCCGGTGCTCTACCAGGATTCTGTTTCTGTTGTCATTTCTGGTCATTCAGTTCACATTGTTGTTGTCACTGGCTATATTGTTTTCCTGGCTTTACTTAACTATGCTTTGTATCAGTTCATGTAGATCTTCCCAGGCTTCTCTGTATCCATCCCATACATCATTTCTCACAGCACAGTAATATTCCATCACATTCAAGTACCACAGTTCATTTAACCATTCCCCAATTGAGGGCAATCTATTTTTCCCAATTCTTTGCTACCACAAAAAGTGCTGCTGCAAATATTTTGGTGTATAAGGAGCATTTAAGTTTTTTTTTAAACATTCTTTTAAAAATTTTGAGTTCCAAATTCTCCCCCTTCATCTAGCCCCTCTCCCAACCCATTGAGAAGGCAAGCAGTAAGATATCAGTTATATATATAAAGTACTGCAAAACATATTTCTATATTAGCCATGTTGCAAAAAAGCTCCCCCCCCAAAAAAATAAAGTGAAAATATATGCTTCAATCAGCACTCAGAATTCATCAGTTCTCCCTCTGGATGTGGATAGCATTTTTCACCATGGGTTCTTTGGGATTGTCTTGGATTGTTGTTTTGATAGAGTAGCCAAGTCTTTCACAGTTGATGATCATACGATATTGCTACTATTATGTACTGAAGCATTTCTTTTTTTATCAATGACCTCCTTTGGGCATACACATAAGAATGGAATTTTCACACTCAAGGATATGGACATTTTAGAAACTTTCTTTGCGAAATTCCAAATTTTGTTTTCAAGAATGGTTGGAAATTGGGGCAGGTAGGTGGTGTAGTAGATAGAGCTCCAGCCTTGGAGTCAGGAGGACCCGAGTTCAAATCTGATCTCAGACATTTGATACTTACTAGTTGTGTGACCCTGGGCAAGTCACTTAACCCTGATTGCCTCACCAAAACAAAAAAAAAAGAATGGTTGAATCAATTCACAGCTCCACCAGCAATGCATTAGTGTGCCAACTTTTTCTACAACCCTTCTAACATTGACTGTTTCCATCTTTTGTCATCTTTGCCAATTTGCAGAATGTGAGGTAAAAATTCCGAGTTGTTTTGATTTGTATTTCTCTTATTATTCGTGATTTGGAGAGCTGTTTCATATGGTTGTTAGTAGTCTACAGTTCTCTGAGGACTGTCTGTTTATAGCCTTTGACCAGTTATCCATTGGGGGAATGGTGCTTGGTCTTTTATATTTGTGTTAGTTCCCTATGTGTCTTATATATTAAATTTTTTACCAGAGATATTTGATACAAAGATTTTTTTCTCTATTGATAGCTTCTGTTCTTATCCTTAGGGTGTTGATTTTGTTTGTGTTAGAGCTCTCCAGTTCCCTGTAATCGATATTCTCTATTTTATTTTTCTTTAATCACAAATCGGAATGTTCTGAACCATGAATATGTGTTGCAATTTCCCACCTCTGTGACTTTGATCCCACTGTTCCCTATGCCTGGATTTTCCCTCCTTACCCATTTACCTACTGAATTCCTAGATCTTTTAAAAAGTCAACTCAAATGCTGGCTCCTTCATGAAGTCTTCCCAGATTACTGGTCTCAGCAGTTACTTCTCCTTCACTAAATTTCACAAAGTATTTTGTACTTCTTTTAGTGCACGTGTGTATTATAAAAAGTGATGTGTTGTGTTCTTTGGAACTGAGTTTAGTTCTTGGCTCTATGACCTTGCGCAGATCTCTTCACCTCCTTGGGCCTGAGACAACTCAACCTGCATTGGTAGAGAGAATTTGCTATTCAGTGACTATCCAGCAGGTCCAGGCCCTATCCCCTAGCTATAACTATGACAGTGTTCTCTTTCCTATTTAGACCATGTATTTATTTGACTGTAGATGGTATGTGGTGGAAGCTGTTGGCTTAAACCTAATTACTGCCAAACCACCTTCCAAGTTTCCTAGCACTTCTCAGCCAATTAAAAGTTCTTTCCCAAACAGCGTATGTTTTTTCAGCCTCCTTGTTTCCTAGAGGCAGAGGCTTAAGCTCAGAGAGGGGAAGGGCGTTGATGAAGGCCATACTGAAAGTCCATCAATGGTAGAGTGGGTAGGGCTTCTTTCTAGGGAGCTGTGCTCTATGCTAGACCTGGACAGGCTTGTCTCTCATACTCCCTTTAATGATACTGGTCATATTGACTAGGTTGGATGCAGGTGGTTCTACAGTTTTTTTTTGTGGTTTGAGACCTGCAGAGAAGAGGCCAGCCAGCCTCCCTCATGACTGCTGCCTGAGCTCTGAGTTCTTTTCTTTTCCTTTGCAGTCATCCACCATTTTTCAACAGCACAAAGGAGGACCCGAGCCATCCAGGAAATGGCACGGGTGCTGGCCCCCGGAGGACAAGTCATGATCTATGTTTGGGCCATGGAGAAGAACCACCGGCACTTTGACAAGCAGGATGTGTTGATTCCCTGGAACCCCGCCCTGTGTTCCCAGCTCCTGGCAGAACCAGCTCCCTCAGGACGGAAGCCTGTGTGTGGACAGCCCAGAGCCACCCCTGACAGGTCCCCCCACCGCCTGGCCTGCTCTGTCTGTGGCTACCCCATGTACCTTGCGAAGAGACGGGAATCCCAGTGGTCCCACAGTCTCGATGGCTCTGGGACTCCTGGCTGCTGTAGGGAGCTGGCAGAGGTGAGGGATGGGGACAGTGGTTTCTACAGCATTTTAGGGAAGTCATTCCGCTCCTGGTTTTTCTCCCGATCTTTGGATGAATGCACTCTCAAGGAGCACGTGGAGGAGGCTGAGTACGTAGCAGAGGAATGGGCCCCGTGTCACCCCGTGTCTGTCCAGCCTTCGAAGCTCCATCATTTAGACCTTGGTGATCAGGAGCCATTGTCAAAAGAACAAGATGACGCCATTGCCCCTGGGCTCATACAAACCGCAGAGTGGCGATTGGCCCCGGGGGTGCCGAGGCCCCTACCCAGAGTGCCCCACAAAGACACTCAGAACCAGCAGCAAGGGGGCTGCTTTCTCAGCCAATCTACAATGGAGCATAGATGCAGGTCAGCCTGCCCTGGGGGGACAGGAAAGCAGGCCACCAGCCAGCTCTGGAAAAGGAGCTCCCTCCCCCCTCCCTTCATCAGCCTGGCAGCTGCCATGTCCACTGGGGCATCACAAGCAGAGGCACCGGACTCTGAAGCTTTCACCCGTTACTACCATGTGTTTCGAGAAGGGGAACTCTCCTGCTTGGTGGAGCAGCACGTGCCAGAGCTTCGGGTCCTGAGTTCCATCAATGACCACGGCAATTGGTGTGTTGTTGCTGAGAAGAAGCCAGCGATGATGGCCCGCTGACCAGGCCATCTTGAAGAAGTAACTCATGGGCAAAGGAAGGCAGGCCTAGTGCTTCCTTCCACGGTGGGGTATACCTGTGAAGGCCAGCAGTCTGAGGTGGCGCCACAGCAGAGGCCAGGGGAGGGGTCTCCTAAAGAAGAGTCTTTCACCTTCTTCCTCTAGTGGCTCATTTCTGTTCTCAGATATTCCCTTTAGAAACCAGCATCTTCTTTAAGTCACCATCAGCATCTCTCTTTAAAATCAGGATTTCTCCTCTGGGTCCACCTGAGGTCCTTTTACAAATGCCCTGGCACAGCTGTCTCAGGGACCCCGTGGAGATGGGACTAGAGCCAGTGCCCTGGCTGGTGGTAAGTGAGGATGAATGGAGAAAGGCCAGGGGCAGAGAAGGGGGTCCGGCACACACCCCAGGGTGGAGGTGGGGCAGGGGAGGACTGTTGTCCTGCAAGGTCTCCAGAGACACTGGCTGGAGCTAGAAAGGACAGCAGGACAACAGACCCAGTTCTTTGTCCCAGACCGTCCCAGTCTCTTTGAGTCTGGAGTCCTTGGTAGTTAGGGCCACTGCTCAATATTTCAGATGGATTTTCTTTAAAGAAACTGTGAGATATTCATGATTTTATTGTTACTTTTGATTTTTTAACTACATTTTTATTTCCAAATCTCACTCTTCCTTCACTACTCAGTGAGCCATCCCTTGTAGCAAAGAGTAAAAAAGAAAGAGGAAACAAAGAAGTACAAAAGCTTAACCGACACATCAGCTGAGGCTGGAAATAGAAAGTATTCCACACTCATAGCCCCTCACCTCCACGCAGAAGGAGGGAGGAAAGTTCATTTTCTCACCTCTGGGCCTGGCTTGGTCATTATAATTGCACAGGGTTCACTCTGGGGGCTTGGTTCTCACAATTTCCATATTTGCAGTCATTGGGGATGGAGGCTTCCCTCCTTCCACCTCTTCATGCTAGGCTTTTATCGGGGAGATGGTTTGACATAACCCTAACCCTAATTGCCTTTTGTCTCCTCCACTCCCAGGGGCACTTGCCTCATGTGCTGAAGAGGCACCTGGTCCTTACTGGTGTCCTTAATCAGAATCCAAAGGGACCTGAGCTAACAGAAGGGTGAGAATCAGTCTGGGGTCCCCCTCTGGTTGGTGGATTCCCAGTGCCATTGGGTGGCACTTTACAGAGAAGATCTGGGCACTGGGCATTCAGCTCCCTTCTGGCCAGCTGCCTTGGCCCCAACCAGAGATCACAGTGAGGGGGATTTCTGCTCTCAGCTCCGGGGTGCCTCCTGGGGCTCCTGCCATCCTACTTGGTGAGCCACTCCTGGGAGGCTCCACTCTACAGCAGAGAGCTGCGGTCATGTCTCACGTTGTTGCTAGCCCTGTGGTCTCTACTGGGCTAATATCCTGTGCCCCCCCCCCCTTCAAGTTCTGGAGTCTTCCTCAAATCATTCCCGTGTTTCGACTCACTATCCCTGTAACTTAGCAAGCAAAACCACCCAAGCTAAAGGAGCCCTGGCTCCTGTGGGACTTGTCTGTCTCTGCTTTGTATTTGTACCCCCAGTGCTTGGCACAGAGATAGTGCTTCACAAATGTGTTTTCGTTCATTTATCCAATCACTCACTCCCACGGTTAGGGTTCCAATGATACTTGATTCCATAGAACTTGGTGTTTGGGGCAACATTTGTCGGTTGAAGGTTTATCTCTTTCCAGCTTGATGGAAGGAATTTTGTCAACACATTTGTTCATCTCATTAAAGTAAAATCTAAGTTGTGTCTTGGAATAAAACTGTAACTGGGTTGAACAGGGAGGCAGAGATGGGCATTGCTATCAATGTGACCTTAGAGGTTCTCTTCCCAAGGAGAAAGTTGCCAGTCAACAGTGCATCCTTACCCAGTGGGCCAGTGCTACCCTAGATGGCAAGGCAGAGTTCAATCTCATTTTTGCCTTATAAACTCACCTGAATAATGACTTTTGGATAGATATTTTTCTTCCGAGAAACTTGAGCGAACTGGACATCATCCAGAGACAAAAAATGCAGGAATAGGAATTCAAAGTCCAGACAGTCAGTGGGTCAGTCAGTAGTATCTATTAAGCACCTACTACATGCCAGGCACTATGCTACGTGCTGAGGATATAAAGAAAGCCTTGCGCTCAAGTACTCGCAGTCTAATAGGGAAGACAGAATGCAAACAGCCATGAACAAATAAGCTCTCTATGGGACAAATAGGAAATAATTAACAGAGAGGAGGAACTGAAATTAGCAGGGGCTGGGGAGGGCTGCCTGTAGGAGGTGGGATTTTAGTTGGGGCTTACAGGAAGCCAGAGAGGTCAGTAGTCAGAGCAGAGAGGGAAGAGTGTTCCAGGCCTGGGGGACAGCCAGAGAGAATGCTCAGAATTTGTGTTTGTGAATGGGAAGTGTTTGTGAAACAGTCAGGAGGTTGGTGTCACAGGATGGAAGAGGACATGTTGGGGAGTGAGGGATAAGGAGACTGGAGAGGTCGGGGTGAGGTTGAGGTTGTGAAGGGCTTTCCATTGGATCCTCGAGGTAGTTCAACATAACACCTTTCTGGATGGAAGGAGGGGAGGTCAAGTCCAATTCTTACGGAGATGTTCTCCTCCTCAGCCATGAGAGACACCAAGTTGTGACCATCGTGCCTTGGTCTTCCTTGAATCTTCTTTTGTGTGCTCGTGTACATATCAACAAACTCCCGGAAAAATCTGTTCTCCCCATGACCTCTGAGGGTAGAATCCCTCCACTGGAAGCCAGTTTATGAGACTTGCCATGGAGGAAACGTATCATGTGTCACCATTCTCCATGTGTGTAGACTTCCCCTTTTAGAATGTAAACTCCGTGAGGGCAGGGTCTGTCCTGCTTTTTGTATTTGTATAGCCAGTGTCCAGCACTGTGCTTGGCACACAATAAGTGCTTAATAAATGCTCATTTATTCATTAAGATATTTTTCTGGACTGGTCCTTGTTAAAATTATTTTTAAAAGTAACTTTGCTCATGAATCATCAGTCCTTACAGGGATGTAGGTGGAGCATAATGAGGAAAAGCCTTGCAGTTTTCCATTTCTGATGATGGTACATGCAGGTGTCCAAGGACTGTGTGAGCATGGTATGTGGTGTCTGTCTGGAAGTGAAGGGATTCACCTCACCTAACAAATGCATGATGACTTATTCAATCCCTCTACTACCCAGTCAAAGGAACCTGGGTGGCAGGTTCAAGGCCAGGGTAGATCAGTTTCCATTTCTGGATCTTTGCTTCCTCCTGAAGGAGCAGACTAGAATCACATGCTCAAGGATTTCTGGGAAGGACCCTGGAGGTCATCTAGCCTGACCTCTTCATTTTTCAAAACGGGAAACCGAGGTAGTAAGTCCTGACCTCCACTAACAATGTGTTAAATCATATTCAGCTTACGGTCCACTGAAACCTGAAGATCTCTTTTCAAGTGAATGCCCCACTCCACCTTGTACTTGTGAAGTAGATGTTGGGCACCCAAGTGTAAGAATTTGTGTTTACCCCTAGTAAATTTCATGACATTAGATTTAGCCCAAAGCTCTGCATTCTGACCCTCCGTTCGGCATTTCATCTATGCCTCCTGGCAATAGCCAGGCTCATTGGAGAAATAGCCCACCCTAGCAAACCATGGGGGCAGCTGGGTGGTGCAGTGGGTAGCGTGCTGGCCCTGGAGTCAGGAAGACTCATTTTACTGAGCTCAAATCCAGCCTCAGGCATGTCAGGCACAAGTGTGACAAATGTGTCGTTTCCATCAGTTTTTTAGCTCTGATAAAAATGTCAGACTCCATAGGACCAAGGACCATCCACTAGGGGACACCTTCAAAGGTCACATCAAACCCTGGGCAGTGGACTGTTCTTTTGGTCCAGAAATCCGACCATTCCTGTGTCCACCTAATTTTTCTCTTTCCAGTCCATGTCTCTCCATCTTGGCCACAAGGATAGCATGAGTCTCTGTCAGATCCTTTTCTAAAGTCGCAACAAATTATCTACAGTCTACATCGGTCTACCAGTTTAGCAACTGACTGTATCCCCAAAGAAAAGGAAATGGGTGAGTCTGGCATGACTTCATACTAGCTCTTGGTGGTCTGCACTGTGAGGTGGGGTAGAGGAGATAATCATAGATTACAGAATTATAAGCCAAAACTGGAAAGGTTCTTAGAGGTAATTAAGTCTACTTTCTCATTTTACAGCAGTGGAAACTGAGGACCAGAGAGAGGAAGGGACTTGTCCAGGGCCTTAGTGAGCCAGAGGCAAAGCTAGAACTCAGGTCTTTTGTGCAGATAGGACAGTAGAAAGGGTTAACCCTAACCCCATTCTCCCTTCCTCTACCAGCTCTCCTTTGGGTCCCCTCCTCACATCTGCTGTTCCTGCCTTTCAGTCTGGCTTTAGCCTCTGTTCCCAGGCTGCCCTGCTCCTAGCCCTGCGCTTCCTCCAAGCAGGCTTCCCAACTGTTCCTCAAACACCATACCCCAGCTCCCCTCCCCGTGCCTTTGCACAAGCAGTCCCCCATGCCAGGAATGCATGACCTTCTCACCTCTCACTTACTGTTTAGTCCCTAGTTCCCTTCAAGGCTTAGCTCCAAGGCCACCTCTTTCCAGAGGCATTTTTTGCCTCCCTCAGTTGCGTGTCACCACGACTACACTGCATATGTACGCAGTGATGGCTGCTCAGTTCCCTGCCAGCTCTAGACCTGGCCTCCTACTTCCAATTACTTTGTTTATGGTCAGTCAGATGTAGGCTCCCTGAGGGCAGCGGCTGCCTCCCCTTAGTATCTGTATCGCCAGCACATACGGTCATAGGCATTGAATAAATACTTCTGGACTAATGAATGACTGATGAAGCCAAGTGGCCTTTCAGTGATAACTACTTCTCTTTCTAGAAGGTGACAGATTATCTCCTTAATCAAATATTCCCCCCCATGTTTGCAGGAGCTAAAATTAAGCTCACTCCCCTGTTACCCATAGACATGACTCTTTCCACTTCTGGAAAGCTGGTGCAAGAGTGAAACTTCTCATGCTGCAGCATCTCTCCTGTTCTTGGACTGACCTGTGTGGGATCCAGGTGGCCCAGGCCAGGCTTGAAGAACAGGAAGGAGCCTAATTCCCACTTTTAGTTTCTTTGTTTGCTAAGAGGTTCAATCCAGAGAGGACAATCTGTCAGCAGAAGGCACTCAGCTCCCGGCTCACCTGGATCAGGTAAGGAGCCCCTGGAATGTTCCCAGGAATCCTGGGGTTAGCCACAGAGTTTAGGATGCAGAATCCAAATCATCTCTAGGTGCTGAGTTAATGGCTGGAATGCAGAGGAGGTATGGGCCAAATAAACAAAGATCTTCACAGAGCCTTGGTGGTGATCCCTGGAAGAAAAGCCTAAGGCCCAGCTGGAGCTGAGATCACTTACCTGGCAGTGTGGCAACAGCCAGGCTCATTGGAGAAATAGCCCACCCTAGCAAACCATGGGGGCAGCTGGGTGGTGCAGTGGGTAGCGTGCTGGCCCTGGAGTCAGGAAGACTCATTTTACTGAGCTCAAATCCAGCCTCAGATACCTATTAGTTGTATGGCCCTGGGCAAGTCACTTAACTCTGTTTACCTCATTTTCCCCATCTATCAAATGAACTGGAAAAGGAAATAGCAAACCACTCCAGTATTTTTTCCAGAAACAAACCCAAATGGGGTCACAGAGAGTCAGGTGTGACTGAAAAACTGGAAAGCAGTCGGCAGAAACTAGGTTTAAGACTAACATCTTAAGCCACGCTCCATAATCAATTCAAAATGGAGGCAGGACCTGAACAGTAAAGATCATTCCAATGAAAATGAGAAGAGAAACAGATCGTATGCTTTTCATAGATGTGGATAGAAGGTGAATTCTAAACAAAAAAAACAAAAGGTAAGAAGTAATTACAAAGAAAAGGTAAGAGGTAATTACAAAGGATAAAGTAGACAATGTTTGTTACATAAAATTGAAATACTTTCTCACAAACAAAACTAACTCATATGGAACAAGAAGGAAAGTGATCAACTGGGGAAAATAGCTTTGCATTAGATCTCTCTGAGAAGTGTTTCAGATCCAATATACAGAGTAACTTACAGAAAGTAAGTTTCATTAAGATGAACAAACAGTTCCCAAAGAATTGCAAACTGTTAACATCCATATGAAAGAGTGCTGCAGGTCACTAATAATAAAAGAAATGTAATTAAAAACAACCATGTGGTTTTACCTCACTCTGCAAACTGGCAAAGAAGACAAAAGATGGGAATAGTCACTGTTGGAAGGGCTGTGTAAAGATGGACATGCTAGTACATTATTGGTGGAGCTGTGAATCACTCCAGTGATTCCAGAAAGTAACTTTGGAATTATGCAGAGAGTGATTTAAATGCCCATATCCTCTGACCCAGACAGTATGCTGTTAGGCACGTGCTACAAAGTACTTGGCAAGAAGAAAGTCTCTACTTACACCAAAATATTTACAGCAGCACTTTTCATGATAGTAAAGATCTGGATACAAAGGGGGTGCCCATCACACGGGGAATGACTAAACAAAGCATGACCCATAAATGGAGTGGAATATTAAGGGACCGGTGTAAATGATAAACTCGAGCAATGCCTGGAAGACGTACATGAAGTGAGAAGACAGTGTGAAGACAGCGTACACAATTCAATGACTGTAACTGTGAATGACAGACTCAAAACCACGAAGATGGAATGCTATGGAATAACGCAGTCCATGTTGGCCCCCAAGATGAGATATGAGAAGGCACCTGTCCCTGCGCCTTTGCAGGGATGTGGGAGGGGGGCAGGTTATTGGGCTGCGGGTGAACACAGATGGCTTCAAAGGTCAGAGGCTGCCGATGTCCTGAAGAGTTTTCCTGCAATTATTTTCCTCTTCTTAAACATTTCTTTGCCATAAGGGATGGCTGTTTAGGGGGGAGGGTTAGGGCTGCAAGTGGAAATGTAAAAACAGAAAAAGAGCACATGGGGTAAGATGCTTTTGCAATGGAAATATAAGAAATATTTCTGCCTTCTGAATCAACTTCCCAAAGCTGCCCATTGGTAACTTGGAATTTCGGTTAGGGTTAGAAACAAATTTAGGGTTAGGGTTAAAGTTGGAGGGTTAGGGTTAAGTTAGGGTTAGGGGTCTGGTTAGCATGAATTTAGGGTTATGGTAAGGAAAAAATTTAGGGTTAGGATTAGGGTTTAGAATTGGAGTTAGAGTCAGAGTGCATTTAGGGTTAGAAACCAGTTTAGCTTTAGCATTTGGGTTGTGGTTAGCAAGGATTTAGGGTTGATGTTAGAGTTAGAGTCAGTTAGGGTTAGAAACAATTTTAGCCTTTGGGTTTTCCCTTTTCCTTTCCTCTTTCACCAGATTTGTCTTTTAGTTCAACTCTTTTTGTGATCTTGTCCATGGTTAGCCTTGAGATAACCACCTTGCTGGGATGAATACTCAAGCAGACTTTTGTCCCATTAGCTCATTTAGGGTTAAGGTTAGTATTAGAAATGGATGGCTTGGGTTTAGATGGGAATCTAAGGTTAATTCCAAAATAAATTCTTGGTTTATGTGATGAGCAGATCTCATTAGTCTGGGCTCCTGTGACTTCCTTGGCAGCTTTTTACCTTAGGTCCTTTCTCCTGGAATGAGACTGCTGGGGTCCTACTGACTCTAAAAAAGAATATAAGCTGCATTAAAACCCTGAGCAGAGAAATGATTAGAAGGAACATCTTCTGCCCTTTGTAGTCAGGTCTGACTCCTGTCACCTTGCTGCCCAAAGCACTCTATCCTCCACTCTTTCTCAAAGTCTGTCCAAGTTCATATTCATTTCTTCCCTGACACTCTCTATCCATCTCATCCTCTGCTGTCCCCATCTCCTTTTGTCTTTAACTTTTCTGAATATCAAGGTCTTTTCCAATGAGTCCTGTCTTCTCATTATGAGGACAGAATATTGAACTTCAGCCTCAGTATTTGGCCTTTCAGTGAACAGCCCAAGTTAATTTCTTTGAGTATTGACTGATGGATCATCTTCCTTTCCAAGGGACTCTCAAAAGTCTTCTCCAGCAGCACAATTTAAAAGCATAGGTTCTGCAACACTCAGCCTTCTTTATAGTTCAGTTCTCATAGCCATACATTACAAATGGTAAAACCATAGCTTTGAATATATGAGCCTTGATCAGCAAGATGGCATCTTTGCTTTTTAGTGTGTTGTCCAGATTTGCCCTCACTTTTCTTCCAAGGAGCCAGCGTCTTCTAATTTCATGGCTGCAGTCACCAGCTACAGAGATCTTTGAGCCCAAGAATATAAAATCTGACACTGCTTCCACTCCTTCTCCCTCTATTTGTCATGAAGTGATGGGACCAGTTGCCAAGATCTTATATTTTTGGATGTTAAGCTCCAAACCAGCTTTTACACTCTCCTCCTTCACCATCATCAAGAGGCTTCTTCATTCGTCTTCATTTCCTGCCATCAGAGTGGCACCATCTGCAGATCTGAGGTCATTGAAAGTTCTCCCAGCATTTGCTTTCGATTCATTGAGCCCGGCATTTGGTATGACACACTCCACATACAAGTTAAATAAAATAACAATATATAGCCTTGTTGTACTCATTTAGGGTTAGGGTTAACCTAACCTGAAGCTGGACTTCAGATTGAGAGGTGGGAAGGAGTGGGTGCTCCCTCTGGAGATGATCACCATGGAGAAAAAGAAAGCCTCTGACAGAGAACTGTCACCTTATCTTGCTCAAAACTAGACCTGCATCCCTCCTTTCTCATCCAAACCATGTAACCAAGTGAAAAATGACTTACTAATCATGAAAGACCCTTTGTGAGCAGACCATACCTCTGCTTCAGTACCAGAAGACCATCATCCAACACTTTCTTACAACTTCTGGCCCCCAAATGAAGCTGGACTAGAAGTCCTTGTTAGGGGCCTTGCCAGCAGACTCTTTCAGGAGGAAGGCAGACTGAGAGGCTCCCTGAAGAAGGGTCCAGGTGAACCTGAGGACAGATGGGCCACAGGGGCACGTCAACCCCCCCAAGATATGCCCTGAGCAGGCCCAGAGACAGTGGATCTCAGGTAACCAAGGATGGCAGTACGGGACAAAAGGCTTGATCTAATGATCAAGAGAACAGCAACCCAAGGAAAGTCATGCGTGGTAGGATGACATCCAAGTAGACCAGGTTACTCATTGGCCTGGCTTTCTCTTTAATAAGTTGCTTTAAAAATATTTGGAAAATACTGCTAGGAAAACAACCCACACAAGATAACAACTCAGGCACTACACAGCCTCTACTTTGTGTTACCCGAGCCTGAGTATGCCTACAATGACTTTGTGGGCCAACAGGGCTAACAGATGGTTGATGGTTGGCTTTTCTCTCCACCCTGGAGGAACTGGAAGCTAGGAAGCCTAAATGGGGAACCGATGCTGAGGCTGCATGAGACATGAGGGGGCCATTTTAAAATAGATCTGTTCAGACTGACTCTTGGGATTGGCTCACTTCCTTACAAAGAGAAAAATGCTAGTGGCCCTGATCAGAGCTTCTATGGCTGGTAATGGGTGTTCATGTAACAGCCAACATGGGCCAAACTCTCTAAACCTTGGGACCCAGAAACAGCCTGGACTGACAAGCAAGGCCCATAGGTATGCTGGACATCTGTGGATCTCCTGAAGGAAAGGGCCTGCCCAGCATACTGGACAGTGACAGAAACCAGCTCCATGTTTATTCTTAGCTGAAAGCATGACAGCTTCCTTCTCACTTCAGGAGACTGTCAGACACACCGTTTTGCCAGGTCCTCTGCCTTCTGCAGCATTCCCAGGGAACAGAAAGGAACATGGTGGCTGCTGAGGATTCTGTCTGCCCCATGCATGCCATTATATGCCCTGAGGCTTTGGATATCAGGCCCCAAGAAGGTCATGTGTGGGTTTCATTCCATAGTTTCTATTTTTCTCTCAGCTGGTCCTAGGGGGTCAGCAAGTGGTCACCTTCCTTTATCAATAGACCTGACTCCCTGTGGTCATCCAGGCATAAAGATTAGTTCTTAGGCTGCTGACAACCCAGAGGAGTCCTGTGACAAATTTGGAGGTACATCAAGACAAGTACCTGATGGAAAACTTAAGATAAAGATCCAAGGAATGAATCACCCTCTTCTGTGGAAGTGGGCCAATGTGTGAGCCAAGGGAGTCTTTCTTGGAAAGACCAAGTACCAGAAATACTGTGGATTTTATTTGGGGTGGGGTGAAGATGGATCAAAGGCTTGATTTCCCGGTCTTCCTCAGTAAAGATTAATATTTACATAGGTAGTAAGTATTTTCTCAAGAGGTTTTAGCTGCCTTATGTCAACCATCACTAGGAAACCAAAGAAGCCTAGAAACCAACCGAGGACAAGTCCATCAACTCCTTACCAAACAGTGGGATGGCAGCCAAGGGTAAGGCAGAGCTGGCACCTGCACAAGGAAGGAAGGAAGGGCATTTACCTCCAAATAGCAACAAGCTCAGGAAACCTTGACCAGGGACCTGAGAAAGATGACTCCAAGAAAATTCAGGGAGTATCTTGTGATATTAAGGAAGGAAAGGAGGAAGTCCTTAAAGATGTTTCTATCCAGCATTGTGGTGGCTGGCACCACTGCCACTGTGCCACAGGCCCATATGCTGTCTGATGACAAGTGACTCCCTGCCACCAGAATCCCAGAGGGTGCTCAGACGGAGGCACCTCAGAAGGTGAAATCCCTAGCCCCTCACCACACCTGACTAAAGAAGGGGTCCCCAGCCTTGGACCTTTGGAATCTGCCCATGTGGGTACTGGGGGGAGGGGAGGGGTTCCTTCCATGACTTTGAGGAATAACTGACTCAACATGATGCAGAGGTAGGTATGCTGGATTTTTACTAAAGGTCCCTCCCTTCAGATCTGTGGTCTTCTGTTACGTGGTTGTGTGACTTTGGGCCTGTCACTTCACTGTCATCCTCAGCTGCAAAAGAACGATTGTGCTAGATGGCCTAACCAACCTGATAGCTCTTTAAGAGTGGAGAGGCTCAAAATCCAAGGAAGCCCCTAACCAGCCATCTCTGACTAAACAGAATCATCAACTCCATTCTACAGATGAACCATCCCATGAGCTCAAGAAGGAAAAGACAACCTTTGAATGACCCAGGTGGTAACTTTTCACTCCTGGCCACCCAATGCTTTTCAACCAGCTGTGGCAGTCAGCTAATAGCTCCTTCAATAAGGTTCTCCTAGAGACCATCTACTCCAACACCCACCTTCACGAGGTGAGAAATATCGGATCTAGAAAGGAAAAGGAACTTGCCTGATTGCTGAGCTCTCATAAAGCAGCAACTCTTGGGCATCTGCCAGGGAGGGTGGACTGAGCTGGGGATTCAGGAACAAGGCATAGCCCCCACCTCCACTCTTCCTCCAAGCTCAGGGTTTCGTCTCTCTATCTGTCCCCAGGCCTTGCAGAGAAAGGGAAAGAAAAGTCTGTTCTCAGACAAAGCAGGAGAGGAAGTATTTTGCTGGAGAGGACCAGAGGGGAAAGGAGAGACCCAAACCTGTTTGGGCCGGGCTCCGAAATTGAAGGGTGTCTAGCCTCGAAATAAATGGAGAGAGGAGGGCTTTTTTTTTTTCTTTCTGTAGCCAATACTTGGTGCAGCAGAAAACATCGGAAAGGCCACCCTCCTCCATCACCCTCCTCCTCGTCACCCTCCTCCACCCGTAATTCACCCTTAGCAGGGCTGCTTTTATAGGCTCCCAGGAACTCCCCTTTCCAGAGGTTTCCTCCGATCTCTGCCTCATCCCATCTACTCAGCCCCTCAGCTGGGAAAGCTGAGGGGGGCACGTGGAGGTCGGGCCAGGACCAGCAGTGGGGATGGGGGAAGGTGGTGGTGAGGGCTAAGCCCACCTACAGACCATGATGCCCCTGGGGAGGGAGAGGGGGAGGAGCGCTGGGGATTGGAGGGTAGTTTACTACTGCCATTCAGGGAGAGTTGGTGAAATGACTGGCTCAAAGTCACCTGGTTCTGCCTCCCCAAGCCTTAGGAAGCTAAGGGAGTCTGGACTCAGTCCAGCTGAGCAAACCTAAGGGCCTGTGCTGGGCCTGAGAGCAACATCTGATCACTAAAAACACAGATATGGAGACTCTGAGGACTTGAGGACAGCGCTTGTGAGGACACATGCCCCTGGGGCTCGAGCTGCAAGGGGACCCAGATATGACCCATTCTGAGTCCTGCTGCATCTGGGGTGGCTGAGGGGGGCAGGTTGGTCATTGCCTGACCTGCCCCGGGTTCTTTGGGTATTCACTTAGCAGAAGTGGGGATAAAAACTGAGGCTAGACTGTCTGAGCTGACAGGGGGCTCAGGCCTACCCACATGCAAAGCCAAGTAGAGATCAAGAAACTGAAGGCAAGAAGAATAAAGTTGACTCTCCTTAAAAGTCCTTTGGGGGTCACAATAAAATCTCTTTTCTTTTTTTGTGGGTTTCTTTAAGGGGAGAGCTGGGGTCCACCTGAGCAAAACTCTCTTAGGCAGGTGTCTTCTCTTTCACCTGTTCCTTGGGGCTGACATTTTTCTCTTTCCTTTGCCCTAAGGAAATAAACCTGCCTTGATTCCTGAGTGACGTTAAGGGGCTGTCTAGAAGGAAACTCAAAGACTGGAGGAAGCAAGCTGGGGCTGGGGGTTTTCAGGACAACAGGTGAGTGTTTTCTCTGGGTCCCCAGAATAATCTGGCACCAGGCAGCTGTCGAAGTGGCCCCTGCCATAGGCTCTCTGCCCAAGAAAGCAAGCTTCCAGGAACAACATTTAAAAAGCTCTGTGGGCAGCTCTGGCTGGGGAAACTGAGGCTCTGAATCAGGGAAGAGGGCAGAGCTGGCCCAATTGGAGGGGGCTGCCTGGAAAGGTGCTGGAGGTTGTGGGTTCCCTCTTATTACAGGGACTCACTGGACACCAGATGCCATTTCTAGGTGTCAACCATTTACCAAAGGTTTGGTCTAAAGAACAAACAGAATCCATTTCCCCCTTAACCAAAGGTTTATCCTAAGAACAAACAGAATGGCGCACACCTTAACTAAGATTTGACCAAGGAACAAACAGAATCAGGCTATACATGTGCTATAACATGCTTATTTATTCTCATTAAGCCAGAGAATTGTGCGTGATGGAGTCAGAAAATAATTCTGAACTCAGAGGTAAACAAGATGAAGGAGATCCTTTATACACTTAGAGCAATCCCAGCTCAGGATGCCTGTGTCAACCAAGATAATCGTCTCCACACTCGTTTAACCATAATATGAGAAAGGAATTTCTTAATGGGATAGGTTGTAAATACAATAAGATAGGAGAATGTCAAGATGTTGATTGAGATTATAAATCCAGGATGTCTGTGTTTCTTTTATCATTAACATCTCTCTCTCTCTCTCATATATATATATATATATATATATATATATGACTGTATGACTATATATATACAGTCAACCATTACTGAGTTCGTTCTAAGAAAGACAAACAAAATTAAGCTTCATGTGCAGGTTTTTTTCTCTCCAAGCTTGTGGAATATGCATTAGAGATATGCATGGGAGCTCATTGTAGACCATGAACCCAAGGATGGACAGACAAAGGGGACCTTATATCTTCAGAGTAATTCCCTGTCACCCCTCCCTCCCTTCCTGGCTCAGAATGCCTATGTCAGCCAAAATTATGGTCTCCATATGTGTTAACCATAATATAAGAAAGGAATTTCTTAATGGGATAGATTATAAATACAATAAGATAGGAGAAGTGTTAAAGTGTCAATTGAAATTATAGATCCAGGATGTCTGTATTTCTTCTATAATTAACATGACATAATATAACATAACATAACGTGTCTCTAGAATACCAAGATAGTGTCTGAGTCAAGGCACCTTGTCCTTGGTAGTCATAAACAGAAGACTGCTTCTGGTCAGCTTCATCTGGTCTTATAGTTGCTGACACAGGAAGGGGCATTTCAGGTTCACTCAGAGAGCAAAGCAAAGCCTATCTGTAATGCCAGAGCACACAAAGCATTATGGTAGGTTAAGCTCAGAGTGGGCCAAAACATCTTTCTTCTGATTGGCCAATCCAGGTTTTATTCCTTTCTCAGGTGATGGGGGGGCTCAAAAATGGTTCACATAGACTAGATTAGAGGGCACTGCCCTGGGTGTGAATGGAGTAGCACAGCTTCTGAGGGGCCATGTAGACCTCATCCCACCTCACCTTGCATACTTCAAGTGACAAGAAACTCATTAGTTTTTGAGGTAGATCAGCTTGTTGGATGTCTGATGTCTAGACGTTTCTTCCTTTTTTACCTTTAATTGGCTCTGTTATGTGGAGCTGGCAAGTCAGTCAACCAGGGCTTACCCTGCCTCAGGCCCTGGGGATACAGAGAAGGGGCCAAAAGGTAACACATGTGACACACACAGCTTACACAGGTGCAACCCAGACCAAAACCACCAACATGCAAAACCACACACCGGCTGTGGGATGGCCTGGAGGAGAAGGAACAGCTGTGACACCATCAGTGACTGTGAGGTCTCGAGCCTGAGTGACTGACAGAATCTAGTGGTAGGGGGGTTTCGAGGCCCCTATGCGTGGTGAGCTCAAGTCATCTGGTGGTGGGCAGTGGCCATGCTAGCAATATGGTGGGTTGATCACTGCAGCCCTCTGGTGGCCAGGAGCCCCTACTGCAATCTGCGGTTAGTTTACATGAACTTTGTTTTCCTACTTGGGTTTGGTCCGTTATATACAGAAGAGCTGATCAGAAGTTCATTTCAGATCTTGCAGTGTTTCTGAAGATTTTGTTTCAATTAATTTTTAATTGACCATCTAGCATTCCCTAAACTATCATATCATCTATAAACAGTTATAATGTCTTACCCCTCTCTATGAATATATATATATATATATATATATATATATTTAATATGTTGCTATAGCCTGGATTTCTGGAATTACATTAAGTAACAGTGGGGATAATGGAAATCCTTCATTTACCTCTGATCCTATTAAAATGCCTCTACTCAAGTCCTGTTACAGATAACCCTATAATGGTTTTAGAGAGAGACTAGTCACCATTAATGAGGAATGGATGACTTATTCTTATGTTTCCTAGTGTTTACTTTTGTTTTTTTAAACAGAAATGGATGTTTTTTTTCTGAAGCTCTCATTTTTGCATTGTTATCTGATTTTTATCGTTTTCATTCATATGGCCTATTATGTTGATAATTTACCCAATATTGAACCAAACCTGCATTTCTACTCTGAATAAGCATTTGTATTTGTTTCTGTAACATCTTTGCTAATATTTTATTTTTGAAAATGTTGCTAATGTATTAGGAATATTTGTTTATAGTTGTCTCTCTCTAGTTTAGGAATCAAAACCATGTAAGTATCCTATTTTTGTGAAGAATTTGTAGGATGTGGGAATTATCTTTTGACTTCTTAATAGAATTTGCTTGTAAATATATCTGGTCCTGGATTCTTTTCTTTGAGATTTCCTTTATAGCTTACTCAGTTTCTTTTTTTTTTTTGAGATTGGGTTATCTAAATTATCTATATTTCTATTTGTGTAATCTGTTAATCTAGATGTTTTGTGTACTTCAAATACTCATCCATTTAATTTAGTTGTTGAGTTTATTTGTGTGTTGGGTATAATTGCTTCTAATTTCTTTTGCTTGATTTTGTTATGAATGATCCTTTTTCATTTTGACACTAGTAATTTGATTTTCCCCTCTATTAAAAATAATAATGGTTTACCTTTTTTCTTAAATGGTTTGCACTTTTTCTTTTTTTTACAAATTCATGGAGGAAGGCAGCAATGAAGGACTTTTCAATCTCTTATTTTTCTCTTTTCTTAAAATGTTTAGAGAGAAAATTTCAATTATGGGTTGCTTTTGCTGAATCACCAAAATTTTGGTATTAGGTGCCTTATTGTTTTCTTTGAAAATATCATTTGTTCTTTGACACATGAATTTTTAGGTGATTCATTTAGTCTTCATCTAGTGTTTAATACTTCAGTGGTTCTTTGCTGAATATAACTTTTATTGCATTGTAATTAGTAATGTATTTTAATTTTACATCTTACTATATATATCATGTTTGTAAATGTGCCATGCAGTCCTGAAAAATGTATACTGTATATTTGCATTCAGTAATGACCAAAGATCTATTTAACTTTTTCTCTAAAAATTTAAACTTTTCTAGAATCTTATTCAGGTCCTAGAATTTCCTTAAAATAGGTTAATATATCTCTGAAATGGAAACATCCACAAATATTACAATTTTTCGTTTCAATTTGTAACTCATTGAGCTTTTCCATGAAATATGTGGATGTCATGCCATTCAGTGCAGATATATTAAATATTGATATTCATTGTCTGGGGTACCTTTCAGCATACTGGCTTTCCTGTTTATCTCTTTTAATTGAATCTATTTTCCCTGTTGCCTTGTATGAGAACATAATTGCCAACCCCACTTTTCTCCCTTTTCTGTTATTTCCCATACCCCTCTTTGCAAAGAAGAGGGGTGGGGGTGGGGAAAGGATGGTGCTTAGTACCAGTAATCAATGCTTGATGCAACCCTCTAATGTGGACAGGTGTTGTATTATTTGCATTTCAGAAAGTTGACTAGAAAGGGCGCACATAGGGCCTAGACAAACTAGAAAGAGAAGGAGGCCATTTGGAATTTTGGCCTTTGACTTTCCCAACTGTATCTTTCCCCTGTGGGTAGAACCCAGTAGAACCCTGGTGAGTCTGCTCTTCCCTCCAAAGCAAGAGAAGAAAGAGCATGATTGTGTTTGTGCTTTCCTCCTTATTTATTGTTTCCAGGGTTCCAGATGAGCCAGGTCTCCTCTCAACATTGCTTGATGCCATGGATCTCCTGTGACATGGAGATGATCTGAGCAGCAGAGGCCTGGCTTTGAAGCCACCCAGGTGCTCGCCAATATTCTCTAAGTGTCCTGAAGTGGTTAAGGACAAGAGTTGTTCTCTGGCTTCCTTCAAATCCCAGCTAAATCTCACCTTCTACCAGAAGGCTTTCTGAATTCCTATTCTCCCTTGATGTAAATGGCTTTCCTCTATCTCTTTTTTTCCTCCATATCTATGACCTCACCTAGAGATGTGGGAGCCATTCTTTTAGAGACGACTCAGGACCATGGACAGAGGCTAGCCCCATCAGCCAGAGGAACTTCAGCTTCTCTCCATCATGCAAAGTTTCTTTGCTATGGAAACAGACTGCAGGATACTTCTTGTGTGTGTGTGTGTGTGTGTGTGTGTGTGTGTGTGTGTGTGTGTGT
>NW_020949971.1:207773-252133 GCF_900497805.2 Vombatus ursinus
TGTGTGTGTGTGTGTGTGTGTGTGTGTGTGTGTGTGTGTGTGTGTGTTTGCGTTTCAAGCTTACCTAGTTCTAGCAGTATCCTGGCCCATAAAACCCACCTTCCTCTATAGTATATCACCTACCTTCCCTATTCCATCAAAAAAAGAAAAAGTTAGCCAGTTGGAATGGTGAAGGTTGTTACTATATTGTATAAAGTTAAAGGCTTCACCCTTGCTGTTAACTGTATTCTATTGGTCTTCCATATAGAGTATTTTTTTTTTTTGGTGAGGGCCATTGAGGTTAAGTGACTTGCCCAGAATCACACAGCTAGTGAGTGTTGTGTGTCTGAGGCTGAATTTGAACTCAGGTCCTCCTGACTCAAGGGCTGGTGCTCTATCCACTGCACCACCTAGATACCCCTATAGAGTACTTTTTGTCAGGTGTTAGGTGAGTGTTGCCAATGTGTTATTTGTGAATCCACATGAATATATTTAAATGTGCCTTATAAGTATGTGTGAATAGATGTTTCTAGATCTTCCTTTGTCCACCCCTCTCCCAAGAGAAATTTTGATTCCTACCAGCCAGGGAATTAGTGACCATGAAGCTGGTCACTTTGCTATCCTCGCAGAATGGGCCCAGTATCCAGAGATGAGGTACTGGGGCTAGAATTATAGCTATCTACCCTCCCTCCGCATCATCAGTCTAGGGGAAATAATATTTAGATCCTAACTGTGCTCCTGATTGCTATCCCTTTAACAGGGAGGACATTTCCACCAAATGTCAGTTTCAAAGACCATTACACATTGTGAAGAACAAACAAACTTATTTTTCCAAAACAAACAAAAACCTAAAGTTAAGCAGATTATGCCATACCAGATAATACACAGTGAGTAGGCTCTCCCACTGAGAAAGAGCTAGTAAGATTCAAGTACAAGCGAGAGTCCCCCATCTCAGTCCAGGGGAAGATTCCCCAAAGTCTAATATGGAATGCTGGGAATAGGGATGTGGTCAAGGTACCTGTTCTTCTGCATGTTGCCTTCTTCCTGGGGTCCTTCTCTCCTTTCAGGAACCTCTCCTTGAAGAGATTGTGGAACTACATGGGTCCTCTGTCAAACATTTATTAAGCACCTACTATGTACCCAGAGACTACGCTAAACTCTACGAGTACAAAGAAAGGTAACATGGTCCCTGCTCTCAAGAAGCTCACAAGGAGACAATGTACAAATACCTATGTACAAACCAGCTATACACAGGATAAATTGGGAAGACGCTAGAATTGAGGGGGATCTGGAAAGGCTTCCTATAGAAGGTGGCATTTTAGTTGGGACTTAAAGACAGTTGGAAGCTGGAAGAACTAGGATCCCTGCCTAACCCCACCTCTCCAAGGGGCATGGACCATTGGGTAATCATTTTCCACCAACGAAGAGAGTCTTATGCAAATGGACTTGAGCTCTGAGTTACCTTACTAATAGTGCCATCATGGGATAACATCTCACTTGGAACTCCTGCCTTGAGTTCACTCTCCATTGTTCACCAGTTTCTCAGGAATTCTTCTTAATCATTGTCCATGGAAGCCCTCTTGACCCAGCATGCATAATCCCCATTGGAGAAATGCAAATTCAGAGAAGGTCAGAACCCTTCTATTTCTGCAACAGTTCTGGAACCCAGCATTCCAGCCCTAATCAAAGGGCACTTAGCAACTGCTCCAGTCCTTTAAGAGAAGCAGTCTGGTGTAGAGAAACACTGCTGAATCAGGGTCAGAGAGCCTGGGTTCAAATACTGACTCTGCCACTGATTACCTGTGTGTAGCTTCTGGTAGGTCATTGCCCTTCTCTGGGATGTGTCTGTTTTCCATGTTGAGAATGAAGAGGTTGGATAATACGCCCCCTAAGGCCTCTGCAACTATAGGGCTATGTTCTGACTTGGTTCTGGTACCTCTTATGCCAAGGCAGCCCCCATACTTTAGAGGGCAACCCCTTGCTAGCTCATCCCTGGCACCATGCTCAGGGCTTTGCCCATAAAAGCATGAATTGAGGAATGAGATGGGCAAGAATTAGAGCCTGCATATACAGCAATTGGTACCAATGGCCCATGTGGGGACGATTCCCTGATCTCTGGGAGATGAGTTTGGCAGATATCTCTGGCTCCCACCCTCCACTGGATGCTGTTTACTTCCCCTTAGCCGATAGCTGTTCACCCTCCGCCCATAATTGTATAGTTGTATATGTCTCATATACTTATATATTATATTATATTATATTGCATTGTATTGTATTGTATTGTATTATATTATATTATATTATTATATTATATACTTAAATCCCAAGTATACACTTAGGGATAAGGCAGGTTAAGCCAGTTGGAAGCCATTGCCTGGGGTGTAGGAGGAGCCACAGGGAATTCCTGGTTGAGCTCTAGGAAATAAGCCTGATTCAAAATGAGGGTCCCTGGAGGGTTTCTCCAGCTCTAGGATGGAGGCTAAGGGAGGCTAGGAGTGGCAGAAGTTGATCCCTCTCCATCTGTGTTCTTTGGTATCTTGGCCTCAGACCACACTCTCTTCAGACCTGCCTGGGTCCTCTTCCCAAGCCCCATACCCTCCGAGGGGTGGAGTGGTATGGTGAAAAGGACTGGCCTTTACAGGCAGAGAACTTGTTTGGTTCCCAGCTGGGCTGCTTCTGCTGTGTGTCCTCAGGCAAGCCTCTAAGCCTCTCTTGGCCTCTGATTTCTCATCTGTGACGTGGTAAAGACGGAGCTGGATGGACTTTGAGGGCCTTCCCACCTCTAAGTACATGATCCTAGGAGTCTCCTAATGGCTGTCAATTTGCTCACGTTGGGGAGACTCTGACCTCCTTTCCCAGCCAGTCACAGGGAAGCCACCTAACATCTGACATGGGGAGGGCACTTCTTGATTCCCCTGGGCATGACAAGCTTCCCAGGGTCTGTCACTTTCTCTTGCCATGTATAGCTTCCTTCACTGGCCTGTAGTTCTTTGGCATCCTTCAGCTGTTTGCTTATACACAGAGTGTTACAACTTGTTTGGCCCCCCCAGTCAGTCAATCAATAAGCATTTATTAAGCATTTGCTAATAGCTCTCCAGGCATTGTGCTAAGCACTGGAGATACAAAGGAAGATAAAGACAGTCTATGTCCTCAGGGAGCTCCAGATCTGATGGGGGAGGCAACATATAAACAGCTTTGTACAAAGGTCCACTGGTGATATATTAGAGGGAAGAAGGGTTGGCAGAGCCTTCCTGGGGAAAATGGGATCTTAGTTGAAACTTGAAGGGAGCTCGGAGGCAGAGGTGGGGAAGGAAAGCATTCTGGGCATTGGGACAGCTGGGGAAAATGCCAGCAGCTGGGGAAGAGCCAGGAAGCCTGGAAAGGTAGGAGGGAGCCAGGTTATGGAGGTGATACAGATATGGAGTTGATTGAATAGGGGAATAATACAGTCAGACAGGCACTTGAGGAAAATCATTTTGGTGGCTGAATGGAGGATGGACTGAAGTAGGGAGAGCAGACCCGTCCATGTTACCCCCCCCATAGCACCTATGGCAATAATCCAGAGGTGAGGGGATGAGGGCCCACATCAGGGTGTGGGGGGGCAACAGCAGAGGAGAGAAGCGGGTTTATTCAAGAGATGTTGTGGAGGTGAAATCACCAGGGCTTAGTAACAGCTTAGATATGGGAGGTGAAAGAGGGAGAGAGGAGTCCAGGTGACTCCTAGTTTGTGAGCTTGAGGGACTGGGAGGTTGGTGATGCCTCAACAGTAACAGGAAAGGTGTGTGGGGGGGGAAGGGTGAGGAGGAAGGTTAATGAGTTCAGTTTTGGGTATGTTGAACTTAAGGCATCCATAGGACATCCGGTTCAAGATGTGTAATGGGCAGTTGTAGAGGCAAGACCAGAGGACAACAGAGGGGTTAGGGCCAGATAAGTAAACTTGAGAATCATTGGTATAGAGGGAGAAGAGAAGAGGTCCCAGGACAGAGCCCTGTGGCACCCACCCTGCTAGCAGGCATGACCTGGATGAAGATTCAGCAAAGGAAACTGAGAAGTAGTAGCCAGATAGGAAGGAGGAAAACCAGAAGAGAGAGTGCCTTCCCAAAAACCTAGGGAGAAGAGTCTCAAGGAAGACAGGGTGATCGACAGTGTCCAAGGCTGCAGAGAGGTCAAGGAAAAGGACCGAGAAGAGGCCCCCACTTAAGTGCAGGGCTACAAATACAAGCAAAAAGAGAGACCATCTGGCCTTGGGAAGGAGAGAGAGATGGGGGGCTTTAGGGAAGGAGTGCTGAAGGCAGTGGGTGCTCTGGGCATGGCCCCCTGGAGCCTGGGAGAGGACCCCCTCCCCCACCCTCATCTAGAGCCCATCTACTCCATCTCCTCCCCCATCAGACAGTTGAGGAAACTGAAGTACAGGGACCTGCCCAAGGTCACACAAGGAGTGAGAGTCAAAAGTAGGACTGGAACTCAGAGGCTCTTCTAATTGAAGAAGGTGGGAGATGGGACTGGACAGACCACAGGGGCGCTGGCCAAGAGCTCCTGGCCGCTTTTATTCCATCTTTTGTTCAGAGCTCCATCTTTGCTCATTTTTCCCTATGCCATGTTGCCACCCTGTGGCCATCGGCTGCATCGCACCCTCATTAACTCACAATGTCCTAGTCAACAGATTCTTTCCATGGGATTGTCAGGGAGGGGAGGGCCCTGCTGGGGTGCCACGCTGAGCCCCATTGCTGTGACACATATGTCTCAGCGACCCCATCACACACAGGGCCAACAGGCCCGGGGCAGCAGAGAGCCCTGGCTCATCACTGGGCTTTGGGGAAGGGCAGTGGGGTTGGGGAATCACCATGCCCCTCTGGCACTCTGGTTCATCAGAAATTGCTCCTGGCCTTTATCTGTGCCCTCATTCTCTGCCTGTGGCCATGTGACTCTAACCCTCCAACTCTGACTTTCTCTGGAGATCTCGAGAATGAGGGTGGAATTGTCATATTCGGTCATAGTTTCAGCAGTGTGGTTTATGGACATCTCCCTTTCACCCAAACCACCTCCCTCTCTGTCTTCCTGCAGGCCCCATCACCATCACTCCTCTCATTGATGCCTCCTCTTCCTAGGCCTGGACCCTCTGAGGGAAGGGGGGGAGGGGTTGGGGGAATGGCCCCTTCCAGGTGAACTGTGGCCTTATAATCCCCCAGGAGAGAAGAAAAGAGCTGTGTTTGAGCCCTTCAGGGGACTGGGTTAGAATGTGCTTTCTTCTCCCCCTTCAGAGGCACCCTGAATTCTGTCTGGTTTTATGAGGTGATTGAGTATCTCCCCAGGTGCTGTGCAGACCATGAGGGAGAGCATATGGAACTCTAGAGTGTGGACCACAGCTGGCTCCCTTCTCAGAGAAACTAGCTCCCAGGGGTTGTGGGCCCCTCTCTATGGGACCTGGCCAAAGGTCAGGCTCTGTTTCTAAACATTCCCATCTCGTATTTAGTGTCTTTAATAAACTGACTGGAAACAAAATGTATTTGAAAAGAAAAAATGGGTATATGTATTCATCTGTGTGTGTTCATTGAGCCCAAGGGTACCTCTGAGGACAATTTACAAGGGAGACCTTGGGCCTCTAGGTTCCTGGCCACTCCCCAACCTGGCCAGAAATGTGATAGATGATTTATTCCTTCATTTGTCCCTTCAGTTGTTGTTATTTAGTTGTTTCAGTTGTATCTGACTCTCCGTGACTCCATTTGGGGTTTGCTTGGCAAAGATACTGGAGTGGTTTGCTATCTTCTTCTCCAGCTCATTTTACAGATGAGGAAACTGAGGCAAGCAGCGTTAAGTTGACTTGCTCAGGGTCACACAGCTAGTAATTGTCTGAGGTCAGATTTGAACTCAGGAAGATAGGTTTTCCTGATTATGGGCCTAGCACTCTCTATCCTCTGCTCTACTAGCTGCCCAATCTGTCTGAGCAAGCATTTCTTATCATTCCTTGAAAATTTTGCCTTAAAATTTGAGGCCAAAATGTCTGTTGTAGCCCTCTAGGTTTGAACACTATTTGGGATAGGGGGCAGGCTGTGAACCTGTGATTTCATTGGCATTGGGAGCTTTCCGTGAGGAAATTCCCTCTACCAATGCACATTGGTGCATTTCTCTTAGTGAGATAAGAGTCTTCCCTAACGGAATCTTTATCCTACTCACCATTAGCTGCTTCCCCACTATCTACAAACACATCCATCTCCCACCTTCAGAAACCCTACCCTCTATATCTTCTGCTCTTTGTAGCTAAATGCCTGGGAAAGACTGTCTATACTCGGTTCCTGACTGCCAACCCCCCCTGGCCTTTTCTCAATCTTCATCCTTTTTGACCTTTCTGTGACCACCCTCGTATCTGTCCCTGCTGCTCTCTTCTCTCCAGATCTCACGACCCCATTCTCTCCTAATTCTCCCCCTCCTTATCTGACCGCTGCTTCTCAGCTTCCTTTGCTGAATCTTCACCCAGGTTCCTCCTGCTCACGGTGTGTGTGCCCCTCAAGGCGCTGTCCTCACCACCTTTTCTCCTTTCTCTGTGCTATGATCCCATCAGTTACCAGATGTTAAATTCTCATCTCTACGAAGGTGGCTCTAATTGTCAGCTCCACCCTCTCCCCTGCCTTCCAGGCTCACATCTACAACTGCCTAATGCACGTCTCCAATTGGCTGTCTGTCCCCTTGACATTTTCAGCTCCATAAGCTCAGTTTGGGATGTGGTCTTTTCCCTGGCCCATCCCCTGGGGAGGGCACCACCCTTCTCCCAGTTTCCTGGCTCACAGCTTGGGGGTCCTCCATAATTCCTCTCTCCCCATCTAAGCTGTGGCTAAGCCCTGTCCATTTGACCTTCATAATATCTCCTTGTAGATGCTCCCTTCTCTCCTCTGACCCTGCCACCCCCTGTGGCAGGCCCTCATCACCTCCTACCTGGACCATGGCAATGCTGCTGGGGGGGTCTGCCTGCCTCCAGTCTCTCCCCACTCCAGGTCATCTCTGCACAGACGCCAAACTGATCTTTCAAAAGCTCAGGTCTGGTCCTGTCCTCACCCTATTCAGTCAACTTCAGTGCCTCCTAGGATAAAATATCAAATAATAATAATGACGACAATTATTAATATAGCACCTACTACGTGTGGACACTATGCTAAGTATTATCTCATTTGATCCTCACAACATCCCCAGGAGGTAGTTACTATTATTCTTTCCATTTTACAGATGAGGAAACTGAGGCAAACAGTGGTTAAGTGACTTGCCCAGGATCACACAGCTAGTGAATCTCAGAGGCTGGATTTGAATTCTAGTCTTCCTGATTCCAGGCTCAACAGAAGGCTCTCTTGGGCTTTTAAAGTTCTTTCTATCCTTACCCCTTCCTACCTTTCCAGACTTATTCCCATATTCTCTGATGCAGTGACAATGGCCTCCTTGCTATACATATTCTCATTTTAATTATATTTATTTTATTTATTAAGTAGGCATTCAAGAAATGCTAGTTGACTTACATTTTTTCCCAGGGCAATGAGAGGTTAAATGATTTGCCCAGGTTCCCATAGCCAGTTATGTTTTAGAGGCAGGACTCCACTCCAGCCTTCCTATATCCAGAGCCAGCTCTCTACTTGCTACATTAGATGTCTGGTTTTATATTAAAAAATAACTTTCAAAATATAATCAAAAATAATTTGTTGAAGGAATTTGACAAGAGGGGATGTCTTAGCTATGTATAGACATACCAGACAGACAGTGTAGATAGACAATCTTAGAGGAAAAGCACTAGCAGTGGGAGGGGGGAGTGAGGGAGGGGGGAAAGGCTGACCAGCCAAAGCCTCCTGCGGAGGGCATTTGTGGTTCAATTTTTTTAGTAAATGCTTCTTCAAAAAGGTGATGGAGTCACCTGGCTGATTGTTGATGGGAAGAATATGGGTAGGGGCTCAGGAAGCATAGTACCAGAAGCCCCAGCCCCTCTTGGTTGCCCTTAGAACTCTGAGGACAAGAGTTCAAGTGACCCTTGGTCATCTTGTGTGTTCTGTTTCATGGATTTAAAGACATGATTCTGAAGAGGGGCCCACAGACTTCATCAAGATGCCAAGGAGATCTGTGACTCCAAAAAGGTCAAGAATTTCTGTCTTTAAAAAAGAAAAAAGAATTCCTGTCTTAGAAGACATGACAATTAGTGCAATTTGCTTGGTGACTGACCCTCTGATTACTCTTATTAAGGGAGGCATAAAATGTTTAGAGGTTTTCTCTTCAAGGGTGTTTGTACTGAAATCCATCAAGGCAGTTTCACAGCTCAAATGGAAAAGAGAATCTCTGGAGAGGACTGCCCCTGCCTAGCCCGCCTGATGCCTCATCTGTGAATGACATCGTGCTGGTTAGGTCAAACCCTGGAGTCCTGCAGGGTCTCTGAAATGAGAGCCGTCATCCCTCTGGCTTCAGTTTTCTTATCTAGAGAATTAAAGCATTGGATGTGATGGCCCCTAAGAATCTATCTGGCTGTAAATCTCTGATCCATAACCCCTAAGGTAAATCATGTGAACATGTGATTATTATTATTGAATATTTCTCCCTCTTGAATGTTTATCTTGCCAAATATGTCAATGAGAAAGGCCAAGCCATAGTAAAGTCCCACATTTTAGGTTAACAGCTGAAGCTGGAGTTCAGTCTTTACCACCTTTCTGCAGCTATTGCTCCACTTCCAACTTTCCTGCCTCAGTTTCCCCACTGTTCCTGCTCAGGCTGGAGACTGCACAGTCCTGAATCTTTTCCTTCCTTGGGCTCCTGAGCACATTCCACCAAGCAACCACTGCATTTGGGGTGAGATCCCCCAAACTTGATGGGAGTGGGATGGGTGTGTTTGATTAAAAAGGGAATGTCAGGGAAAATGAACAAAGCCAGGCAGTCCCCTCATGTTAAAGATTTAATAGTGCAATTGTTGGTTACATTCTGGACAGTCATTCATAGCGAGTTATAAACCTTTTCCTTGTTCATTTACTTCCCTGGTAGTCATGAAAAGCTTTATTTACAATAAAGGAAAAAAAAACCCACAAACATGTTGAGTTGAGGTATAAAACCCAAAGACTGTCTGATATATAAATACAAGTCTATTTTAAATAATACTCTGTATCATGCCTTACCTGTGTTACTCAATGGGACGGTATGTTCAACATACAATCTTCCCTGGAAGAGGTCTGAGACGGAATCTACAAGGTCTAGGTATTCACAAGGAGCACGTGTTCAAGAACCCTGATGGCACATTGTGGCTGAATCGGATCTGCTCCTCCCTCACACACACATCCACGCACATGCACACAGTCTCTTCATCAAGAAGAGTTTCTGAAGTAACACTGACGATGGTAACTGAGGGGCACAATCAGCCAAGGACAAGCCTTCCTGATCACGCTCACCTACAAGTAGTCCATGACTGATCGGGACAAAAGAGGGGGATCCAAGAACACAGGGCTGGTGGAGACAGATCCCACCATGACATGGGCACCTGCAGGAAGAGCTCCTGGCCAAAAGAGCTCTTTGGAATCGTGTCCTGAGCAAGGAAACCCAAGAGATGAAAGAACAGTAAATGGCGGTGCACCAAGGAGGGCTTGACCAGAAAGGGCTCCAGCGTCTTGTGGTGCCTTGGGTTTGCACAGACTTTCTAGGGAGACATGGGGCTCCCCCCTCCTTCAGCATTTTCTGCTCTGGACATTAATACTGAGTGGACTTTAGTCATGATGAGAAGCTTTTGCCTTTTGATAGAAATCATCAGAACGTGTGGCCCTCATTATGATTTTAGCTTTGGCACTAGCATATTCTTCATCCTTATCCTAACCTCTGTTCTTTAAAAAACAAAATACTCCAATTGCTGGATTCTAATTTTCCTGCCTTAAAACCAGCTGGGAGTGAGATAGGACCTTCAGTGTGGGATCATTTACGGCGAGAGTGGATTCATTGTCATGTAGAGATGCGACCCTCAGAATGGAGCTCCTAACAGATGTGGATGAAGGGGATCTGCTCAGGCTGGAATCTCCCACACTGGCTCCCCTAAAGACAAGGGAGGAAATGGGTTCACTGGGGAAGTTTGCTGGGCTCCCCTGATGCAAGAGGGTCACTCCTCATTGGTCCCGGGAGGGGTCAGAGATGATGCAATGGAAACGTCTCGCACATTCTGGTGGCCTGCCAGCCTCACACAGCCCACTCCCCGTGTCTGCTCCGCATTCAGTCATGGATGCTCACTCATACACACATCTCTCTATGGAAACTCATTTTCCATGGCTGGAGTTGGAGAGAAACGCCTTTACCCCCACCCAAACACCCCCTCCTGTGGCAGCCGCTCTGCTTGTCCTCCAGCCCAGGGCCAGTCAGGGGCAACAGCCCAGGAGAAGGGAGTCTCTTCATCTTATCCCCTAAAAGAGTCCTGCTTCGCAGAAGCAATCTCAACATGGTACAACAGATGTTTTTCCACAGGGCCATGTGTTCCAGTCAAGATCAGCTCTTGTGATGCATCTATTGTGTGATCACTGCCCACCCAGCTTGGCTCCTGGTTTGTGGTTTGATCTGTCCTGCCTAGAGTTGGCCCGTTTATCTAGAAACAAAACCATCGGTGGTCTTGGGCCAGATGCAGAGTCTCAGCCTGTGGGTCTGTCGTCACCTGGATTTCCCATCTTTGGAATCCAAGCTTGGACGACTGAAAGAATCTCGGATCTTCACCACTTCAGCTACACACAAATGCCCAAATGCCTTCGTGTACCATTCTGGTATGTGGCCCCTAAAATGGAAGGAGAAAGTGAGTCACCAGCCAGGTGGCACAATGCTGAGGAAAGGTGACGGTACTTCAGGAGATGTCTGGATTCATTCCCAACACACAAAACATCAGGACATTTTATTATTCTCATGACTCTAAACTGACCGTGGCAGTCTAGTACACAGCAGGCGTTTAACCGGGAATCACAGAATCTGAGAGCTGGAAGGGAGCTCAGCAGTCTCTAGGCTGACCCATACAGAGAGGAATCTCCACAAAAACATCCCTGACAGCTGGTCCTCCAGACTCTGCTTGGTGCCCTCCATGGAGGGGAAGGACAGCCTCTTCCACTCGGGAACAGCTCCCATGACCTCAAGCCTAAACTTGCCTCTGACATCTCTCCTTGTTGCACCTGGTTCTGCTCTCTGGGGTCAGACAGAATGAGTGCTGTCTTCATCAAATTCCTGAAGATGGGGTCCCCTGAATCTTCTCTTCTCCAGTCTAAACACATGACATCCTTTGCAGTATTGTCCTGTTTGGTCTCCCCACCTCCACTCAATCTGTCTCTTCTCTAATCTACCCTCCATCAAAGCATCATTCCTAAATCAGGCATGGATCTAGCCACGGCTCCCCCTTTCCCTCTAGTCTCACAGAAGAGCTCTGGTGCTGAAGGCTCTACCCAGTCTGCCTTGTCAGGCACACATGACTCCTCCCTTCTGTGCCCCCTCGGGTCCAGCTGCAATGGCCTGCTCACTATTCCCCACACATGACAGTCCGTCTCCCACCTCTGCCCTTGCGGAGGCTGCCTCCTCATAGACACCTCTTAGAACCCTGAGCTTCCTTCAAAGTTCAGCTCAAGGGCGGCCACCTCCTATGTGAGCCCTTTCCTGATACCTCCCCTTCCACCCTGAAATTCCCCTGTATTCAGTTGCAAGTAAGCAAATTGATTCTGTGATATCTGCTTCTTCTGTTGGTTCATTTTCGCATCCCCAGCACCTGGCCCAGAATCTATGTGGAGAAGGTGTTTGTTTACAGATGCTTGTTGACTGACTATCTGCTGTGGTCTACTGTGTCTTCCCCAGCCTGTTCATCCTCACCAGAGCACTCCTTACTTGTCAGGGGTGCTGTCCACATCAGCCTCCCTGGGCCTTGGTTTCCTCATTCAGCATGAGGGGGTTGGCCTCATTATCTCTAAGGTCCTTTCCACCGCTAAATCTATGCATCTATGACCACTACTCTGGGCTTCAGTTTCTTCCTCTGCATAAAAAGTAAGGGGGTTTGTCTCAATGACCTCTGAGGTTCCTTCCAGGTCTAAATCTATGGTCCTGTGACTTCCTGGCCTCAGTTTCCCGCTTTGCAAAATGAGGGAGTTGGCCTTGGTTACCTCTCAGGGCCCTTCTAGCTCAATGTCTCTGACCCTATGACTTTCCTGGGCGCCAGCTTTGGTCTGGGGGGTCTACTGGGACCTCTCTTACAGCGATAATGCTTCTAGTAGTGTGGACTGTGATCAGTGAAATTAGTCCCCAGTCAGGGGAGGATGAGATCCCAGGAAGGCTTCCCATTGGTTTAGAGTAGACAGGCTTGTGAGCACTGAAATCTTGTTCCTCAGGTGCTGCTGCCCTGGGGATGTTGCTCAGGCCCTTGGAGCTACCTAGGGAAAGGGAGGTGCTCTAGGGCTGAGCAGAGAACATGGGTCTTCCACCTTCATGACCCATGACCCATCATCCCCAGTGGAAGCCAACGGGGGGAGGCACTCTGCCTTGTGTCCCCTCCTAGAATTAAACCCAGGTCTGGCCTGACCTCTGCCTCCCCCCACCCCAAGGCCTGGGATACAGGTACTTACCGCAGGTCACTCCGGCACATGTAGGTGAGCTTGGATCTCCCGGCCCCACAGGGCTCAACCAGGTATCGAGCCAAGAGCACGTTTACCCTTACCCCAATCACAGGGGCTTGGGCGTGATCCACGGAGGTGAGCAAGAGCATGCAGGCCCCCCTGGGTAAGTTGGTCCTCCAAGTTCTGTGGAGACAGAGATGTGGAACCTAAGAATGGTGATTACAACAGCTCCCATCCCTGACCCACTTTCAGGGGCTGTAAAGCACTGTAGGCATTGGGGCATTTGGGCCCCAGAGCCTCCCAGTGAGCAGAAACATGCTTTTACAAATGTGGAAACTGGGGTTTGTAGAGGTAGAGTGAGTGCTAATGGTCCTATAGGCAGGAGGGTCACAGGTGGGATTTCTGACTCCCAGCGCATTGGTCTGTGGGCAGCAGCAGCAGCAGCAGCTGCTGAGGCCATGACTCTGCCAATGATGATGGTGTGGCACCCCAGCTCCCCCCAGTCTCAAAGGATGGGCTTCACAAATCAAATGGTGCCATCCATAGTCCTGTGAGCTGTTTTCATGTGCTATGGCTTGAGGGGCTTTCATGGGCCCACACTCTCTCCTTGGTTCACCTCCCACTGGCCAAAGTCTTCTCCTTGGCTCCCCACCTGCCCTCTCCCCACACATCCAATCAGCTGCCACCCTGCGGCACTTCCTTCTCCCCCCATCTCTCCCCACTTGCCCAGACGCCAGCCTGGAGCAGGCCTCCCACCTCTCACCCAGATGATCGCTGCTGCCTCTTCCTGGGTCACTCCCTACCCCCCAGTCCTTCCTCCATTCTGCTGCCAAATGGTTTCACCCCTAAAACACTGATTTGGAGTGCTCAGTAAACTCTAGTGGTTCTCTATGGCCTAGAGAATCAAATATAAAATCTTCTGCTTGGCTCTTCAAGGCCTTATCTGACGCTCTCCCACCTTTCCAGGCTTCTTTTACCTCATTGCTCATTTACTCTGATCTGGTGACACTGGCCACCTTGCTGTTCCACGTGCAAGATACACTATTTCCCCACTAAAGCCTCTGCCCTGGCCCTGCCCATCCCGGGAATCCTCTCTCTCATCAGCGCTGGTACCCCCCTGCCGTGGCTGTGCCCATCCTGGAGATGCACTCCCTCCCCAGCGTTGGCACCTGCCTGCCCTAGCTGTGCCCATCCAGAGATGCATTGGCACCTGCCTGCCCTGGCTGTGCCCATCCTGGGGATACTCTCCCTCTCCAGCATTGGCATCTGCCTGCCTTGGCTTCCTTGGCTTCCTTCCAGTCCCACCTGCCACAAGAAGCCTTTCTTGCCCCTCTTCAAGGGGTCTCTATTTCTTTCCTATGTAGTCGGCATACGACAGAGATTAGGACTGGACCTGTGAGTTTCTTGGTATACAGAACTCCCTTCTCTGCACCTTAGAGCCTTATAGTGTTGCCTGGAGCCCTGAGAGGCTAAGTGATCACATGCAGAGGAGATGCCAGAGGCAGGACTCGAACCCAGGTCTTCCTGGCTCCCTCTCCTGCACCAAGCTGCCTTTTAGGGAATATGAGTCTATACTGTCTATATTTGTGTGGATGCTTTCTCCCCTAGTGAGTGACCTCCTTGAAGGCAAGAATTGGCTTGTTTTTGACTTTTTATCCCCAGTACCTACATAGCAGATGCTTAATCAATGTTTATTGATAAATTGGCCTTTCCTGCCCATGTCCTGAGTCTCAACTCTGCACAGGAGAAGCCACTGCTGCTGTGGCCCACCAGGGGGAGCCCTCACCTCAGCACAACGTGGTCCCTGGCAGGATGGGGCACCATACTACTCCGGACAAACTGGTAGATTTCGGTCTGGCTGTCCAGGACTTCAATCACTTTGGCATCCAAGAGGTCCGGATCCCAAATGTGCTGCTCCTTCAGAAGTCGGTTTAAGACATCCTCGGCTTTGGCAGGGACTTCGATCGTTGACTTCCACAGTCGGAGTGGGGGTCCTTCACTCACCTAAACAAAGCACAAACCCACTTGTCACTGCTGGGGACCCTCACTTTCAGCCAAGGGCAGACTCCAAAGGCAACAGAAAGGCAGGTCTGGAGGTAAGGCAGTGAGTGCATGCAGAACCTTAGATCCTCTTCCCTCATGAAGTAGACTTAGGAAGCTGATAATTCATCAGTTTTCCCACAGGAGGTAAGGAGGGAATCTGAGTTAAAGTAAAGTTTCTACCTGGTAGAAGAAGGTTTCAGTAAGGGAGTGATTAGAAATTATTGGCAGTAATTCGGTCCTGGGATAATCTCTAGCATTGGATGCAACAGAAAACTACTAAGAATTAGGGTTGCCAGCTAGTTGGTATAATGGAGTTAGAAAGATATGAAGTTCAAAAGACCTGAGTTTGAGTCCTACCTCAGCCACTAAGCAGTTGTAGTCTATTCTATTGTCCTCTCTTATCTTCAGTTTCTGTAAAATGAGGATAAGAGTGGTGCCCACCTACAAGGATGATTGTGGGAATCAAATGGGCTGATCTTTGAAGTGTATTGTAACCTTGAAAGAGCCAGACTGATGGCTGAGTCAATGACAACACCCATTGACTGAAACATACATCTTGATGATCAAACAGAATGGAGGGGGTTTCTAATGTTTTGAATCAACATCATCTTTGACTGATGATATTCATTTGAGGATCATAAGATTAGTTGAAAGGAACCTTAGATATGAACAAATCCAAAAGTCTTCTTTTATAGATGAGGAAAATAAGCCCTGGGAGTTCTTCTCTCTTGCTCATGGTTAACACAGGGAGAAAACAGCAAGCCCAGTGCAAGCCCAGTGTTTGAATCTGGGTCTTCTGCTTCTGATGTTCTGGTGCCCAGCTTAAGAATAAGATGGAGTGATAGGAAGTTATGGTTGGAGATCAAGAAGTTTGGGATTCTCGATCATGGAAGTGAAACCCTTGGAGGGATGGAGAGATCAAATGCATGGTCATTGGGGTGTATGGTCAAGGTAGAGTGGAGGAGTGGACCACAGGACAGTCTGCTGGACCAGGAGGCCTGGGAACAGCAACATGATGCCAAAGTCCCCCAGGATGAGGGCAGGAATTGGTGGTGAAGAGACTGGGAAACCAATTCTAGGATACTGAGGTCCTCCAGTCAGTCAATCAACAAGCACTGATTAAGCACTTACCATGTGAGATTAAGATACAAAGGCTCCCTGCCCTTAAGGAGCTCACATTCCATTGGGGAAAGGCAACATATGATTATCTAGGTGATACAAAATACGTATAGAGTAGACAAGTGAGAAAAAGCAGCAGCTAGCTGGAGGAACCCCCCAGCAAAGGGTGGGATCCAGTACCTGGAAGGAAGTCGAGGAAATAAGAGCCCCAGGGGGCAGAGATCTGGGCAGTCTGGGGGGATAGCCAGGCAGAAGAGAGAGTGTCATGTTCCCGGAGGCCAGCAGAGTTAGACTTTGTGTGTGTGTGTCTGTGCGTGCGTGCCCGTCTGTCCTGATGGCGGTGGAGCATGAGAAGACTGGAAGGACAGGAAGAGTCCAGGTTATTTATGAAAGACTTCAAATGCCAAACAGGATTTTATATTTGATCGTGGAGATTATTGGGAGCCCCTGGACATCGCTGGGGGTGATCAGAATACTGCAGAAATATCACTTTGGCAGCAGAGTGGAGGCTGGGCTAGAGAGAAGAGAGGAGCAGGCAAAGAATGACTTGGGGCCAGTGGACACTGCCATGAGGAAACATCTGAAAGAGGCTGATACACTTGGCTAGAAAGAATCTCAAAAGAGAGGCTGCTGATTGATGTGGATGGGGGAGTGGCAGAAGCAAGTGCTGTATTAGAGCTGGAGGAGAAGGTGGGAGTGGGAGGCATGGAAGAGGTGGGGAGCCCCTCCCAGCTGAGCACCATGGAGCCACTGGAGTACAGGGAGTACTCCGAGCCTTAGGGATCACAGGCTGCCTAGGGACTGTTTGGGCTCTTCTTTGTAGAGAGTTTAAAACAAATGCAGATCTCAAACTCTCAACCAAAGCGGAAATCATCAAAGCAACAGAGTATTGGTTAAAGAATAGAGATTAGCAAAACAGATTAGGCACACAACAGACAGAAGCAAACAAACCAAGCCTAGGAGTGTTTGCTAAACTTAAAGGCTCCAGTTAATGGGGGAAGGACTAGTTATTTGAATCAAACTGCTGGGAAAACTGGAAAGCAGTCTGGCAGAAATGTCACACAGACCTGCAGCTTCTCACCCCAGATACCAAGAGAGACTCCGGGGATCCATGATTTAGACATAAAAGGTGACATCCCAAACAAGGAAGGAAAAGCAAAGAAGACAGGGAAGATTCCATGACCAAATAATAGACAACTTTGAATATGTAAAATTTAAAAGATTTGTTTGTGCAGAACTTAATGGAGTTAAAATTAGAAGGGAAATAGGTACCTGAGGAGAGAAACCATTGTAATACGTTTCTTTGATCAAGACCTCACATCCAAGATACAAGGAATTGCTTCAAATTTATAAGACAAAGAGCCATTCTACAACAGATAAATGATCAAAGGATACAAATATGTAGTTTTCAAATTCCATCCAAGCTATTAACAACCTTACCCCCCAAAATGCTCTAATTAGAGAACTACAAATGAAAGGAACCGTCAGGTTCCAACTTGCACCTGCACCCATCAATGGTCATTTCTCTTTGGTCAATTTTTGGCGGGACTGTTGGGAGAGGGGGAAATAGACCCATACATGCATTGCAGGTGGAACTGTGACTCATTCCAGTCGTTTAATAAAGGCATTTCAAACTATGTACCCTAAGTTTCTAAATTGTGCATACTCTTTGGTTCTGCTATATCGCTACTAGGTCTAGACTCCAAAGAGATCAAAGAAAGAGGGAAAGGACCCATAGGCACAAAAATATTTATAGCAGTTCTTTCCAAGTAGCCCCAAACTGGAAACTAAGGAGTGTACCTATTGGGGAATGGCTAAATAAATTATGGTATAGAGATGCAATAGATTATTATGGCACCATAACATGACAAAGTGAGGTCAGAGGACACCAGGCAGACTTATGAATTGCTGGAGTGGGAAGGATGCAGAGCCAAGAGAACACTGTATACAATGAGCTGGGAGCTTTCCTCTCTGGATCATTTCAAGCTTATCCTGTTCACAGTTTGTTTGTACATAGTTGTTTGCCAGCTGCCTCCACCATTAGACTGTGAGCTCTGCCAGGGCAGGGACTGTGCCTTTCTGCCTTTCTACATATTCCTAGCACTTGGCCCAATGCCTGACACATAGGAGATGCTTAATAAATGTTTACTGATTGACTGCCCGATATTATAAAGAAAAAACAATTTGAGGGGCAGCTAGGTGGCGCAGTGGATAGAGCACTGGCCCTGGATTCAGGAGGACCTGAGTTCAAATCCGGCCTCAGACACATAACACTTATTAGCTGTGTGACTCTGGGCAAGTCACTTAACCCCATTGCCTATCCTAAAAAAAAAAAAGAAAAGAAAAATGATTTGGAAAGATTTTAGAATTCTGATCCATGTAATAATGTGGTTATCATAAGGCCAGAAGACTCAAGATGAATTGCCCCCTCCACCTCCTTTCAGAGAAGGGATAGACTCACGGGTCAGGAGACAAACATTTTTAGATCTGATGGTGGGGGAATCTGTTTTTCTGGACTAGGCATATTTGTCATATGGATTTAAAAAAATTATTGACTGGAGAAGCAGCAGTTGGAGAGAGACCAAGTTGTGGGGTTCCCATCCCCCAATGCATTTGGGGCTCTGCTGATACTCACCCTGTGGCTGAGCCCTCAAGGGCCAACCCCACTGCCAGAAGAAGAAGGTGTGAGCATAGGATGGTGTCAAAGCTGGATGCTTAAGGTCACTGACAAACTGAAAATAGGGGACGAGCTCCCCCATTTCCCAGAACACTAAAATCTACAGGACCAAGAGCTGGAAGGGACCTTGGAGGTCATTTCATTCAGCTCTGTCCTTCCATTCACCCCATTTCACAGATGAGGAAATCACTTTTTTTTTTTTTGCTAGGCAGTGGGGTTAAGTGACTTGCCCAGGGTCACTCAGCTAGTAAATGTCAAGTGTCTGAAATCACATTTGAACTCAGGTCCTCCCAAGTCGAGCTGGTGCTCTATCCACTGCGCCACCTAGTGGCCCCAGAGGAAATGACATGTTTAACTTAGCTGGGATTTGAGCCTGGATCCTCTGACCCCAGGCTAAAACCTCACCCATGGAGGACAGCTCAGTCAACATCTTGGCTCCATCTCATGTGATCTGAGACAAGCTCTTCCCTCCTCCAGGCCTGAACTTACCCACCTGTGAAATGGACTGACAACCCTCAGCTCATCACGTGAAGGTAGGAGCCCCAGCCCCTGACGCCTGGGGTTCTGGATGCCCACCACCCCAGCCCCTGACCCTCTGCTGCTGGGCATCCCAGGGGTGTCCAGGGGGAGCCAGCACAAATTACCTTCTTGTATGCCAGCTCGGCCTGCTCTGAGGTCGGGTGACTGACCCAGCCTTTGAATTTGTCCTTGACCTCTTTAAACAGGCTGTCCACGCAGTCCTGGAGGAAGTGCCGATAGTCGGCATCCTGGCCACTCAGGCGACCCAAGGCCTCCAGGCTTAGCGGCCGCAGCTCTTGCTCTGAGTACGAGTTCCGACAGCGGCTCATTTCCTCTGGAACCTAGGAGGAAGGATTCCCAACCCCGAGCTTAGCCCCTGCCTGACATGGGGACCATTCCTTGGCTTCTCACATCTGCATCAGCTGGAGGCCCCAGACCATGGGGGAAAGCACCCTGGCCTGGACTTGGGACACAGATCCCTAAGCCTCAGCTTTCTCATCTGTAGAATGGGCCTAGGAGCACCAGATGAGACTCTTGTGAGGAGACAATAACTGATGTTCCAGGAAAGGGCCTGGACAGTCACAGAGGGGAGGCCACCATCTGGGCCATCTGCAGCCTCTCTAGGAGGCCAGTGTCCAGCACCCAGGGCTGCGGGTGTTGATGGAGTCCCCTGAGCTGGGGAGAGACAGAAACAAAGGCTGGCACAGCCTAGAGGCAAGAGGGTAACCCAGATCTGCCTCTTCACCTCCCAAGCCCTCAGATAGGCAGAGCCACCCTGCATTGACTGAGGGAGTTTCCTTGACTAAAGCTGCACAGTCTGGTCCCCACCCCAACCCATCCTTGTGCTCTCAGGGGCAGGGGGACTGGGCACAAATCCTGCTCCCCTCCTTGCCAACACCCCCCTGCCCCCACTCATCAATCCCTGTAGGGCATGATGCATTTCTCAGCTGACCCCCTGGGGGGAGTCTGGGCCAGCAGAAGGAATTCTCCTTCCAGTGAAACTAAGGTGGGCTGACCCCACCCTTGGGTCATACCTCCCCTCCCCTGGGACGCCCGGGCCCACCTGGAAGAGCTTGTGGCATTCCGCAATCATGTGTGCCAGGCCTTGCGTCGCTGCCAGGTTTTCATTGAGATCCTTCTGGTCAGGTTTGCCCAGACTCTGCTTTCTCTGCATCACCCTGGGTCAAATGAAGGAAAGGGGGGAGGGGGTGAGAGGGAGATTTGCAGAGGGGGCCCGGGGAGCTGGATTCGGCCTGGAATGTGGGGCAGGAGCTGGGGGGGTGGGTGCCCCATTGCACAGAAACCTGAGCAATTCTGCAGGTTTGGAGAGGATGGTGAAGATGGTGAAGATGGCGGTCATCACTTAACCAGCATTTACAGATACCTGAAGGTTTGCAAAGAGCTTTACAAATATTTTCTATCATCACAACAACCCTGGCAAGTAGGGGCTATAATTATCCCTATCTTACAGTTAAGGAAAGCAACACAGGCAGGGGGGAAGTGACTTGATCTGGGCCATACAGCTAGGAAGTGTCTGAAGCTGGATTTGAACTCAAATCTTCCTGACTGCTGGTATCCACTCTGTGCACTATGGCGCCCCCTAGCGGCCTTTCAGTGAGAGCCAGAGAGAGATAAATAGTTCCGGTGTTTCTGTGCTGAGAGACAGAGGTAGAGACAGAGACACAGAGAGTGAGAGAGAGAGAGAGCCCAATTTCATCCCCAAGGGCTTCTAGCAAAATGGAATTAAGCCATTACAAAAGAGGAAGTGGCCTGTGCGTCATCTGTGGGTCTGCCATGTTGGATGTGGGTTCCTTTGGCCTCATATAATGGGGGAGGAAGAGAGGAGGCGTTCCCCTCCCCAGCCCTCTGTTCCTTCCCCAATAAACAAACAGTGCCCGTTCCTGTCGGCCTGGCTGCCCGTCTGGCATGCCCCACAGCTGCGGCCGCCAAAGCCCTTATCTCATCTCTTCCTTGGCCTCCTCTGGGAGGGCCTTCCCTTCCCCCATGCTGAAATGTACCAGGGACCTTCCTGGAACCCAGGAGATGAGCTTGTCCTGCCTCCTGGGCTGCTCCCCTGCCACCCCCCGCAACGCCCACAGGGCCTGAACTTGGGGTCCAGCATTTCCAGGAATCGTCTTCTAGACCCGTCATCTCATTTTACAGATGAAGAATCTGAAACAGCCCAGAAGGAGAAGGCCACTGGCTCAAAGACCCGAGGAGTTCGTGCTCCAGCCAAGGCAGAGCCCAGGACTCCTGAGAGCTTCCCTTTTCTTAAAGAATCTGTTCTTGTTATTTATCTCTTTTGCCTCCACAGCCCGTTCACCTCTAGTTCCCACACCCCTGCCTTCCCTGCCTTAATGAACCATTACTTGTCACAAAGAATAAAAAGGGGGAAAACCAGCATTTCAGCAAAACTCACCAACCCACTGACCGTATCTGGGTATGAATGTATTCAATATTGCCTACCCAGAGTCCCCCACCTTTATCATGCAGGGAGAAACAGTGCAGGGAAGCCCTGGGTTAGAGGCCTGCTTCTGAAAGTACTGGCTGGGTGACCCTGCAAATCCCTTAACCTCTCAGTGCCCTTGGGCATCTCTCCAAGTCTAGACGGTACCTAGCTGCTTTGGCAGGGTTAGCGCCCTGTTGACATTCAAATGATGGGTCCACTGCCCCTTGGGATGGCTGGGACCAGGCTGGGTCGCTAGAGTGTTTAGGAGGTTTTCTAGTTTAGGAGCGTTTAGTGTTTCAGTGTTCAGACATTTTGTTTGCTTTCCTGGTTCTGATAACTCTACACAGCACTTCTTCACATGAGGCTTCCCAGGCATCCCCAGGTGCTTCTCATTAGCTGTTTCTTAGATCACAGTGATCAGTCTTCCAGCAATCAGGCACCAAAATGGATTTTGCCATTTTCCCAATGGATGGGTCAGCCTTGTTTCCAGTTTCTTTCGGCTACAAAAAACACTGCTATGAATATTTTGTTGTAGAAGAACTGTTCTTTTGTCTTTGGTCTCCTTGGGGCCTGCAACTTGAAGTCAAAGGGTATGGGTGTTTTAGTCACTTTCTTAGCATAAGGCCAGAGGAACAGGGAGCTTGGCTTCCCTTAACGAATCGAAGTCCCCTGGCCCAGGTAAACTTGGGTCCTGAGAGAGCTGGTAGGTCTGACTGATGAATCAGTGACATCTGAAAGATCTTGGAAACTGGGAGAAGAAGCATAGATCTCTGTTTTCTTCCCCTTTTTTGAAAATTGCCCCTCTCAAAATGATGGGCCACTGAGTTTCACTTCAACTCCTGGGAAAATTCTACAATGGACACTTGGACAGATGGCAGGTGGAGATTTAGAAAGGGAAGCAGCGACTCCAAAGAGCCAGGCCAGCTTGATCAAGCACAGTTCACGCCAGACTAACCTTATCTTTCTTTTCTGACAGGGTTAGTAAACAAGAGAGATGAATGGAATGCTGCAAAGCATCTCAGACTGTTCTTTTGGAGAAGACGGGGAGGTTTGACCTACATGATAATGCAATTAAATGAATTCAGAACTGCTTAGATGGCAGCACTCAGAGTGGCCATGAATGGTTCAATAGGAAAATGGCCTTCGGAGTCTTCAGTGGAATGTCCCAAGGCTCTGGGTTGTTTAATTTTTTCATCGGTGACTGTGATGACATGTTCATGAAATCCAAAGATGACACCAATCAGGGAGGGGAAAGAAGGAAGGAAACAAGCATTTATTAAGCACCTACTATGTGCCAGGCTCTGTGTTACCTCATTTGATCCTCACAACAATCTTGGGAGGTTGGTGCTATTGTTATCCTCATTTTACAGTGAAGGAAACTGAGACAAACTGAAGTGAAGTGACAGGTCCAGCCTCACACAGCCAGTAGTATCTAAGGCTGGATTTGAACTCAGGTCTTCCTGACTCTTGGCCCAATACTCAATCCACTGTGCCTCGTGGCCACCTCTGATAACAATGGAATATAGTTAGGGTCCAAAAAGATCTTGATAGTCTAAAGTAGTGGTTCTCAAGTGTCACTGACCCCTTTACACTCTAAAAATTATCGAAGACCCTCCCCAGAGAGCTTCTGTTCACACGAGTTATAGCTATTCATTTTTGCTATATTAGAAAAGATCTTCATATTATCATACAAGTGCTTTGAGCTCCTGGACCCCCAAAAGCATCTCTGGTGGCTGGACTCTCCCCGCCATATTTTGTGAGCTACTGGCCTAGATCAATGAGCTGAATCTCATAAGAGGAACTTATGAAGGGACAAATGCTAAGTGTTCCGCATGGGTTCAAACAATCAATTTCTCAAGGGAAAGAGAACAATCTGTCTGAGAAGTCCTAGGGGAGCTAGGTGCGTGCACGCTCAGTGAGTCAGCGGGGCGATGTGGAGGTGAAACGCGAAGTAATGACATGACTCCAGAGGGCCAGTGAGGGTGCCCCCACACCCTGAGAGAGGTGCAGAACCTCGGGGTGCAGAAGGAGACAAGTGCTTTGGGATGGGCCAGTGTGAGGGTCTGACTCCTTGGACGATTCACAGTGGATCCCAGAGTTTTCTTTTTCTCTTCTTTCCTTTGTTTTCCAATTCAGGGAGTGGGGAGAGTTAAAGGAAGAGGGAATAAGGCTTGGTGTGATTTCTGGATGGCATCAAGAGGCGTGGCTTCCAGGAATAAAGACTCTGATGCTGACGTCATTGGGAAGAAGGACTGGATGGCTTTGTTTGGCCTCCAAGAGCAGACTGGGGAACAATGTTGGGAAGCGGCTCCAGGCTGGACGTTAGGAACAAGTCACTTCCTCACTGGGAGCTGTCCCAGAGGAGGATGGGATGCCTGAGGTGGGGAGCACCTCCTTGTCCCCTCGGTCCTTCAGCTAAGGCTGGATGACCGATGTGACTGGAGCCTTCCTCCGGGGGAGGGGGCTGCTGAGGCCCCTCTCCGCTGTCAATTCTGTGATTAAGAAACCATCAAGACTTAGACAGCGTGAGCCGGAGTGAGATCAGCAGAGCAAACCCATGGAACCAGCTATGTAGAGAGAGGTCGCAGATTGCCAGCTGAGCGACCCTAATGTTTAACTCCTGGTATCTGTTCTTCTTTCCTTATTTTGTACATCTGGTCTTTTGTGTTTGGATGGTTAAGGCAAGCCTGGCAATCGCTGTCATCTGTCATTTCAGATGCCTGAGTCCTTGCCTTCCATCCACAAAGATGACAAGCCATCTGTAACCCTAATCTGTGGTCTTTGAGCATTGCTATGAATGAAAACGGGGAGTGAGGGTCCAGGAGTCAGGAAGCCCTGGGTTCAAATCCTGCCTCAGTAAGTAGTGCAGTCTTAGCTGGGTGCCCTGGGCAAGGCCTTTAACTTCACCAGCTTTCAGATTCCTCACTATAAAATGAGAAGGTTGAATCCAGTGGTGCCTGAGGCCCTTTCCTGCAAAGTCTTATTATGAAAATTCATCCAATGCAATCACAGGTTAGTGACCTAAACTTAACAAGGCCTCAACCCTGGCCCCCTCCCCTCACAGCTCAGCTCCCTGTCCATTCTGGGAGGGCCTTCGAGCACTACCTTGGGGATGTTGCCTCCATGCTGAGACCCGCTGGGGGGGGGCGGACTGTCCATACCACACCAACCCATGACTGAACCCTGCAAGGCATGCACTCTACCCAAGAGTGGAGACATCTGGACAGCCCGAGTAACCAAAGTGTGCTGCAGGTGTGTGTGTGTGTGTGTGTGTGTGTGTGTGCACGCACGAGCGTGCGGCAAGGGGATGGGGAAGGGGAAGGGCGGGCCACGCCACATACCTGGGAGAAGAATTTTCCCTTTTAAGGGTGTTGAGGTGGAAGAGGGAAGGCGCTAAGCACACAGCGAGGTTGGTGGGCGTCATCTGGTTTTCCTTCACGGCAGCGGTGACCTCGCTCAGGAAACAGAGCAGAGTCTGAAGTACCTCCCTGTTCTCGTCCGGGAGGAGCATGATGGCTGCCTGGATGGCCTGGAGACGCTGGTCCTTGGGCACATCTGTGCAACAGCAACATTTAGCCCTCATCAGTCCCAAACAAGCATCAACTCTCCCCAGGCTGAGGCAGCACAAGAAAAGCCATGGATTGTCACAAAACCCAGAAAATGAGACCGAGCAGCCAGGCCATCTCCTGCCTTATCAGGAGGCCAGGAAGGCCCAACCTAAAGCCCCCCACCTTCCTCTTCTTTATCCCTTTGGCCCTGTGAAAGAGCCTGCCATTCCCGGGTGGGCAGCAGTCCTCCCTGGCCATGCCCACCCCCAGCCGGACCTCTGAGACCAGAGGCCCGTGACCACAGCTCCCCCGCTGCCTGCCCCCGGGGCTCAGGGCTGCCCACTCACACTGGTATATCTGCAGGAAGGTCTCCGAAAGCTTGTTTGTCATCAGTGGCTCAGGAAGGTCTCGGAAGTACTGCTTCAGCATGTCAGCCACGTCGTACGCAGACTGCCCATCATAGCTCACGTGCGCCGTGGAGCTCTCGTTCATCTGGCGCAAGGCCTGGATCCTGGACTTGACGCCAGACTTTCTGAAGAGCCCCACCTGTTCCCAGGCAGCATGGCCGAGGAGGGAAGCCAGGGAGGCGGTGTGAGGACGCGTTCACCTTGAGGCCCTCCCCCCCACTCCCCATGACGGGGCACCCACCTGATCCAAACACTGGCCGTGCAGGTAGCCCATGGCCTGCTGGATGCTCTGGGGAAGTGGCTGCCCCGTCCGCTGCACATTGACGGAGAGCGGGACCCCAAAGACACTCCGGTCCTTGTAGTCTGGGACCTTGAGCCTTTTCATGAACTTGGGCACTGCCCTGGGTTGGGAGCACAAGAGGAAGATGAGCGTACCATGCACAGGGCCAAAGTCTCTCTGGCAACATAGGGGGAGCAGAGGTACGGGATGGGGGATAGGGAGGGGGACCGGGACTCAGTCTCATGTCCTAGAGCCCGGGCACGGCCCAGCTTTATCACTCAGCAGCTGGGGCCCTGGGCCACTCGCTTGCCCTCGGACCCTCAGTTTGTCCACCTCTACAGTGGAGATAAAACGCATAGGGACTGTGTATGTTGCATAGGGTGTTTGTGAAGAAAGCGCTTTGAAAACCATGGTGTGTGTAGACATGTAGGTTATCATTAATGTCTGGCCTTGATCACGTCTCTTCCCTGTAGGTGGGCCTCAGTTTCCTCCTCTGTAAAATGATGTGGGACTAGACGAATTCTAAGGTCCCTCCTAGCTTAATTCTATGACCCTCAGCTCTGACTCTACCATCAACATCATCATCACAGTAACAGTGATAATAATAACAGCTGTCACTGACATGGGACTTCAGGGCTTGTAAGGCGCCTTTCACGTATCATCTCTCTTCATATGGTTTTGGACGGGGCCAAAATGGGAGTCTGCTCTGCCAGACGCTGCAGCACCACTGAAGGAATGATTTATTCATCTTTAAGTTTACACAACATGTATGGGGTGGGGGGGAGAGGTCAGAAGAGATTAATGTTTTAAAAATGCTTATTAGCTGAAAAAAAATGATTGAACATCTTTAAAACTACTGACTACATCTTTGGATTTTCCCCACACTCCTGTGAGGCAGCAGAATGGGAAAGGCTCCAGGCTGACTGACCCCAGAGTCCTCTCACTCATGGCCCAAGAATGAGAAAGGGGGTCATGCGTTTGGTGTCCGCCTTGGGCTGCCTAGACCTCTGAACTGGGGACTATTGAGGAATCGGTGTGATCCATTCAAGATCATCAAATAGATATGCAAGCCTACCCCTGACCCTGTGGGAAAGCGAGTGAGAAACGAGGGAGAATACCTCCCCCCAACACGCTTGAACACTTTCCTGATCCCATAATTCAATGAGACACATTAAAATTGGGTTATGAATGGGGGTGGGGGGAAGGATGTCTTTTTCCTTTAAATGAAAGAATTCAAAAATACGCCATTCTTTGGAGTTCCAGGATACCCTATGTTGACCCCATTAAAGTACCAATAAGCTTCCATGACCTGCCCAGGCCATCCCAATTCTCAGGGCTGGCTGTGGGGCATGAGAGGTGGGTTTCCATAGAGTGTGGCCTCTAGCATTACTGATCCACCGCACACAATGACCGCTTTGTAAGGGGAGTGAGGCAGCCTGGCGTCAGTGGTGGAATGCAGGAGGCAGGGGATGGTCTCCAGTGAGAATCTCAGGCACACAGGGAGAGGCTGACCAGGACTTATTTATTTCAGTCATTTGGAACAAACGCTCCTGTGTGCCCGGAGGCTCCCAACAGCACAGCTGTGGAACAGAGACGCTTTCTTTGATGTGTGGGGATGTGTTCCAAGCCCCGAGTCCAGAGGTGGCAGGGAAGCCCCAGAAGTGCCACAGTAGGCAGGGCACCCTCTGGCCCCTTCACCAAAATGGGGCCATCTTCTCCCTACCCCCAAATCTTTAGAGACAACTAAATGCTTTAGAATAAGGGAAGATGCCCCCACAGAGTCGGGCCCCCAGGGGCTTGTGTGGACAGCAATGGCCTATGGCTATGCAATGCTCTGACTTCCTGGAGGCTTCCCTGAATCCATTCTTTGTTTGCTGGCCAAAGAAGAAGTCTCCTGCAGCCTGGGTTCAAATCCTGTCTTTACTACACACAGTGGGGTAGGACTCGTGACGCTCACCCCAACTCCCCAGAACATCCTTTGGTTCTTAGCTTTCTCATCTAAAAAGTGAGGAGGCTGGCCAGGAGCAGCAGGCCCTCCCCAACTCCAACTTCTTCCCTCGGATTTCTCTCTGCTCATGTAGTAGGAAACACGCTCTGGGCTGCAGAGCGGTTAGCCACCTGAGGGGAAGGGGCTGCTCCTTCCCTGGAAAGCCTGTCTATGCTCTAACACTCAAACCAAGGCTTTTCCCTCTGCTCCTACACACACACACACACACACACACACACACACACACACACACACACACACCCCCTCTCTCTCTCTCACTAGCCAGACACACACATACTCTCTCTCTCTTTCACACACTCTCACTAGCCAGACACACACACACTTTCTCCATCTCTCTGTCTCTCCTTTTCTCTCTCTCTCTCTCTCACACACACACACTTTCTCCGTCTATCCTTCTTTGTCTCTCTCTCACACACACACATTTTCTCCATCTCTCCTCTCTCTGTCACACACACACACACACACACACTCTCACTAGCTAGACATTCACATACACTTCCTCTCTCCTTTCTCACTCACACGCACTGTCTCTCTCTCTCATACACACACACACTCATTAGCCAGACATTCACACATACACTCTCTCCCTCTCTCTCTCACACATACACACTCTTACTCACTGACTCTCTCTCTCTTTCACACACACACACACACTCTCTCACACACATTCTCACTAGCCAGACACACACACACTTTCTCCATCTCTGTCTCTCCTTTTCCCTCTCTCTCTCTCTCTCACACACACACACACACACACACACACACACACACACACATACTTTCTCCATCTCTTCTTCTTCATCTCTCTGTCACACACACACATTTTCTCCATCTCTCCTCTCTGTCACACACACACATATATACACACTCTCACTAGCCAGACATTCACATATACTTCCTCTCTCCTTTCTCACTCACACACACACACACACACACACACTCTCTTACACATGCTGTCTCTCTCTCTCATACACACACACACTCACTAGCCATTCACACATATACTCTTTCTCTCTCCTTCTCTCTCTCTCTCTCTCTCACACACACACTTTCTCCGTCTCTCCTTCTCCCTCCCTCTCTCTCTCACATACACACACACACACACACACATACACACACACTCACTAACCACACGGAGAAAGAATGGCGGCCAGTCAGGTGCTGCATCTTCTCAAGCTACTTCAATCCTACCCATCTCTGTGTGTGTGTTTTAGCCCCAGGAGTAGACTGAAGCACAAAGGGTAGAAATCTTTCTTTTGTCTTCACTGCCAAGCCCAGTGAACTGCACACAGCAGGTGTTTAATGGATGCTGAGTCTGGTTATGTAGCACAGACCTTGCTCCCTTCTGCATTTGGGTACCTGGTTGCCTGCAGACGCCATCTAACTTCCTCTCCTATTCAGCAAGGAAAGAGGGGGACCCAGTGTCATCTTTCTTGTCAGGTCAAACTGTGGCAAAGCCTGTGCCAAGATGGTGGGAAGCTTGGAATCTGCCCATTGTGGACAGACAAGGCCATCAGCACCACCCAGCAGTGGGACCCATTAGAATGGGGCTGGTCATAAGGAGGCCTCCTTGTTTGCCCAGCGCTCAGCAGAGGGCTAGGCATGCAGATGGCCCTTAATAAATGCTTGATGACTGACTTTATTCCTCTCTACTATCACCTGTTCTTGACTCTTTTGCTTCAGCCTGTGAGGACAGAGAAGTTCTTTTCCTTGACAAGGCCAACCCCTAAACTTTATGCCCTGGAGGCCACCCCTTCTTTTGCTCCCCCGGAGTCAGTCCCCCTTCATCCTGCTCTCTCTCATCTCTACTCTCACCCACCTTCTCTCATCCCTTAGCTCTGTCCATGCTGTCTACACATACATTCCCCGATTGCCCACATTGCCTTCCCATGACCCTGCTGTCCCCTCATGCTACCATTCAGAGCTCTTCTGCCTTCATCTCAGCTCCTACTGCCTTTCCAACCCCTTTGAGCTTGGCTTTTGACCCTCTCATACAACTGAAATGGCCTCTCCTAGGCCACGATGATCTCTCAGCTGCTACCCCAATAGCCTCTTCTCGCCTGCCACCATATTCTTTGAACTTTCTGCAGCTTTGGATGCAGTTGGCCCCATCGTGCTCATCATGGCCAGTCTCTCTTCCTCCTTGGCCATCATGACCTTTCTCTCTCCTGGTTTTCCCCTATGCGTCTGCCCGCTCCATCTCTGCTTCTTGGCTGGGTCTTCATCCATTTCCCTCATGCTAACTACAGCTCTTTCCTAAAGAGAGACCCTCTTTTTTCTCTCTTTACACCTTCTTGATGGTCTTCTCAGCTCCTCACAATCACCTCTATGAGTGATGGCAGCTCATATCTCCCATTGCCTGCTGGATGTCTCCACTGTCACGTCCCCTTAGGAATCTTAAATTCAACCTATCCACAACAGAACTCACTGTCTCTCCCCCAAATTGCCTGCCTCCTCTGAACACTGCTATTTCCATCAAGACCACCACCATCCGTCTTTCTAGTCACCTCCAACCTAAAAGTCATCCCCAACCCTTCATTCTTCCCTTGCCCCATCCCATCCAATCAAATGCTAAGCCTTTCCCCTCTTCCCCCTTCAGTCACCCTCATTCAGGTCTTCTCCCCTTCTCATCTGGACGATTGCTACGAATTCTACTTGGGACTCTATTCCTAAAGTCCAGGCCTTGCCAGGTCATTCCCTTGCTTAAGGCACTTCGGTGATTCCCATGACCTCTGAGATAAAGACCCAAACTTCTCCACCTTTTACAGTATGATACACTTTCTATCTCCATCCTGACTACCCTTGACTCTGTTCTCTTCTCCATACCCTGCTCCAACCAAATTGTGACATTTCCTCTCCCACCTCCATGCTTCCACAGGGTCTGTCCTATAGAATTGCAATACTCTCCTTATTGGAAGCTCGAGTTCCCTTCCTGAAGCCTTTCCTCATTCTCCCCCCATTAGTTAGTTAGTGCCATTCCCCACTTTGTTTTATTTTGAACCTATCCTTTGTATTTATTTATCTATTTGTAATTCTCCAGGGGAAAGTAAACTCCCTGAGGACAGCAGTGGTTTCATTTTTGTAACCATCTGCCCATGCCTGGCCCGTAGTAGAGGTCTAGTTACTGCTTACCATCTAATTGACTTCCCCAATAGGGGAATCCTAACATGATTTTCTCCTGACTTCTGTGAACAATCGTACAACTGAGCCCATCCTGTCAGGGGGATGCAAGCACAGGTGCTATGTACAAGTGCTCAAGGCTTGAAGCCACCCATCCTCCCCACAGTCAGCTGCTGGGTCTCCGGGCCCTGGAACTCACCAGCTAAAGCCATGCTTGTTGGATGGTGTGTGCCTCTCCAGCAAGGCCGTCAGCTTGAGGAGCGAATACTTCTGCAGCAAGTTCATCTGAGCCACAGACTGGGAGCTGATCTGTGGCACAGTGGAGCTCTCGCCAGGTTGATGGGAGCTCTGCCAGCTTAGCCTGGGCCTGGATGAAGCAGGAGGCCATCAGGAGTCAGTTTTAATCATAACACTAACAACAACGACTAAGCATTCGCAGAGCATTTTATCTGGACCAGCTCACTGGTGTTAGCCAGGCTCCCGCAGCTAAGAAGGGTCTGAGGCAGGATTCAAACTCATGTCTTCTTGGCTCCATGTTCTATCTACTGTGCAGCTTAGCTGCCTAACCTGCATTATTAACACACCTGTTCTCTCTCTCCCACCTCTAAAGGACTGGTAAAGTCCAAGTGTGGAGGAACTCTGGGCTTCTTACACCTCTTGCCAGCGAGCCTGAGTTCCATAGGCTTACCCAACTTAGGCATGTCTCTGAGCTCAGCACAGAGAGGCTGAGCTCTAGGCTCTCTTCGGGAGAAAGGCCCAGAGCTCTGCTTCTCTGAGTTTGACACCACTGGACTAAGGCATAGGAAAACCTGAGCAGAGAGAGCATCTCTGAGGGGCAGAGCCAGCAAGAAGAATATCCCAGGGGCAGCTAGGTGGTGCAGTGGATAGAGCTCTGGCTTTGGAGTCAGGAGGACCTGAGTTTAAATCCAGTTTCAGACACTTGACACTTACTAGCTGTGTGACCCTGGGCAAGTCACTTAACCCCAATTACCTCACACACACAAATACACACATAAAAGAAGAATATCTCATCCTAGGGAAGGTTAGGATTTACAAGCCTGGTGCCTTCCTGGTAACTGAATGGCAGGATCCAAGGTCTAAAGCTGGAAGGGACCTTAAAGGCCATCGCATCTATCCCCTCAATGACATATGGGGAAACTGAGGCACAGAGAGGCTAGGTTACTGGTTCAGGTCACACAACAAATCAGTGTCTGAGATGAGATCTGAACACAGATCTTCCTGACTTCGGGTCCTGTGTCTTCTCTTTTGCTCCTTTTTCTCAGAAGGAAGTAGCCGGGTACCAGGCACTGATTTCTCTGGCTCCCTTTCTCTCCCATCCACACCTTTTTGGTGAGAGCCCAGAGCCCTCCCCATGTGGAGAAGGCAGACTTCTCACCTGTTGGAGCGTGTCAGTGACGCACCCACGCCAGAGTCCCTCCTTTCCTGGATGTCCGAGGGCTCTTCAGGCTCGTTCAGAGAGTTGCCCACACTGTCGAGGTCACTGGGCGAGGTGCGGTCATTGTCACCCTGGAGGTGGGTCTGCTTTGGGGAAGACGGGCAGGGGGAGACCGAGTCCAGTGCAGAATCAGAGTCCCCCTCGTCGGAGAACTTCTCTGACCACTGGTTGACCATCCTCTGCATCCCTTTCACATGACACAAGATATCATCCAGCTCGGGGAAGATGTCCTCCTGCTCGAGGTCAGCAAGGTCCCCGGAGCTGGAGTACAGGCTGGAGCCAGGCACGTTGTCATAGACGCTGAGGCGGCTGCTTACGGAACAGGAGGAATTGTGCCGCCGCAGCCCCTTGGCACTCTCTCGGCCATGGCCATGAAAGCTCCCCGCCCTCCAGTTGGTGGCAGAGCCTTCGTTGCCCGGGGGAGGGAAGCGGCCGTTGGAGAGGGCCTTGGGGAAGGTGCCGGGCTTGTGGTCCTCGGGAATGTAGAATATCGTGTCCTCTGGGCAGCTGTCGCGGTTCCTGCGGTTCTGCTCGAGGACGCTGTCGAAAGCCGCCTGGTCAAAGGGGTCAAAGCCTTCCAGGTACATTCCACCCCTCTTCTGGCAGGTGCTGAGGCTGCGGGTCCGGGTCACGGGGCTGGGGGTGCTGACGGCACTGCCACTCTCTGACTGGCTGCTGCTGCTGCTGCTGCTGGTCTGGGTGGAGTTGGAGATGCTTCTCTTGTGGACACCAGGGACGCTGAAGTGGCTGCTACCCAGGCTGGAGATCTCCACACAGTGCAGATGCCTCAGCTTCTCCTGGACTGCCCCCTCCTGCAGGACGGGGCCACTGATGACCAGGCCCAGCTTTGGGGGAGCTGCCTTGGTCCTGCCGGTGTGGGAACGCCGTAACTTCAGACTCTCCATCCTCTTGAGCAGGCCTCTTGGCTTGGCCTTGGCTGGCTGTCCCTGGGCTTTGGTGCTGATGCTTGGCAGCTCTGTGGGGGACGGCAGGGAACCATCCTCCCGGGGACCTGAGGAGCAGACACTCACCACGGAGTTTGCCCGGGGCATGCCAGGTTCAACTGGGAGACTGTTGGCGCTGCTGAGGCTGCGGATGGAGGCCAGTTCCTGGCCGTCACTCAAGTCAGTCAGCAGGCTTTCTCGACTAGCAGTACTGGCAAGGGTCTGGTTCCCTGGTGCCCCGGCAGCCAGGCTGGGTATGGGAGGGAAGACGTCAAACTCATCCATCCTGGACCATCTCTTGCTGTCCCTCTGGAAAGTCCACTTGCCGCTGATGGCGCACGGCTCATCCTCATCTGAGTCCTCGCTCTGGAAAGAAAGAAAAAGGGGTAAGTCACATGCCATGGCCACCGGCAAGACCTGTCACGAGACAAAGAGTAAGACGCAGGCAAGTGTGCACGAACAAAACCAAAGCAGAAAAGCTCTTCTCAATCCCAGGGAACCATCGTACCAAGTGGCACAGACTGGGTCAGCCACTAGGAGTCCAGAGCAGCTGCTCAGGCGGTCACGGCAGAGACCCCTGAGGTCAAGGGAAGTTTTGACCTGGAGACAATGTCCAGCTGGAGCCAGTGCTAGAGGGAGGACTGCCAGAGAGAGAGAGAGAGAGAGAGAGTGCGTGTGCACATGTGTGAGAGTATATTTGTGAGTGTATGTGCGCGAGAGTATGTGTGTGAGTGTGTACATGTGTATATGTGTGTAAGTGTGTGAATGCATGAGAGTATGTGTAAATAGGAGTGTGTGTATGTGAGTGTGTGAGCACGTGTGTGTATGAGAGAGTGCGTGTGCACATGTGTGAGAGTATATGTGTGTGTATGTGCATGAGAGTATGTGTGTGTGTGTGTGTGTGTGTGTATGAGTGAGAGAGAGAGAGAGAGTGTGTGTGTGTGAGAGGTGACTCAGGGCAAGGCAGGGGATCCAGGATGATTCCTGAAAAGCCTGTTCCCCAGAGGAGCATGCCCTCTGGGGACCAGGAGAATGCCCTTGGGCCAGGGGCTGCCCCGCTCTCTCCTCTCCCTTCCCAAACTTGAGAAAACAACTCCTATGTCCATCCTGGGCCTCCCATATCTAGTGCTGAGAACCCTGGAGGCCGGCTGGTACAACCTAATCATTTTACAGATGAGGAAACTGAGGCTCAAGGCTGGGAGGGGCCTCAGAGGCCACTGGTTTAGAGGAGACTGAGGGAGGCTTCCCTCAGACAGGAAGTGGAAGCACCAGGGTAGGCCCCAGGCCCTCTGCCTCGAGCACTCCAGCAGCACTGGGGACCGCTCTTGGCCCGGCTAGAACAGCTCAGTCTCTCCAGGCATGACATTTGTCCCTTGCACGTTACCCAGCCTCTCTTGGTACATATGGACGGAAGAAGGCCAGGCTATTACTGCCTGCTATCCAGCCTCCTTGGGTGCCCCTTTCCCTCACTCCCCCCAGATCTCAGGACGCCAGCCCGCTGGGGCACCTTGGTGTCAGTGTGCCAGTGTGGCAGAACACACATGCCAACGGGGCCATCGATGTCCTTACCCGCTTCCTGTGGGGGCTGATCTCCAGCTTCATTACTGCACACTTATTTAACGTGTTCAAGCGCCTGCAGAGCAAAGACATACGTGTGTTCAGCAAAGCAGGGCAGTGCCAGGTGGCTCCCCCTACCAGCCAACCCCGAGGCAGCAGCCAGGGGCGCCCTATGCCTCATGCCCCTCGGAGCTTCTCGACAAGGATGTGGTCATCTCCAGTGAGAAGGAATGTGGAACACGGGCTCTGCCACCGAAGGGATGCCTTTGATCCAGGGCTGCCAAAGTCACTGTCACAGTAGGTACCACCCAAGCCCCCCGGCCCCCTCAGCTGGGTCTGTATCAGAAAGAGAAGGTGCAATCATTAGAGATGAAGTAGCAGAATGACCAACTCTCTCCTTGGCCAGTGTGTCCCAAGGACCCTGGGGTCTTGAGGACAAGGGCCGTCTGGTTGTTGTTTTTGTGTGTGTGTGTCCTTGGTGTTCAGCACACCACTTGGCACCTGAAAAGTGTTTTTTCATGCACTCATTGACAGATGGCCACAGATAGCTCTATGTGTAAGTCCCCTTACACACTATGGCCTGCCACCGTCTATACCATAGTCAGGTTGATCTATAAGGCCCTACCCACTTCCCATTTTAGGAGCCTGGTGATGTGGAACAAATATGTTTTGGAGGGCCAATGCAGCTGCACACGATGTCCCGCTGCCTTATGAGCAGAAAGTAGCTGGGAAACTGAGGCTGATGGTGTGCCCCTCCCTTCCCCCGCCCCACGCTCCAAAAGCCCACCCAAGAACAGAGGAGGAATGGAAATGCACTGACAGCCCCTGGAAGACAGCCACCACCAGGAGCAGTGGGCCTCTGAGATGCCCCGCTCCCAGTGTGGGAGCCTTTTTAATGAGTGACACCTTCCAGAGGGGGTGGTGAAGTGCGGTCCATGCAGGTGGGTGAGCATTTCAACAGGGCAAACAGAGCCAGCTCCCCAGCATTCTTGTGTCATTTTGGGAAATGCCTTTCGGGACAGAAATGCCTGGCTCTCTGATAACTGCCTGAACAAAAGCCACAAGGCCACGGCTCCAGGGCCTACTTCTAACTAGTACATTCGTGAATGGATTTTGTGATTCCAAACGATCAAAGTCTAAAGGACTTTCTTTTAGAGGATGCTTTCAGATGTCTCTGTTGTCGAGACTCCAGGGTCCCTCGGGTCCCCCACCTTCTCCTGATGGTGCCCAAAGCCAAGCCAGCCTGACTTTGGGAGCCAATGTTAACTTAATTTTCTTGAAAACAAAATCCCCAAATAAAAGCCCAAGGAATGTAACGCAGTAACAGGGCATTAATGAGTCAACTCCCAACAGCATCCTGGCTAAGATGGCCTGGTACCCCTGCTTCCCTCTAATGGCTTCCAGATGACCCCACTTGTGTGTGTCTGCCGGCTCTCTGCCATCCTGGCCTGGCCATTATTTATAGGCCTGGGCTGTTAATGTGCACAAGAATACCTGGGTTAGGCTGTAGGCCGGCCATGGGCCTCCTTTGATGTTTCAGGGTAAAACACATTGGGGCTGACTGATAAGCCCTCCTGGCCCTGACAGATTAAAGGCACCCTAGGTCAGCATCCTGTTTACAGAAGACAGCCCCAGGCAGTCGTGGCAGATAACCCAGAGTATGCTCCATAAAGAATCTTCTTTAGAAAAGAGATGGAGTGAGGAGGGAGGGGGAGGGGATGTAGGGAAGGGAGAGAGAAGATGTAATCAAGAGAAAAGAGGACGTTTCTCCTAGGCAACCCTGCTAGCACCCCGGCCTCGCTGAAATCATCACAGGAATTGCCAGGGTGCCTAGGTGGCGCTCACTTTGGGCCTCAAGTCCACACAGCTGGCTTGGGAAATTCTATAACAAACACCACAAGGTTCCATCTTGGGCTTCATTTCACAGAGCAAGCCTGGGTGCAAGGCTGGCCCAGAGGGTGAGCGGTGTCCCAGCCCCCGACCCAGGGCCTCCTGCAGAGTTCTCTGCCACTGTTCAATCAAAGGGTCAGAGCTGGATCTCTAGGCCTCGAAGGGTGCTCTAACGAGCCATCCGTGACGTTATTTGGTGCTGGTTAAGGAACAGAACAGCTGAGAAGGGGAAGAATCGTGAACCATCCCATTCAACCTGAGAACACAATTACTTGTAGGAGATGGGTGTCATCATCTGCAATGGCTGAAGATTTCAGGATGGAAAGCATTTTGGCAGAAATTAGGTTTAGACCCACAACTTGTACCACATTTCACAATAAGCTCGAAATGATGAAAACATTAAGTCACACCATTAAAAAAAAGTAGAATCAAATCGGGGGCTCTTTCCTTCTGGAGGTGATGTGCTGACAACTTGGTGAGTTTTAATTAGCTTGTCTCTTCCCCTCCCTTCTCTTTTTTAAATAAGGGTTAGTGTGCTGCGTAAGGGGGTGGGGGAGGGTCCTATATGAGGGTGATATGAAAACACAAGATAGAGGTTTTATAGAGAGCTGGGAGGGATTTTATTCCAATACCCTCATTTTCCATGAGGGAAACAGGTTGGTTGGATGAAGGAAGCCTCCAAGGGTTTGGGAAAGTGAAGAGGCCCAAAGCCCCAGAAATAGGATAATTGGCCCAGAGAAAGGAGACCAGCACCCCTGCTTATTCCAGATAAAACGTTTCTAAAGGCAGGACTTTCAATGACCCCAAATTGTTCTGTTTTCTTCCAAGGAGATTTCTAAAACCTCTTCCAAAGCTAGACCTTGTCTGTCTCTGACAGTTGGTCCAATTAAAACAAAGCCCTACAATTTAAGGGGTTTATGCTAACTTCACAGAAGGCCAAAATGTTGAAAAATAGGACATAGGTGATCTAGAGTGTGAGAAGGGCCACAGTGACATGGAAGGGGAGCTGGATTCAGCGTCAGAAGGACCGCTCTGGCCCATTCTCAATGTGCCATCCTTGGAGCGTCAATGTCCCTGGCGACTCTCCAAAAGATGCCAATCTATAGGGTAGAGGGATTTCCTTACTGCAAACTCCCTCACCCCAACCGCCCACCAATAAAAGTTGCCAAGAGGCTGCCTGGCATTGTGGTCTGAAGAGCTGACCTTGACTCTTGCCTCCCACCCAAGCTCTGTGACCAAGGCTACCTTAGTCCCCTCTCAGCCCCTGCCTCCAACTGGGGGACATCAAACCTGGTGCTAATGACTTCCCAGGATGATGCTACAAAACCAGGTGTTGCTACAATGAAAAAGCAGGGGCTGCCTGGGTTCTCCTCCATGGAGGCCAGGCTAGAAATCCACAATATGAGTTTATCCCTAACACATTTGGGGCACTGCCAGGGTCCCCAGACTATCTCATTTACAGATGAGGAAACTGAGGCTAAGAACAGTTATATCACTTGCCCAAGGTCACAGAAACCAGAACTCCTGCCCTCCCGGACTCCAAATCTGGGCTTCTAACCACTCCACTCCACTGCCTCTCATGTGGCATGGTTGACTTATCATGCCCTGGGCACCTACAAGCCCAACCTTTTTTTGTAAGGATGCGTCTCCTGCTTCCTGGACCTGTGCAGAGCAGATTTCTTTGGTCTGAAGGGCAAGGCTCCATATTTCTCCCCATTAAACTCTGTTATTAGATCCAGCCCGTCAAGACTGACTGGCCATTAGTCAGTCAGTCAACAAGCATTTATGAAGTGTTAAGAACTGAGGATCCAAAGACACAAAAGACAGTCTCTGCCTTTAAGGAGAACTCCCAGGCTGCTGGGGAGACAGCAGCTGACAACTCGGAACAAACGAGGCAGGCAAGAGAAATCTGAAATAATCAGGAGCTTGATGGCGCCAGAATTGGGGGCATCAGGGAGGCCCCAGCTGTCCCTTCCCCTAAGACGCCCCATGAAGGCGCCATTTCTCCATCCGTCCAAACTCAATGAGCAGGAAAAGTGCCACGAAATGCAACTGAAAGGCTACGATGAAAGGGAAGGAAACCATTGTCCAAAGTATCTGAGCCCAACTTGAGGCGGAAGCTCGAGGAACAGAGGGGGGTGGGGGTGGGGCTCTTCACCCCGGCATGGGCACCAGGGCAGATTCAATGTGCAGTCGTGGAGAGAACACGAGAGCCGGAAGGTTCAGAGGAGGGGAGAGTGTGGGGGAAGGACACGCCACGGGTAAGATGTCTGGGACACATCCATTGGGAGAGGTCCTGGAGAGAAGAGTGCGATTGACAAGGTCAAAGGCTGCAGAGGGGACGAGGAGAATGAGGACAAAGGTCTGTGGACCGGGCCATGGAGAGATCGATGGTGCTTTAAAGCCGGGAGGGACCAGAGGACAGAACTGATCCCTGAGATGGAGAAAAGGACGAGCCCAGGGTCACATGGCTAGTAAGGGTTACGGCGGCACTTGAACACGGGTCTTCTTGACCACATTGCCTCTCCTGCTGAGGGCTTTCTCTTGCAGCATAAGCCTGCTTCTGTAAAGAGTGAACATGATTCCCAAGGCCTACACAGCAGGCCTCACAGCAGAGCCATGGCCCTGACGGCCCTTCCTCAGTCTCCCTGCCACGCCCTCCTTGGCAGTCTGTGGAAGCCTCGGCTGACAGTGGCCAAGTCTCTGTCTCCAGGGTCAGTCTGACCCTTCTGACCTTCTGGGTCGGGGAGCTGTCGCTCCTTTAGACCGACAGCTGCTTCATCCAGGGCCCAGGGACCTGATGTGTTGGGCCCCTGGGAGGCCTCATTCTGAGAGAGGTCACACCGTATATTCTCCCCAAATCAGGTGGGGAGAATCTGGTCATGGCTGAAAATCGATGGGGCTGGGGAGCGCGGCATATTTTCACTGCATCTGTTTTCCCTCCTGTTTCCCTCCCAAGAATCCTCACTTTGAAAAGACCCTAGATATAAATCTGGAAGTGACTTCAGAGGCCATTGGGTCCAACGTCCTCATTTTACAGGTGAAGAAACTGAGGCCCAGGGAGGTGGAGGGCCTTTCCTGAGGTCTAGAGGTGGGACACCTCCTCTGACTCCAGAGCTAATCTTCTCACCATACCTCCTAGTGGGGATTCACCCTGATCTAGTCCCCATTCCAGATCTCTTTCCTCCCCGCCCTGACCCCTCAGGGATGGAACACTAAGCCTCTTTAAGGCTTAAGCCCCACCTCTACCCCCAATTAATGTAACTAAGGAAATGCTATACCCCAGCCCTTTTCAGGGAAGAGGCCTCTTGCTCTGAGTGGCAGAATCAACCCAAGTTTTAGAACAGGTGTGAGCAAATCGAGGTGACCTCTACACAAGTCCTTGGTTTGGGAGGAGAGATGTTTCCGGCCCCTGGACATCATCGAGCAGATGCTGGGCAGGAAACAGCCTGGGATCCCTATAAACAAGTTGCAGTTCGGCTGTGAGGGCAGCCTGAGAGGGCCAAGCCTGAGCAGGACAAGACATGCTTCCCCCACCCATTGTGGCCTTTCTGGGAAGGGGTAGCCCACCAGGGCTCCCACTTACCGGTACAAGGCCTCAATGGAGTCTCGGTCCAAGAAGTCATGCTCTCTCTTGACCAGCGTGATATCAATGGGAAACAGGAGATCTGCGGAGGGCAAGAGGCAAGCCTTTGTGAAAGCAGCCGGCACATGTTGGGAGGGCCCACCAGGCTGGAGATCACTGAGGCTGCTGCGGCAGCATCCTCCAGAAAGACCATTCAGGTCAGACCTGGAGCCTTCTGGGAGCAGAAATATCTGCCCCAGAGAGCAAGTGAAGTCTAAGCCACACTGGAGAGGAGGAGCCACCGTGTGTGTGTGTGTGTGTGTGTGTGTGTGTGTGTGTGTATTTCATCCAGGGGCAGGCAGCAGGACCAGGGTGGGTCTAAAGAGCCTATTTTAAGCCCATGGGTTTTCCTGTGAAAAGGTGAGATGGAAAGTCACTGGGTGAAGGGGAAATTATGACAGTTCCTGAGGAATCTGAGTTTCACCCTCCTTACAACCCACCTGAGCAACTTTGGACCGGTCACTTAAGCTCCTGCAAAAGGATGGGGCTGAGAATGGATAACCTCCAAGACCCCCTCTAGCAGCAATAATAATGAAGATGATAATAGCAACTGACATTTATATAGTCAGCACCTAATACGTACCAGCCATAGGCTAAGTACTTCTCAATTTTTATCTCATTTGATTCTCAGAACATCTCTGGGAGATAGGTATTATTTATTATTTAATTAATTTTACAGATGAGAAAACTGAGGCAGACAGAAGTGACTTGTCTAGGGCCACACATCTAAGAAGTATCTGAGACATGAACTCAGGTCTTCCTGATTCCAGGCCGGGTGCTGCCTCGATGCCCCCAGAGCTGGGATCCTTGGCATGACATGTGGGAAGCTGCCAAGTGCAAGACCTTCCGCTGCTCCCCCCCACCCCAACACCATTCGGCAGCAATGGGAGGTCAAGCGGAGGAGGCAGTTGGCCTGCCTAAGAGCCGCGAGCAGGAGCCAGGCTCATCACTACACTGGCTTTGGCTCCACCTTCGAGAAGCAGGAGGACTCACTTTGCGTCCTGGGGGTGGCCCTCGTTAGACACGAGGACAGGTACGAGGACGTGACGCGGCAACGAGTCACCCCAGTGAACGTTTCTCTGAGCCCCTGAGTGAGTGAGTCATTGGTGGAAGGGGAAACCACAAGGAAAAAGCTGGAAAACAGCCCATCAGCCACCGCGTCTCCGGCAGATGACCCAATAATGGCTCTTCCAGTCAGAAATCCCTCCATCCACAGGCCTCCACAGAACCCTGATTTTGTTTTCCTGGTCTCAAAGGGGGCAGGGCAGGAGTGTTCCTATGAGCAGCACTGAGTTTGCGGCTTGGGATCCCCCCGTCAATGTTCTTAAGAGAGAGTCCTGGATAGAGCACCGGCCCTGGATTCAGGAGGATCTGAGTTCAAATGTGGCCTCAGACACATAACACTTACTAGCTGTGTGACCCTGGTCAAGTCACTTAACCCTATTGCCTAGCCCAAAAAAAAAAAGAAAGAGAGGGGCCTGGAGCACAGAGGTGAATGACTTGTCCGGGGCTCCATAGCCAAGATGTCAGAGCAAGGACCAGAACCCGAGACTGAAGGCCAGCTCTCTACTGACCAGAACAGGTGACCTCTCAGATTCTTTTATAATGGTGCTTTGCTGCCCAAAGCCCTGTGCCCCTTCCCCACTCACCTTCATACAGCTGGGCGTACTGAGGGAAACCGGCTGCCCGCAGCCAGTCACAAGCTTCTTTGGCCTCGATTTCTGGAGGGGAACAGAGACAAGACGCCTGGTTAGTCCTGAAGGGCTCACCCACCTTCAGCACTCAAGGAGAAAAAGAAAGAACAATCGCGTCCCAGGGGAAATGGAGCCTTTCTCAGCTGCAAAAATAAATAGTGGGAAGAAGGCCAAGAGGAGAGAAGGCCACCGGCCCAGCATCGAGGACGTCTGAGGCTGTCAGCTGTGTGCCTGGTTCGAGGTGAGGGGCTGGACGAGGACAGAGACCGAGAGGTTAGGGGACTGCTGCTGATGCCTAGATAAGGGGAGGAGAGAGAAGAGATTTGGGGAGAAAGTCCAAAGGGCCAGGAGAAGGGTTTTCAGCCTGGGCAGACTTTGGCATATTTGTGAAGTGAAGGGACAGAGCCAGTGGCCATGGAGGCTCAAACCTGGCATAACCGCAGAGGAAGACCTCAGGTTTCTTGGACATCATCTCATACATAAAATTACAGTTATAGTTATAGAGGGGTGACATGAAGGGACCACTAGGCCATGTTACCACCCCCTGGAGTCACCCGGTGCTGCCTTCCCTGCTTCTAGACCTGGCCTCTCCCATCACTGTCCTGTGCCTCACTGAGGTCATGTGGGGCTCCTGGGCTGTGCTCTTCACCTCAGGATCTCCAGGCCCCCCCGTCTGTCCCACAACTGTCCTTTATGTGTTGTCTTTCCCAATGAGAGAGTAGGCACTCTGAGAGCAAGGCTAGCTTCCTTGTTTCCGTTGGTGCCCCCAGGATTTATCCCAGTGCTGAACACCTTGTTAGCACTTCTTAGTAGTTTTCAGTTGATTGTTCATTTAATTCAATTTAAAACCAGCTCCCCAATAAATCGACAATGCCAAATATGGAATTTTGTAAAGGCCTGTGCTTGTAATGGGGAAATGAGGCCTCCTCAAGTGACAAGCAGAAGCTTTGCCCTGATTTGGCACCATAAAATTATTTCTGTCAGACAAAAGCTTGGTTTTTCTGTTAAATTGGTTATTTCTCACTGTTTCCCAGGCCCCATCAGAGGCTTGCTCGGCCCAAGGAGCCCAGAGATCCCCCCGACTCTGGAGGTGTGGGTGTGGACAGCAAGCACGGGAAGAGGGTCATGTTGGGAGCCATTCTCCAAAGGACAAAAAATGCCTTTGGATTCTAAAAATACAATGGGAGCACAATGAAGCCTTTATTCCTGGCTTTCCTCAGGCAAACAGCTTGCAAATGTGTGAGGAGGAAACAGGAAATTTTTATTGGAAACAGCTTTATTTGCTGCTCTGTTCCCCCAAGTAGCCCTGCACAATTAGGTAAAGAACAGGGGATCCTTTTGTGCAGGCCCAGGGGCCATGGGTGCCATTTTTCAGCTGAGTGCCATGATCAAATGGTGCCAGGAGAGGATGGCCTCAGTGTCCTTCCAACCTACCCACAATCCGGGCACAGCGCCCATCACCATTCTGTTCTGCTCATCACTAGGCCTTGGCCAGCTCATAAGGCCCACAGACAGCACCCCGGAAAAGCTGCTCCCATCACATCCCCTCATTCATTTGTTCAACAAGCACTTGATATATTCAAGGAACTATAATAAACACTGAGGATATAAAAATGAACAAAAGAAGATCGTTCCTGCCTTGAAGGCTCTTCCTGGGGACAGATACAGCATTTAATCTGGCAGGAGAGAGAGCACCAGCACTGAAGGGATCCCCCAAGGGTGGACGTAGGTGTGGGTGACAGAGGCTCCCCAACCCGTCTGAAGGTCTCAGCCAGGACTCTTGGGCTCAGACAAGGAGCTGGCTCTTGGCTGACAGTGTGGGATTCCCAACAAGCTGCATAGACAAAGAATGACTTGGAGGATGGCATCCAGATCAGGAGAACCCTTTGAGGACGCCCTCCAGGAAGACCCAGGCAGGAATGGGAGAAGTGAGGATGAGCCAAGGTTGTTTCCAGTCTTTCGGCTCTTTCACACTTCCAAAGACCCTGGAAGCTCAGGGAACCAGAGACGCCCTCACTGGAGCTGAGCTGTGCCTAGCCTCCTCTCTGAGCTAACTAAGCTCCTCTTGGGTCACACTCACTCCTGACCTACCTCAGTAAAATCCACTCCACACTGCCGCTGCTGCTTCATGGTGGTCCCTTCTCCAAGGCTGCATCAGCCTGAACCCAACCTGTCATAGGGGCTTCAGCCCCTGGCGCACAAGGGGCAAAGTCCACCTCCCTCCTGAGGCCCTGAGGCAGACTTTGAGCTCTAGGACTCTATGATGAATCCTAGGTACAGTTCTAAGTAACCACCAACACCATGTAGTATAATCTTCCAGTTTACGGAGCAGGAAACAGACCCAGCCCAAGGCCCACAGATGGAAAGTGACTGTCTCTCACTCTCCTCCACACACATCTTCCCATTCCTTGACCTTTCTAGATATTAATGCAGGGGAAATGGGTGGGAGTTTCAATCTATAAAGGACTATGGCTTCCTTAGG
>NW_020949971.1:252233-264683 GCF_900497805.2 Vombatus ursinus
GGCCTCCTGTTCTTCTATTTCTATAGGTGACACTCCCTTATCATCCCCTTGCCCCTTAGGGCATCATTCTCCAACCCTCCCAACAGAGAATCTGAAGGCTCCACATTGTGGTTGAACCACTCACTTCTGCAGGGCCCATTCCATTCTCCATATTAATCCACCAAGTTCCACTGCGAACGCTCATCAACAAACATTAGTGCCAGGCACTGGGCTGAGCTGAGGAAGCTGCCATGAGCTTATACCAAAACTATCCCCTTCTTTCCCTAAAGACCTAGAACTCAAGACTTTGGTAGAAAAAGGAAACTAGAGATAAGAAGTCTGGATTTTCTATTTTGTGAAAATTCCTCTATGTTGATGTCTCCTTATCCCTGGCTCTGGCCATTCCATTCATCCAGGATTCTTGTGGAGATACACTTATACAACCATGGCTGGGCTGGACTGAAAAGACCAAACAATAACAATCAAGAAGCATGGAAAAACTAAAGTGAACGGATGCAAAGCTAAGCCAGCAGAAGCAGGAAAACAGCAGATACTGTGGAAGAAGCCCACCAAAGCAGCCACGGTAGGAGCTGGACAGAGATGGAAGACACTCCCTCCCTTTGGTGAAGGGAAGGGTGTGGAAAACCACAAAGAATGACATCTCTTGGACTTGCTGGTTAAGTCTGGCTGAACTTTTTGTCTTCTTTGTTAAAAGGGGAAGGAGCAGCATTTATTAAGCCCCTGTTGTGTGCCCAGGTGCTATGCTAGACACTGCAAATATTGTCTCATTTGATCACCATGACGACCTGGGAGGGAGGTGCTATTATGCTCCCCATTCTGGGAGGCCAGTTGGAGCTGTGCCCCCAAAGTCATCACTCTGTGCTTAGCCTTTGACTCAGTAATACTCTAGGTCTGTGCTCCAAAGAAGATCAAAGAGAGAAGAAAAGGACCCACACACACAAAAAAACTTCTAGCAGCTCTTTGAGGTGGCACAGAATTGGAACCTGAGAGGATGCCCATTGATTGGGGCGGGACTGACCAAGTTGTGGCACGTGGTTGTAGTGGAACGCTGCTGCTCCATAAGAAATGACGAGGGGAATGGTTTCAGAAAAACTTGGGAAGACTTGTATGAACTGATGCAGAACCAGGAAACAACGTACACAGTAACAGCATCGAGAGACGAGAACTCTGGTCAATGCGTTGACAGCTCAAACAGAAACTGCTCCTTCCGGACGGCATATTTACTTAGAAGACCACCAATTTTTATTTGTCTTGTTAAATACTTCCCACTTACATTTGAATCTGCTTCAGTGGGAGCTGGACACGTCTGAACTAAAACACCACAGGGCTGATGGTGAAGCCTCCTCTCCACCTGACAGGGATGGACTCAGGTACACACCAACGTGGGAACGATTTGTTGAACTGCGCATACTCATCACAAGTTTGTGTTTTTTCAATGGCGGGTGAAAGAAAGAGAAAATTGTAACGAGGGGACCGGCCTCAATACTCTCTAAAGGTCCTTCCAGCTCAAAGGGATCAGCTTCCATCAGGCTGGAAAAAGCAGGCCGGAGCCACATTGGGAAGGGCTCCAAAGGCCCAACCCGGAGACCTTTCAGTGTTTACGTTTTGTCTTCCGGGACGGCACCGGGGAGTCATTGGAATTTTCTTGACCGGGGAAGTAACATGGGTAGAGAACTCTGAGATTTCTTGGAGAGGTTTTCCTACAGACTTTCTGACCTGGCTTGTTGGGATGGCCTGAGGGCTCCTCGTCTTTTCGGAGGCTGCGTGGAGGAGGGGGATGAACATGCCGGGGTAGTGTGAGTCACTCCCAGGACAGAGGCGTGCTACCTCCTAGTAAAGAGAAACCCTAGGGGCAGACAGAAAGAAGAAATCACAGCCAGTCCCTGGAGATAGCTGGGTCTTAGTCCAGGACAGTCTGTATGTAAGAGAAGGGCTGGGGCTTCTGAAAGCTGAGCTAAGTAAAATGCTGAAAATGTTCATGCAGGTGGGTCACATGTGGAGAGAGCAGGAGCGGCTGGTCAGGAGGACCGCAGCAAGGACCCCAAGGGCAGAAGACAACCCAGAGCTCAGGGAAGTGACCTGGTGGACGGTCAGGCCAGTTCTGGGGGCGCAGGGCTGCACAAGGGACAGCAGCTTCCCGGGGCCAATGCCAGGGAAGGCAACCCAGAGTCACGTGGGGTTTCTGCAACCAAATCAGTCCCTGGGGCCCCCAAAAATGCTGAAAAGGCAGACTGAGGCCACATGGGAGGGAGGGGCTGGCCCAGAAGAGTCGGCATATCTTCCTCCTATGGGGCAGGGGGAACCACAGCAGGTTTCAGCAGGTAAATGATGTGCTCCAACCCACCTGGGGGATGTGGCAGATGAGGATGTCATGGATGTGACTCTGCCCCTGACTGAACTCAGTGATGAGGAACGGGGAAGAGCCCTGGCCTCAAACCCTGTTTGTCACTTAAGGGTTATGTGACCTTGGGCAGGGCATTCTCTGGGCCTCCATTTCCTTCTCTGTAAAGTAAAAGGGGTCGACTAGTTGACCCCCAAGGGCCAGGAGCCTGCAATCCTATGACATTAGGATAGTCATTTGGGGCAAAAAAGCCCCCTCCAATGAGGAAGGAGTGCCTAGAGATGGCCTGGCAGAAAGCGGGAGAATCCTGCTTTCCAATCTTTACTCATGAGATCTGGCTTCTCATCCTAGCTCTGACATTTATGACTGCTTATGTGACTGTTGGCCAGCAGCTAGGCCTTTAGTGGTCAGAGTTCTGGAAGACCTGGGTTCAAATGCCGCCTCCAGATCCTTGCTAGATGTATGACCCCGGGTAAGTCATTCCAATGCTGTGAGCCTCAGTTTCCACATCTATACAATGGGGCTACCTCACAGGACAGTTGTGAGGAGGAAATCAACAAAAATAGCAGGAGAGTGCTTGAAAACCTCAACTGGCCACAGAAACGTTAGCCATTATTAGCCGCTCAGCCTAGAGACCCTAAGGACGTGTTGTGAGAAAATCTCGGGTGAATCCTCAAAGATTCTGGGTCAGTCTTCTGAGTCCAGGACTCTCAGACCTCAGGCACTTCTGGCCACCCCTGTGCCTGCCTGTTGGAATGCCTGTCATCCAGTCTGACCTTCCCCTTCAGAGGGGCAGAGGCCAGTTCAGGGAACCTTCTTTCCCACCCCTCAGGCGATTCTTTCCACCTGGGAGAAAGAACCCAAGCAGAAGTGAGCCCTCTCAGCTACTGGACCAGCCTGGCTGAGGGGGGCCTCCATTGCAGCGAGATTATGATTCCAGGGGTTTGCCTGTTCTGAAAGAACAGCTGAGGTGCAAAGTCCAGCAGGTGTGTGGGTCCAGAGGCATGTGGGTCCAGAGGCATCTTTAGGAAATGGGCATCTGTGGGCACCTGGACCTTCCTGGAGAGAATCAGGCCAGCTAGCTGGGGGCAAGGCTGTGGATGGGCCTCCCCTTCCCCTATCTCTGGGAACCTTGGCTTTCCTCCAGTCAACCCCTGCAAAAGTCCCAGAACCAGGGGTGAACAGAGGTGCCCAGGGAGGGTTTCCCCAGCCATAGATAAAGAAAGCCTAGCCATCTGGAGCTGCTCCTTCTATTCGTGGCTTCTCCTCATGCAGTGAGTGACCTTGGACCAGTCCCAGTCTGCTGCCCAAACCCTTGGCCTCCTCCTGATGTCCAGGCCACCTTGGTCGAGTTCTTCAATCTCCCAAGAGGTGATGCTGGGAAATGGGGACTGCCATTTCCCAAGCGGAGCCCACAATCATTTATCCAGCGCCTCCTATGTGCCGGGCCCTGTGCTAAGTAAGCTAGGGCCTTTCTGGCTCAAGATAAAGCTTTGCAGGCCAAAGGACACGGGGCACTGATAGGAAGCAGATTCGATTCCTGGCCCTCCCCTTAACCCCCAGTCACACCCACCCTCCCCTCTAGAGCTTCAATCTAGGATACAAGGCAGGCGTCCAGGCCCCTAACTTTGCAGATGGGTAAACTGAGGGGTAGTGATGTGCCTAGGGTGACACTGTCTAGGCAAGGTTTGAGCCCTAGTGTTCCCTAAGCCCAGTGCTCTCTCCACTGGGGTGTATTTTTAATTTATTAGTCTGTCTTCATGTATATCTCTCCAATCAAAAACGTGCTCCTTGAAAATGTGGACAATTTCATTTGTGTCTCTGCATCCTCCCCCCACCCCCAGCACAGTGCCTGGCACACAGTAGGCACTTAATAAATGCACGAGGAGGCAGGCATGAGGAAGAATCCAGACCACTCAGATCCACTCGTTTCCGGGGGTGGGAAGTTCAGCTAAGCAACCTCTTCAAGGATCTGGCTCAATGGGAATGGGCCATTCCTTGCAGGCCCTCCACCCAAATGCACAAAGACCCAAATGCTGCCTTGCAGACTGCTTACTGCTCTCAGGGAGGTGAGGTCCCTTCCTCTGGGGGACTGACTGCTTCCAGGACCTGGAGGACAGGAAGTACTGGCCATGGGTGGGGAGAGTTTATGTCCTATTCACATCCTCTGTCTAGGGAGTCACCCCCAAGCCCTGGTGGGAAGGAATAGTGAGTGAGTGCTGGCAGCCTCCTAAGGGAATGACTCGATCACCTCTACTTGGATGGAAACCCTGCCCCTGAAGCTCCCCTTGGATGCGCTCCTTCCCCTCCACGAGGCTCGGCTTCCAAGACAAGGGACCGGATGGCCCCAGTGGTCCCTTCTAGCTACATCTATGATGCCACAACCCTTCACCCAGGGATTTCAGGGAGGAAGCATCAAAGGGTCAGCAGTGGGCCCAAGAGTTGGGACACTGGAGACTGGCTTAGACGCGGCCACCAGCCCGCTCACAGCACCCACCAAGGAAAGAGAGAGCAAACCCTCGGGTCTCGGTCTCCCCAAGTAACCTGAAGGGCTGGGACAACTCCCTGAGATCAAACCTGGCTGGCTCTGATTTCTCCCCAGATAACCTCAACCTACAGCCTGAATTTGAGAGCCGACTATCTTAGCAAATTCCTCAGAAAGGAAATGATGTTCAGGCCGGCAAACAGGGCAGACAATGAGAAGCCTTCCTCCCACGGGAAGCTCAGGGCAAAAGTCCAAGCCCCACCTTCTCCCTCTTCCCATCCCATACTGGAGCTGGGTCCACCTGAGTGAAATCCCAGAAACCAGAGACCCACGGCCCATCAGAGTGGACTCAGCAGGAACAGGGCAAGGCTGTTCCCTGGGCACTCCCTCTAACCACTCAGGGGACAGGAGGCACCCCAGGTGGAGAGCCCCTGGGCAGGATCCAGCCACCAGCAACTACAGCCTCACCCACATCACCCATGCAAGTGAGCACCCATGCACCTCCCTCCAGCTAGTGGGGGCTAGTCACACTAATCATAATGTTATTAAGTATAAAATGAATTAATATTGTTAGTGAAATAGCCTGAGTAAGAATAGATAGCTAGCCTTTCCAGAATGCTTAGAGGTTTGCAAAGCACTCTGCAGATCTCATTTAATGCAGAGAGCAAGCAGCCCTGAGAGATGGGGCCAGTTAAGGGAATTGCCTGGGGTCACTCAGCCAAAGGAAGGGGAGGGGCCGGCGGAGAAGGGGTGGGGCACAATGGACAGAGAACCAGTCCCCTGAAGCCACACTTCTTTTTGGACAGAATGTCCAAAGTGCTCAGGATTCCTCTTCATTGGAAAGAAGAGATAAGCCTGGCTCTGGCAGGCAGTTGGGTATTATGGTGGGTAGAGGATTGAATGTGGGGAGTCCAGGAGAGCTGGGTTTGGATCCAGCCCCAGAACCTTACTAGCTGTGGGACCCTGGGCCATCACTTCACCTGTCAGGGCCTGGTATCCTCATCTGTAAAATGGATGCGCTGAACTCCCTTCTAGCTCCAAATTTATGACCCTAGTGCCCTACGACAAGGGGACTGAGTATTCTAGCAAACTGGTGCTCCCTGGGACAAACACAGTTTGACCCTGCATAGTCAGTATTTGTTTTAGAGAAAATCATATTCCCTGTCACCGTCCCCCAGCCCAGAATTCCCTCAATCTTCCCTTGGCCTGAGCCATAGCACCTTCCCTGCCCCCTCACACTGGGATGAGAAGGGCCAGGCATTCTGGCTGGCCACAGGGGGCCCTGTTAATCAGGGGAAGGGGGTGGGGGCTTTTGGGGTGAGAACCCTCCCTTCCCATCTGTCTGAAGATTCTTTACTGCCCTTTAAACCAGGTACCGTTGAGTGCTGCTCTGGATAAAAATGGTTTACCAAATGAGGTAACACAGGAAAAATGCTTTGCAAATCCCAAAGCACTGTATCAATGCTAGTCTTTATTACTATTTATTATCATTGTTATTATTTTAAACCAAATCAAACCTCTCTCTCCTCAAACCTCCTTCCAGAGCCTCCTCCCTGCACCTCCTAGGCTCGGGTACAGGAATTCACAAAGGCCAGTCAGGAGGAGCCTGGCTGAGCTTTGGCAGCTCGGCTGCATATTGGCCAAGGCTTGAGACTGGGAGGCAGGGAGAGCTGAGTTCAAATCCTGCCAGTTATTTAATAGCTGAATGAACCCAGGCAAACCCTGAGTAGCCACCCACCTCCTAGGGTAGCAGGAGGAGCCAATGAGAGGAGAGATCACTTTACCTCAAAGGGCTGGAGAGCCGCTGGTTCCCACCCTTGGGCCACAGGGTCCCTCTCGGCAAAGCCAGGGGGGCTCCAGGATTGAGAGCTGGAAGGATGTCAATAAGGATCCCAGAGGTCATTGCCACTAACTGCCTCGTTTGACCATTAAGGAAACTGAGTCCCAGAGAAAGGAAGCGACCCAGTTAGGGGTGGGAGGGAATGCAACACTAGACAATTATCTCATTTAATAGCAAGCTCCTGAGGCAGGATTTGAAACCAGATCTTTCAGACTCAGGGCCCAGGGCTTGGCAGCTCGGGCACTGCCTGTCGGATTGCCTACCCACACCTCCTGTTTTATAGAGGAGACCAAAACCCAGAGAGACTCGGGACAATCCCAGGGTCACCTCTCCCTTCTTCAAGTATACATACTTTTGGGACATGTAAGTATTGTCAACATCCCAGTAAAAATCCAACTGAGTTAAGTGAGCCTGAAGGTGTGTATACAAGATATGGACCACAGAGGCCCCACCATAATGTCCTGGACAAGTCCAGCCTCTGCTTGGAGACCTCCCAGGATGGGGAGTTCACTACCTCCCAAGACAGCCCCTTCCACACACTGGGACTACTCTCATGATTAGGAAGTTCTTCCTGAAAACAAAGCCAACTTCTCCCCTCCCCCTCCCCCAGACCAAGGAGAATGAGCCCAGGGCTTCTTCCAAATGCTCGCCCTTCACCCGCAGCCAAACAAGTCAGCTTCTCCCAACTGATCCTCAGACACAACAGAACCGCAGGCCCTTTCCCAGCCCCGTTCCCTGCCTCCCACATCCTCCTCCAAGCCCTTGTACCATCCCAGGAAATGAAAGGAGAAGGGTGGGCAGGAAATGAAAGCCCTTCCAATGTGGCCATGGCCCTCAAGGGCTTCCTCCTGGTGGACCTAGTCACAACCTCCTGTGAATGCACCTCTGCTACAGGGCCATCCCTACTCTTCAAGACTTGGCCCCTTCTGAAAGGACAATGTGGAGCTGTGGAGAGACAATATGGAGGACCCCCAGGAAGACCAGCATCTGGGGCAGTGGAAAGAATGATGGATTTGGAGTTCAGATCCCGGCAGGCTAGAAACTTCTGCCACACATCAACACTCACACTCATCCCCATAGAGCCCTGCTGCGATGCCACCCTAGCCTCTGCAACCCACGGTGCTCGCCAACTGCATTCCTCCTCTCTAGCCCAATACTCTGAAATGGAGGTGGGGTGTCAAAGGGGCTCGGAGAAAGCTCCAGGAGGGAACTACTCCAGTCCCCAACAGCTCCAACCTCAGGCAGTCCCAGGCCCCAACAGCCCCAGTCTCCAATAGTCCTAGCCCCCACAGCCTCAGCCCCCAACAGTCCTAATCTCCAACAGCCCTAGCCTCCATAGCCTCAGCCCCCAACAGACCTAGCCTCCAACAGCTTCAGCCCCCAACAGCCCCAATCTCCAACAGCCTCAGCCCCCAACAGACCTAGCCTCCAACAGCCTCAGACAACAACTCCAGCTCCCAACAGCCCCAGTCTCCAACAGCCACAATTTCCAACAACCTCAGTCCCCAACAGCCCCAGCCCCCAACAGCCTCAGCCTCCAACAGCCGTAGCCCCAGGGGGTACCCAGACTCCACAACTATGGCAAGCAACTGCACCCCAGGAGGCAGACGCTAGAAAGGAAAGACCTTGAAGGCTTCCTCCTTTTCCGTTCCAGCTATGGAGGTAACAGGGACCAAAGAGGCAACAGGAAGGAGGAAAGCATGAGGGAGGAAGGCAGGCGGGCAGCCCAGGAGACATCAAAGGTTTCACTACTGCTCCCCCAGCAGAGCCATCAAGCACCCCATGTTGCCACTGACTCTTCGGGTGGTTTTTGAGGTCACCCTCAAATGCCTGGGAATCCTCCTCCTCCTCCAATTGCCTCGATGCTCCTGGCCTCTATGGTAGCCCGACCTGGTCCAGCTCTTACTGCCCACCCCTCCCTTCGGCCTGTCAGTTTGTCCCAGGTGTTCCAGAGGCTGCCCAGGGCTGAGGGTGAGCGGCTCTCACAGTCCACACTTGGGGGAGCCCAAGGGCTTGCTGAAGCCCTGTTCCTTCCTCACGGCTGCTTAGAGACCCCCTTCATCCAGAAGAAGGGTGGGTGCTGAATTAACGGGAACTGTTTGGGGGCCCGGTAGGCTTCAGAGCTGCCCAGGGAGGACCCCAGATTTATTCCTTGGCCCCGAAGAGCCTGTTCCCCACTGGTCAGGGAAGGGGGTGCTACCTAGGAGGGAAGGCAGGGAGGACTGAGCTGCCCCCTCGGAGGCCCCCAGGACAGAAAACTTCCCACAACGGGAAGGGAGCCCAGGATCACAGACTTCGGGCTGGAAGGAAGCTTTAAAGTAATGGGGATCGACCCCTTCCCCACCCCCATCTAATACGGGAAACAGGCTCAAAGCCAAAGTCACTTGGTTTGGGCTTACACGGGAGAACTGCAGGAAAGGAAAGAAGGGAAGGAGAGATGCAAGAGGGAGGAAGAAGAAGGGGGAAAGGAAGGAGAGGCAAAGGGGGAAAAGGCTGGGACGGGAGGAGAGAGAGAGGGAGGGGGGAAGGCCGAGAGAAGCTCCCCTGGAACACCTCCGTCACATCCCGTCCGGTCCGGTCCGGTCCCCCCCAACCCCTACCCCCAGGGGTCCGGCGCCTACTTGATTAGCAGGGACCTTCATGCGGCCAGGTAGACAGCAGCCTCTAGGGGTAGCCGTCTGAGTACATCCAGTCTTGGCCAGGGTGGTCCGCTCCCTCCAGGGACCCTACGCCCGCCCCCACCCTCGGCTCCTGGGTCCCCTCCCGCCTCTCCCTAGGGCAGCGCTGGGGCTGGGTGCAGAGGGGCAGAGCTAGGTGGGGGAGGAGGAGAGGATCTAGCCTCGGGCTCCCCCACCCCCGCCCAGCCACCCGGAGTCCTCCCAGCCCTGCAGCAGCCAGCCCCTACCCCAGCACGGCCTGGCTCAGACCCCAGGCTCTCAGGAGGCCCTCCCTTGAGTCGCCGCGGCCCCCACCCTCCCCACCCTCCAGATCTCATTTGGCCCTCGGGGCGCTGCTTACGCGTGACGATCATGGTGTCCGGAGGTGGAGATGGCCTCTGCCTGCACATGGGGCGCCGCGGACGTGCGGGCCCCCACGGAGCTCCTGACCTGGCCCGGCCCGGTCCGCTCCTGCCCTCTGGATGGTCCCCTGGGCTCCAGTTCTCAGATCCCCAGCGGGAGGGTGCTGCCTCAGGCCCGCGGGGACTAGACACTCTCGGAGAACCCTTGGGCTGGGGGACAAGAAGCCATCCTGGCCGCTGTTGCCATTGCTGCTCGCGGACTTCTCGAAGCGCTGAGCGCGGAGGCTGGAGACGCGCTGTGGAGCCCCAAGACCCTGGCCCCCTCTAGACTGCCGGCTTACTGATCCACTCTGACCACCAGCCTTAGCCCACAGGCAGCCAACGCCCGCCCCTGGCCTCCGATTCTCTGCTGCCCCGCCCCTGGCCTCGCGCCTCCCCGCCCCCCCCCGCCCAGTGGGAGGACCGATTTCCCACCACCTCTGGTCCCGCCCCCTCCCAATCCCTCTCTCAGCCGAGGCCCAGACTCTGTCCAAACATTCTTCCTCGCCCCTGGACGCGCCCGCCAAGGGGGAGGACTCACTCGGCCCCCGCCTCCGGTGTCCGCCCCCTGTGTCTGCTCTGGCGGGTCCCAAGCTCTCTGCATTTCCCAATCCGCACCCCCTTCCCCACCTCCTCCCCTCCAAAAAAAGGCTCGAGTTGTCCAGCCCTAAGGGCGGCCCTGCTCCAGGGCCCAGGACGGAGGCTAGTTCCGAGCGCCTTCGCCTCTCCCGTCTGGCCCCACTGCTTCCCGCCTAGGACTTTAGGAGCTGGAGGGAGAGGGGAACCTGGGAGATCATCGAGTTTGGCCCCATCTTTAGAGGGATGGGGAAACTGAGGCAGCCCTTCACCAGGCAGGGAGAGAATGACCCAGGGCCTCCTGGCTGGCTCACACAGGGAGCTAGTAAAACTGCCGACCTGGGTGCAGCGCATTTAGAGGCAGGCCTCAGGAGAGCTCTGGACCTGGATTCCAGTCTTGCCTCAGACCCTTCCTAGCCCTCTCTGGGTCTCAGCTGCCTTATTTATAAGTTCAGATGATGAGCACCCCTTACATTACAGAGTTGGGGTAAAGTGAGACTCCCTACACAGAGAGCTTTCTAGACTTGAAAGGGCCATAAAAGCTGGGGGTCCCATCACCGTCCTCATCTGCTCCAGTTAGCCGATTAACTGAGGCTGTCGGACACAGTCAAATTCAGGGCTGGCACTGGACTCGGGAAGCTGCCCCTGCCTCCCTTTCACGTGGCCTACGGTGCCACCAAAGCTACCTTATCCCTATTAGAATGCACAGTCCTTGAGGGAAAAGACTTTCCTTCTTTGACTCTGAGTCCCCAGTGCCTAGCACAGTGCTTGGCACATAGTAGGTGCTTAACCAGTGTTTGTTGATTGAAAATGAAGTTGACTTTATTAGACCCAAACATGAAACTTCCTAATTCTCCTTAATAATTTCTTCCTGATTCACTTTGGGCCGTTCACGATTTCAGCCTTCCTTTAAAGATCTGGTTGGGTCCTGACTCTATTCTCCAGGCTGTTAGCCTTTCCTCCCAGTGTGGTGTCAGATGCAGACTGGGGAGGCATGCCATCTCTAACTTTAGAATAACAACAACAATTAGGGCTAACGTCAATCTAGGAGTTTGGGGCTGAAAAAGCAATTTTGATTAAATTGTTAAAGAGAATGGGGTTGAGCACAGATCTGTAATTCCTGACCCACTCCATTGGATGTCTCTGTGCAAACCGAAGACTAAGACGTTGCAGAAGACCCTCTGGCTGCCATCCCTCCTACTCCCATCCAGGTAGATGCCTGTTCCTCTCATCCCCCAGAAAAGCAGATGGGTTATCACGCACCCCAATCTGCCAGTCTAGGACTGTCAACAAGGACCTCCCTCATCCAGCCCGACCTAGTCTTGAAGCAGCCATGCTGGATGGCTGCTCTTTCCTAGTGTCTTCTAATCACATCTTTAACACTGTAGCAAGGAATCCAAGTCAACATGATTGGCCTCATGTGCAGACTATTCTTGTCCCTTACTTTGAAAACCAAGGCAGTTTGCTCTTTTCCCATCCTGTTGGACTCCTCCCATTCTCCAGAACATCTCCACCTTCTTTCCCCATGGTCCCCCTCTCTCCACTCACTCAGTCCTAGCTCTTGCCCTCCTCACCTCTTCCCTGGACCATTGGAATAGTTGGTGTCCCACATTTCAGCTCTACCCCTCTCTCCAATCCATCACCCCCATAGACGTCAAAGAAAAGCCCGTCTGATCATGTCACTCATTCCCTGTTCAAAAAGCTTCAATGACACTTCTACAAGAAAACATCTCTTCCTTTTTCGAAGGCCTTCAGTTGGAATGAGCCAGACTAATTTCACTTTTGTCACATTCCAACAGACCCAACTTGTCTACTAACCAGCCCCCAGCCTTGTCGTTCCATCTCCCACCTTCATGCATCCCCCTCTCCCCAACTGTCTCTCATGCCTGAAATGCATGTCTGACTCAACCTGAGGAATCCTCTTATCATCCTGCATGTCCCTCAGGTTCCCTCAACAAAGCCTCCCCAAATTCCATAGGTATTGGGATTGTTTCCTTCCTCAAACTCCTGGACATATAGATAGGCTTGTTCTCTAATGGACAGTTGCAATTTACATCTAGGCTGGACAATACTAAGCTCCTAAAATTGGAGTGTTATGATGGTTTCTTCTTCTTCTTCTTCTTCTTCTTCTTCTTCTTCTTCTTCTTCTT
>NW_020949971.1:264693-271373 GCF_900497805.2 Vombatus ursinus
TTCTTCTTCTTCTTCTTCTTCTTCTTCTTCTTCTTCTTCTTCTTCTTCTTTTTCTTCTTCTTCTCCTTCTTCTCCTCCACCACCTCCTCCTCCTCCTCCTCCTCCTCTTCCTCCTCTTCCTCCTCCTCCACTAAAGTTGGAATGCTATTGGGCTCTTTTCAACAAAGGTTGCTCTTCTTAGACCAGGATGGGCAGAAGGCTCTCCTCTCTGACTTCCTTGACATCTTGGTTCTTCAGTTTGTCACCTCTGGTCAGGTGGCTGGAGAGGTCTGACCGCTGCTGTCCAACAAACTCTTCCTGGTTCATAGATGGCTTCCCTCAGTTTTGGGAACCCACTTTATTTAGGACAGGGAGGCAAGTTCCTCACTTATGACTATATGAGGAGAGAGTTGGGAGCAAAGGTATGAGCACACTGTGCCCTGGGCCAACTTTATTTTCTCCTGTATCCTCTTCATAACAATTGAGCCACCCAAGAGTCAGACCCTTTTTGAGGTGTGCAATGTTTCCTTGGTGTCTACAGGCCTTTCTCTTTGCATTTAGTTGTGTCCGTCTTTTGTCCTTTTCTACCTTCAGTTTTGCTGAAGTACAAGTGGGGCACAATACCCTCTTACAAGCAACCATATCCATCCATCTATCTATCTATTTATCTATCTATCTATCTATCTATCTATCTATCTATCTATCTATCTATCTATCTATCTATCTGTCTCTTTCTTAGGTAGCTAAATAGTGATATGGAAAGAGTACTGAGCCTGGAGTCAGGAAGACTTGAGTTCAAATCTGCCCTTAGTGGGTTGGTTATATTGTAATATGGAATGATACCAGATGGACAGACCATGTGATCCATTTGTACCCACATAGTGTCAAGAGGCCTTGAAGAAGGTTACCACCTTGTTGGATGTAACCCCTGTGGAGGATTTTCAGGAAGGTACAGACATGAGTTGCATGTGATTAGAAGGTATAGATATACTTAGATAGACATTGTCCACATGGATGAGGTCACAGAGTCATTGAAGACTCAAGGAAGCTGAAAACTGTCCTTTAAAACATTTTTCTAAAGTAGAAACTCTGTAGAGTTCGTACGAGTAAAATTTACCTGGTTGGCTTTTTAAGCTGAAAAGCAGTGCAGGAAAGCAAAGGACGTACGGAAGAAGAAGGAAAATGAATTTACTTGCAACCTGTAAACATTCTATTTCATTTATTTCTAGTCTCTAAAGGGTAGAACAATTATGAAGGGCTTCATTAAGCACAGGGTATTCAGTTGAACCAAATATAGTTGTATATATTGATTATTGGTGTAAGTTTTCTCTTACATGTCTTTTAATTAAACAGTTTTTAAAACTGAGGGAAAAAAATCTGGCCTCAGGCACTTACTAGCTGTGTGCCTCTGGGCAAGTCACTTAACCTCTGTCAGTCTCAGATTCTTCAGCTCTAAAATGGAGACAATAACAGCATTTCCCAAGGTTATTGTGAAGATCAAATGAGATAGCATTTGTAAGTACAGTATCTGGCACATAATAGGTGCTAAATAAGTGTGTGTGTGCGTGTGTGTGTGTTTCCTCTCTCCTTCCTTTCCCTCTCTCTCATCTTTTCACTGCACTCTAAATAATGGTCTAGTTTGCGTGCTGCCAGGTAAAGGAATTGGGTCAACTCAAATTGTGATGCTGAATAACCTGCCTTGGATATGGGAGCTAGCTGCTGGCTCTCCCATCGAGACTCTCACTCAGGGTCATCTGTGGAATCTCTTCAACTAGCTCAGAAGCCAAGGAAACCTGGCCAAAGTGGTTTTGGGGTTTCATTTTTCTGGCATCATCACTCTAAGCAGCCCAGGGCTGGAAGTGTGTGCACCTGGGTCCCACCAACATCCTTCTCCTGGCTTCCCAATAGTTGTCTCCAATGCTTGGCTTCCCTAATACTGGCCCCATGTCCTTCCATCTTTGGGCATCTTATTCTAGGGCCATGTTGCCATGACAAAAACAGCTCATACTGTGTCTTACCCCCAAGGAGGGGGGAGCTTACTTCAACAATGAGAATTCTCTGAGAATTCTCCATGTTTGCCCATTACAACCCCTTTGTAAGGAAGGTGTTATGGGTATAATCACTCCTCTTTGACAAATAAAGAAACTGAAGCTGAGAGAAGGACCCCAGCATGTCCCGCCCCTTGACTGTAGGAGACTGCTCTGAGGGGTTAAGGGGCAGCCTCATTTCCTTCATCCTTTGCCTAGAGTAATGTGGATTTCTAATGAGGAATTTTTGCTCTTCAGGGGATGGGGGAGCCTATGACTCTTCCTCCACTTCCATGGCCTGTCATGACTCTTAACGGTAAACAGTAAGTAGATAGCCAGTGAAGCCATGATTTAGTCAGAGCCAGTTCTGAGCTGCAGGGATCTCCCTGAGGAAACCAAAGGTTACCAGCACTGGGGGTGGCGGTGGGGAAACATGATCATGGAACTTTTATCCAGTGGAACATGATGAAATTAGTGGGGGAAATAATTGTATTTGCAAACTCCAAAGAGGATATGAGAAAGAACAGGAAGTCTAAAAAAGGAAACAATGATTAGCCAATTAGGGGAAAGTAATTAATCTTAAAAAAAGATCCCTAGTTGCTCTGGAAATAGCCATTGAAGCTGCACTGGCCAAAGGCTGGTTTCCTTTCCAGCCTTCAGGGTTGAGCGTCATTCCCTGAAGGGGTGTGATGGTTCCTTCCTAGAAGTCTATCCCCACTGCCCCCCCACCCCCATTCCTCTCCTTGGCCAGTCATCCTGCTTGGCCTTTCTTCTTCACAGCTATTTGTCAATGGCGCCTTAAGCCCCCCTTATCCCTCGATGGACTCAGACCCATGGAGCCCCCAGCCAGCTGCCTCCTCTGCACCCAGGAAGCATTAATGATATTTGTTCAATGAATGCCACAGTAAAGTCATCCCAGAGACCTCCTAGAACCATGGGCATTTAACTGGAGGTTGTCTTGTCTTGGAGAAGGGGACTCTTTGTATCCTATCAATGTTCCCAATCCTTACCATGTGGCCCAGTGACTTGTGGGAGCATAACCAACCATAGTGACCAGGCAGCCCCCAGAGAGAAGGGGGACTTTGGGAAAAGGTCATAGGATCACAGGTCCAAAGAGACCTTGAAAGTCATTAAATCCAACCTTCTTATTTTAAAGGACGATTCTCCCTTCTTTTGAGCTGGTCACCCTTACCGATCTTAGCCTGTGAAGAGCTTTGGCCTTGAGATGAGGAAGCTCATTGCAAAAGACCCAAAGACTGTAACTGAGACCTTTGGCACTTGAGACTGCTTGGAAAAATTACATGTATATATATATATAAATGCAAATACTATGTCTTGATTCTCATTTTCTCAGTAAAACTTGTAGGTGCTATTTTGCAATGTGTGTGTCCCTACCTTTGTGCACCCATCCTTCATGTCTGGAATGTGATTCCTCCCCACCCCCTCCATTCCTTAGAATGCCTCCAGTGTGGGCCTCCTCCTTCTCCACCCCCTCCCCTAGCTGCTTGTGCCAACCTCCAGGCATGATTCACATTGGCCTTGCATGGATTTTTGTATGTTGGGCTGTTAGACTGTAGGCTCCATGTTGAGCACAGTGCCTGACACACAGAAGGCATTTAATTAATGCTTGTTGTCTGATCCGTTTGCTAAGGAGATTTTTATGGTAGCCTCCTAGAAGAAGTTTCCAGAGTGTGGGATGGTGGTAGTGGAAGAATAAGGCCTGAACCCAGGGAAGAGTGAGCCCCACAAAGACCCCCCAGGCTATTCTGCCCTTTCAAGTGGGCCTACTCTACTCTAGCTGCCTCACAGCCCTTTGGCAGAGAAGGAAGCCCAGAGGGGGTTGGACCCAGGAGGGTGGCACACACCCTGTGGGTGGTTAGAGAAATAGGTACCTGGTGAGGACCAGGGACCTGAACAGTTGGGGGACAGTGTGAACGTTGGAGAATCAAGGAAAGGGAAGGGAGGATCCGGAACAGGAGGAAAACGTAGCTTCATTGTAAGAGCCTTAGGGAGCAAGTGAGTCATGACTGCAGAGGCTGTGGCCTTGGGCTCACTGGTGGTTTTTAATACAGGCTGACAAATTTCTGGGGCTGTTTCTCATGGGGAGCCAAGTCTTTCTTCTTGGCCATAGTGAATCTATTTGCAGGAGAAAAAAGGTTTCTTCTTCCATGGTGAGCCCGAAGTCACGTGAACAAATAGTGTCTGGGACTGGCTCAGGGGGCTCCAGCTGCGAACCTTTGATGCCAGCAGATTTTGTGGTACCCCTACTGTCCTTTGGGCTGAGGAGGGCCACACCTGCCTGCTTAGGCCCTGAGCACCCTTGGGCCCTAATGCTGAAGTCTCTGAGGTCAGGATGGGTGCTCCTTAGGAGCAAGGGCTCTCTTCAGGGGATGCGGGAAGCACAGAATTTACTCACTAATGTATTCATTTCAGGCAGTAGAGTCTGAAGTCTGCTTGTGTCTTTCCCAGAGACTGGAAGCAACGAATGCAGCTCTAGGATGGAGCTTGACCCACTTATACTAGTTAATTTTTGTATGCGAGGCCACACACACACACAGACACACACACACACACACACACACACACACACACACACACACACAGACACACACACACTCCTTTCTGATTCCCAGGTTCCTGGGCTCCCTGAGGCTTCCAAGCATCTCCTTAAGAGACCTGGCTGGGGGGAGAATGGGGGGGGTGACACCATGCTCTAGAGCCCCAGGTGCTGACAAGAAGCATGTCCAAGGTCACACCAGTAACTCACTAGAGTTCCAACTGAGTTGGAACCTCCCTCCCTCATCGCTCTAGACCTCTCCCCAGCTGTTCTCTGGCATCATGCAGGCTGGAGCTCCTGTATTTTGTTTGCCTTAGATCCCATCATGTTCAGGTGGGTGCACAATTTTGTTTTCCCTGAACTAAGCCATCATGAGCTCTATTTTCAGGCTCTGGTTGTATAAGGGACGCCACTCAGGTGGAGTCTGGGCAGTCCCCCAAAACAGCAACTGAAGTGTTCAACAGCTCCCTGTCTGTCTGTTCTGGGAAGCTTCTGACAATGTGTGAGATTTCCCCTTCTTCAAGGTTCATCAGGCGGCTAGACCTGGCAGCTGGCCCTGCCTGCCCCTGGATCACCAACTTGATCACTTACTGTCTATTGATGGAGAATGGGGCTTCCTTGTAGGAGAGCTGAAAGTAGCAGGGTGGACCACGCCTGCCAGCAGCAGCAGGTCTGGAGGCAGGAACTGAGTCCTGCAGAGCTGATGCTTCCAGAGAGAAGAAGCAAAGGATGGTGCCAAGTGTGGCTGCTGCTCCCTCATGGTCTGAGGACTGCTATAGCAATAGCTCTCTCTCTGTCTCTGTCTGTCTCTCTCTCTCTGTATGTCTCTCTGCCTCTTTCTCCATGTCTCTCTGTGTCTCTCTCTGTCTCTGTCTTTCTCTCTGTCTCTATGTCTCTCTCTTCCTCCCTTCTCCTCCCACCTTGTATCCTCCTGGGCACCCTCTCCTTCCCTCCCTGTGGCCAGACACCATTTGCCACCATTTGTAACAGGGCTGGCCAGAGCCTTTTGGCTAGGGGGTAGAGGAGGAGAAGGGTCCTCAGAGAGGGAGGAGATAAGGGACAGGAAGGAAAGAAATATGGGGGGGAATGTGGCAGGTTGGGGGTAGTTTGTGAAGAAGGCCAGAGATTGACGTTTGGGGGTAGGAGAGATGAGCTAGAACTAGTGAAGGAAAAAAAGGAGAAGAAAGAGGCCCAGGTGACATACTGAAGAGGAAATTGGATGTGGCCTGCAAGGTGCTAAAAGGGGCCCAGGTGCTAAGAAGATAAGAAGTGAGAAGGCTCCGGGAATGGGGGTGGGGTGCAGAATCCCCCAGGCAGATGCCAGAGAGGCTGCAGCAGCTGCTGGGGGGAATAGGGGGCATCCTCAAGGCTGCCTATAAGAACAGGGACCAAGGAGGGAAGGGGACCTTTCCCTGGGCCTTCAGAGTCTGGAGAGGTGCCTAATTCTGCCCAAGCTCAGCTGGGGCTCCCAGCGACACCATCCTCCTAATCAGGGACAATGAAACCCTCTTTAAAATCGCTCCCCTACACACACCCTGCAAACACACAGACAGAAGAAGGGCTCCCAGGTCAACAGAAAGAAAGAAAAACCTTTAAAAGACAATTTATCAATCAAGAAGCAGCTGTCGTTAGACTCCCATCCCTCACTTCTTGGGATGCAGTGACGCAGATGAAACAAGGTGGCCGAGGACAGCCCCGAGAACAGAGCGGAGGAGGCCATGGAGCCACAGCACTAGAATGCTCTCTTGAACAGCTGCCCATCACACCCACCAAGCCCTGCCCTGTGCTAAGAACTAGGGGTACAGAGAAGGGCAGCAGCAGCCCCTGCCCTCAGGACCAGGCCTCGCCAGACCTGGTTCAGTGATTGAGGTTTAAGAGACAATTTCCAGGAAGGAGACAGGGAGCTCAGGCCAGATCTTGGTAAGCTTTCTTTACAGCAGAGCCATCAAGAAACTGGGATTGCCAGTTATCCACTTGGCTACTGAAGGGTTAATAGGGTTCCACATTTGATGATATGTTCCATATTTTTTGAGATCATGTCCTGCTGTCCCAAGAATGTTTGTCAGGATGTCAAATTGTCCTTCTCTTTCTTTCTTTTTTTCGTGTGTGTGTGTGTG
>NW_020949971.1:271473-299720 GCF_900497805.2 Vombatus ursinus
GGGGGGGGGGGGGGGGGGGGGGGGGGGGGGGGGGGGGAAGGGGAAGGCAATCAGGGTTAGGTGACTTGCCCAGGGTCACACAACTAGTAAGTGTCTGAGGCTGGATTTGAACTCAGGTCTTCTTGACTCCAGGCTGGTGTTCTATCTACTGCACCACTTAGCTGTGCTCCCTCCCCCCTTCAAAGTGTGCATTTCATGAACAAAGGAGATGAGTTGTGTGATTTTGGTCTCACATTTGAACAGCAGAGGGAAGGAAAGAAGGACATACTTGAAAATGACATGACAGAAAAAAATAAAATTGGAGATTGTGGTTATGTTTGCTACTGACTATAATTTTACATTAGACCATTATTTAAAAAAGTAATTCTGTGACCACTAATGCATTGTTGGTGGAGTTGTGAACTTATTCAACCATTCTGGAGAGCAATTTGGAACTATACCCAAAGGGCTATAAAGCTGTGCATACCCTTTGACCCAGCAATAGCACTTCTAAGTCTATATCCCAAAGAGATCATAAAAATGGAAAAGGACCCACAGGTACAAAAATATTTATAGCAGCTCTCTTTGTGGTGGCAAAGAATTGGAAACTGAGGGGATGCCCAACAATTGGGGAATAGCTGAACAAGTTGTGGTATATGAATGTAATGGAATACTATTGTGCTATAAGAAAGGATGAGCAGGCGGACTTCAGAAAAACCTGGAAAGACTTATATGAACTGAATCTTAGTGAAATGAGCAGAACCAGGAGACTGTTATACATAGTAACAGCCAAATTGTGATATGACTAACTTTGATAGACTTAGCTCTTCTCAGCACTGCAAGGATCTAAGACAGCTCCAAAAGACTCATGATGGAAAATGCTATCCACATCCAGAGAAAGAACTATAGAGTCTGACTGCAGATGGAAGCATACTCTTTGCTCTTCTTTTCTTTTATTGTTTTGTTTCTTTTTTCTCATGGTTCCTCCCATTAGTTTTAATTCTTCTTTATATCATGACTAATGTGAAAACATGCTTAATATGAATGTATAAGTAGAGCCTATATCAGATTGAATGTGGTCTTGAGGTGGGGGGGGGGAGAGGGAGGGAGAGAAAATTTAAAACTCAAAATCTTATGGAAGTGAATGTTGAAAACTAAAAATAAATAAATAAATAAATTTTAAAAAGCATAATTTTGTGTTTTGTGCCACATTAACTTGAAAGGTAGTCACCAAAATAGGACGTTATCAAAAAAGTAAAAAAAAAAAAGTCTCCTTCCTTTCATTGGTGCTTCAAGAAGATTTTTTTATTTGGGTGAAAACTCATATGGAAACCCCATGAAACATAGTAATCACAAAGCAGAAGAAGACCATGCCCTGGGTGGGCTCATACACCACAAATGACCACCACCATGAGGGCTATGAGGCTAGTGACAAATGAATGCCTCTACCCTGTTCACACCAGAAGCCTTCCAGGCACAGATTTCCAGAGCAGACACTTATAATCATAGATTACACACTAGAAGAGACTCTATGGGCTCTTTAGCCCAACCTACTCTGATTTTATGGGTGCAGCTAGGTGGTGCAGTAAATAGAATGCTGAACTTGGAATCAGGAAGACTTATCTTCAGGAGTTCAGATCTTGCCTCAGATAGTTACAACCAACAACACCCTAATCAGGGGTGAGGAACCTTCAGTCTCAAGGCCATATGTGGCCCTCTAGGTCCTCAAGTGCAGCCCTATTCAGTCAAAGGATTCATAATTACATTCATAAGATGATCCTGGGGGAGGCATTCAAGGCCTTTGCAGGGAGCAGAAAGCTAAACTGGGTGATGAAGCTGGAGGCTGGCAGAGAGCTGGAGGAAGTCCTTATCTGGATAGGTTGGATGGAGCTTCCTGCTTCAAGATGCCACTGCCCCAAAATCCAGGATTTTATCCATGAGCATGGGCACAGAGTGACACCCTGTACTCTCTTAGGAGACAAGTAGTGGTGGCCCAATTATTCCAGGGTCCCAGAGGCAACTTCTCTCCTGCCAAGCCCATCCATTGGTACTTAGCTGGTTTGGGTGCCAGGGGGTAGATGCCCTGACCACTTTCACCGCTTCAAACTAGAACTCAGTAAGGTTTTCAGATTAAAGAGTGAGTTGAACCAGAACATTTTAATAACCATTTCATGTACATGAATGACTTCAAGGTATGAATCCAATGAAAAAAAAAAACATTCAATGGCTCCTCTCTCTCATGGCAGTGGATTTTGTACCTGATAACCACAAAATCCTTCAAACCTCCTCTCCCCACCTCCCCAAGATAGGTGGAAGCTTGAATTCTGAGGTCACATCTAAATAATGGATAAAGTTGATACCAATGCAAATGACTTATTCTTCTCTAGGTAACATCAAGATAACAAGGCAAAAGATACTGTGGCATATGTTAAGAGACTCATTGACATCCTGAAATCAAAGGCAAACGGAAGAACACACAGAAAGCAACTGACAGATTGGATGTTATGCAAATCTTGACTGATACATTTGACTGAAAGACAAACCAGGAAGGTCTAGAGAGTACCCTCATGAAGCCCTTGTACAACACCAATGAAGCATGGGCACATCACCCTCAGGCAGGTAGAGAAGGATAGATACTTTTTTGCCAAAAAGGAGGAAGAGGATGAAATTCACGATTAACAGGGAAAAACAAAATTCTGCAGAAGTACACCTTTACACTGAGCAGTAACAAAGACTGACTGACAGGTACATACCAACAGGTTTGTCAAATGTAACCAGAAGCATTTCACCTACAGATGGAGTCAATAAAATGGCGAAGGTCCGAGAAAGGAATCCAAAGGCCCTCCACGGGCAACATCCACATGAATCAGACACTAATCTGTTGACAAAGAAGCATTCAACATATATGTCTAAATTAGGAGGGTTTGCTTGTGCAAAACAAGGGGTTTATGATGGGAATTCAGGAGTGGGTCCTTTCCACCAGGAATAATGGAAGGGTTATCTTTCAAAAGCTCAGACTTAGTGATCAATGTCAATTATGCAAGGAAGTGGTAGAAACTGTCCAACCATTACTGCAGGCTGTAAAAATTTAGTACCTACTGAATACCTAGCTAGGCATGGTCAACTGGCTAGAATTATACATTGGAAGTTTACTGTCTTTCAAGGACTGACAACCAATATGTGTAGTACCACTACAGACCTCAAAATGTCTTAGAGAAGTCAAACAATAAATATGTTAGAATTGGACCATTATCAGAACTACAGTGGTTCTACAATCTTATAGACAGAACATTGTCCCATCAAAAAATTCAAAATGATGTTTACAATACATGCTGCCACGCCAAATATCCCCAACCTCCAAGCTACATGGAATGAGCTTTAAAAATTTAGAGACTTAACGAAGGGGTCAAAATCATGGGGGGAAGGAGGAGGCGCAGAGTGCCTGCTGTCTCATATGCTGCTGAAGTTGTCCTGAGGATGCTTCCAGTAAGCCTCCAGAGGAGGCGCTGACATCATAATGCTTTTGGAGGTGACCCATCCTGTTAACTTTGACAACATTGCACCCCCAGCCAGGAGGCTTAAGCAGGCCAGGAAGTTTCAGCACCCCACCGTCTTGCATCGGTTCACGGTGCCACCCTACCGTGAACAGAGCCACTAAGACCTCGGCTTAGAACCTGTGTAGTCTGAGAGTTCTACCACACTCTGCTTCCCCTATGGCCAGTAAACGCCAGTGGTCCTCCTGGGTTACTTAATGGCTGACTCCCTACCAGTAAATGATTCCCAGCCACCACCTCCTGTTCTTTCCTGCCTGCTCTCCTCCCCTCCTGCCCCTCCCCTTCTACGTCCCAGCCCCTTCCACTATCCCCTCCTCCCCTCTACCTGAACCATGGCCAAGGTGGGTTCCATCCTGGATCTCACTATTATCCACATGTTTGCTCCTCCTGTAAGGGTCTGCTGGCTTGAACCACCTTATGGGCTGACTTAAATTCCAGTGTGAACATTGATGTCTCAGCAGATGCTACAAACCAGAGCCTGATTCATAATTTTTTTAATTGTCTCGACTTAAGAAAATGATAGAAAAAAGTTACAAATGCAGATTAGACTTCAAAATGTCATATATATCTAGATACACCCCACCGCCCCCCAAAGCTGGCTGTTAAACATTTACTAGCAAACCCCTGATACTGTGATCAAACATGGAATGTAGGAGCTGTACTGAACATACGGCTTGTCCCATCATTTTCTTTTTCCCTTTTTCCTCCTCCACTTTTGGGCAGAGGGAGCAGATATAGGTTGGCCCCCAAAAGAAAGAAAAGAAGATCATGGAAACCCGTTCTTGAAAGGCACTGAAGAGAACAGACTGCAGGCTAGTAGGGCTCAGGGAGAAGCCTGACAGTGAGGAGCTGAGAAGTGGCATGAGCGTGTGACCTAGTTCCAAAGAAAAGCAACTGCTGCCTCGCAGAGGATGCTGGTCTAGCCCTCCTTGGGCCTCTTCTACATCCACATGAAAGCGTTCTTTTAGTTGGGGTTTGTTAAGTTCAGAATTTTTTAAACTAAAGAGAAAAAAATGTTACAGGATAATGGCAGGATTAGGACAGGTCCTAGGCCCATTTCTCTCTGGATTCCTTTGAACAAGAGGAGAAGGAGATAATTATAATAGCTTCTGATATGTCTGTGTACTTGACCATGTTTCAGTCTTTCTCATGCATCTCAGAAAGCATTTGCTTGTGGGCCATGTGCGTTTGCCCGGTGGCAGGATACCTGTGACCCAGACTTCTCCTTCCTCTTCTGCAGGGCTTGGCCCATCCAGGTTTGCCACCTGGGCCTACAGCAGGAATGAGAGCTGCTAAGCGATAACCGCAGGAGTGTGGAAATACTGGCCGATGGCAACGTGCCAGGCCAATGAAGATGCTTCTCCCACATTTTTCCCTCTTGGAATGTGGGCCAGGCTGACTCATGCCCTGGAGGCTCCTTGTGATCCTGGCTTCTAGGCCTCCCTGAGGGTGGAAGTCAGAGTTATTTCCTACTCTGCTTGAGGTGGATTGTCAAACACCCACATTTGGAACCAGAGCTTCCTGGACTTCTTCCTAGCCTCTGGGCATGTTTTCTTCTGTCCTGGAACAGCTAACAGCTACTCTACTGTGAAATGGAGCTCCTGGAGCTGCTGAAGAGGTCACCCCCATGCCTATCTTAGGTCTGGTCAGTCATGGACTGGAGGTGAGGAGTATCTGAACTCCTGGTCCCATTGGGTTGGTGGGTAGTGGTAGTGGGGCCCAAAACTCTTTCGGGTTATCTTGGGTTTGAATACAAGTGGCAAGGTACCCTTATTCTTTTTTTCCCCCAATTTTTTAGCATTTTTATTTAAAGTTTTGAGTTCAAATTCTATCCCTCCCTCCCTTTCCTCCTCCCTCCCTGAGATGGTAAACAATCAGATATAGGTTATACATGTGCCATTATGTAAAACATTTCCGTATTGGTCATTTTGTCCAAGAAGGCTCAAATAAAAGAAAAAAATGAAAGAAAGAAAGAGAAAAACAGTATGCTTCAGTCTGTATTCAGATAGTATTGGTTCTTTCTCTGGAGGCAGATAGCATGCTTCATCATGAGTCCTTTGGAATTATCTTGGATGGTTGTATCGCTGAGAAGAGCTAAGATATTCATAGTTCTTCATTGAACAATGTTGCTGTTACTGGGTACGATATTCTTCTGGTTCCTTGCTGGGCCAGGTCAAACATGTCACTCTTTTAGGCTGACTCTTCACTGGATGTGGCTACTGTGACTATGGTTCCAATTGCTGAGGTGTTCCTTGATGGTTCTTCTGGACTTTGGAAGCTCACAGAGCCATAGCTCTGATTCTGTTTCTGATATTCATTCACCCAAGACCAGGAAAGTATAATCGCAGAGACCAAAGAACAGAAGGCCATGTGTTCATGCCCACGTGATGGCTGGGTGGGGAGAGAGGATGACCTTAGCCAGCCGCAGCCCCAGCTGTCGCCATTACTCCTCTTATACCCAGAGGCCCACCACACTTCTTCCTAACTCAAAAGCCCAAAGAAGAGCAAATCTGTTTAAACCTGAGTGCCAGCTCGCTTTATTCCGGACAGGAGCCAATTCCTCTGAAGCAGGGAGGTCCTTCCCCGTGAATTCCTGGAAGTAAGCTTGCTGAGTTTCCACATGGAAACTGTGCATGCTGTAAGGACTGCACTTTTACTGGCCAGCATCCCTCCATTACATAGGTATAGTCATGTAAGATCTGGGAGCAGGGAGGCTACTTCAGGCAGGGGCCACTCTCCTGCCAGTTCAGTGGCACAGAGGTAGGAAACACAGAGTGACATAGGAGGAATAGAAGGCCAGTCTTCCCTGGACTGTTAAGAGTTCCTGAAGGGGAACTAGGGCATACTAAGGCTGAAAAGACAGGCTGGAGCCAGGTTGTAAAGGGCTTTGAAGGCCAATCCTTGAGATAAGAGGGAACCACGGGAATGGTGATGGAGGGTGGGCAGACCTGACCTTAGGAAGGTCGAGGAGAGAGTAAGAAGCGGCAGGTGCTAAGCCGACCTTCAGAGCTTGTTTCTGAATAGGAAGATGACAAGAAGATCAGCAGAATGGTCAGGCAAAGGGCTGAGTTAAGAGTCAGGAGGCCTGGGTTGGAATCCTGCCTGGAATATTTTCTCACTGCTCTGGGAGATCTTGGGTAAGTCACGCCAGCAGCCTGAGCACCTGTCTCACAGGGTCAAGGTGCAGATGAGCCCGGGGGACCACACACTGGGCAAAGCTTTAGTGGTCATTCCACTGTGAGCTGCTTTTGTGCCCTCAGGGTCTGGCCAGCTCAGTCATTAGTTACTGAAATGAACAATGGAGTGGGAGGGACGATGGTAAGGGGTCACCTGGGCACTATATTCAGACCTGGAAGGCCAAGACCCTCAGTTCAAGTGCTGCCTTAGACACTAAATAGCTGTGAGGCCCTGGACAAGCTTCCTCTCTGGGCTCATTTCCAAGATGGGAGAGGGAAGGGGAACTTGACAGACACAAAGGTCTCTTAGGCCCTTAAATCTATGCTCTCTGGTGTCAGGGACCATAGAGAAATCTAAGTCAGCACACCTGCTTTCCCCACAAATAAGACGCAGCATCCCAGAGAGGTGGCGTGGGAGTTTATCATCTCAGAGCTGGGCTTCCCCTTTATTTGCTGCCAAAGTCCTTCTAACAATGACCATGATGCCCGCTGTACTTTGACAGGGCTCCAAGGCTGACAGAGGATCTTTCTCCCCGTGGCCCAGGGCTGGCATGGTCATCCTGTCACCCAAAGATGAAGCTATGGCTCTGGGACAGAGTGACTCTGAGCGTCTCCTAGCTGTCCCTAGCTCCCATCCTGCTCTGTCCTGAACTAAGCACTTGGCCAGCTTCTCAAAGACTTCAGTGCCAGGAAGTGGCCCCAGGACCAAGAAGGATGGAACTTTGGGTCAGTCTCCCCGGGACACTTTGTGTCCTGTGGCCATGGGACTCAGGGAGGACACAGGAAGGGGGCCAGGCTGATTCCATCTAGGGCCAAGCCTCGTGGTCACAGACCATTCATTGGCCTAGAGATGGAGCCAAGATCTGGGCCCAGCTGTTGTGTCCATGACAGCCCTGGATCCCAAACTGTCACTCACAGCTGTGTGACCCTGGGCAAGTAATTTCACTTCTATGAGACTCATCTTCCTCATCTGTAAAGTGGGGATGATAATAAGAGCAGCTACTTCCAGGGTTGTTGTGGGGAGCAAATTGTGATGTACGGATGGTGCTTTATGAACCTTAAAAAGCTGTCTAAATGCTAGTTAGGGTTATAGTGAGTAGTAATAACAAATTGCAGGTCATGGAGCTGTTGACCAAGAAATCACCCAGTAAACACTTATTAAGCATCTACCATGTGCCAGGCACTGCGCTGAGCCCTGGGGATACAAAAAGAGTGAGAGACATCCAATACTCGGCTCTGACATGGCAGCAGACCCCCTCGAGAGCAGCGGTATTATCACCAGCAGGCCAGCTGTAGCGGTCCACCTCCTTCGCCATTTTCTGATCCATTAACCCAATCCCAGACATCCCCCTTCCAGCGCTGCCCATCCAACCATGCAAAGTCCCTGAGACTCCGCGTGCAGCATCTCCCATCTGTCCCTGCCACTGCCCTGCCAGCGCTCCTGGGGGCAGATTGCCTCCCGCTGTTCTGCAGTACGTTCCTCATTGGCCTCCTTGCCCAGCCATCACCGTTCACATGCTTCTGAAATTTGTTTTTCTAAGGCAGAAGGGTGACCTGCTGTCCGTAGCATCCAATGCACACTGGCCCTCAGCTTCCCACTGCAGCTTCCCCACCATCCAGAGGAATTATTTCCCACCATTCCCCTTGGGGTGAGAGAAAGCATGCCAAGGAGGCCAGAGGACTGCCTCTGCGTCAGGCAGACCCGGGCGCCATCCCTGCTTGAATGCGTGTAGGCAGCGCTAAGACTAAAAGATGGCACAGAGGAGGGGCCAACCTTCACTGATGATGGGAACCTGCCCACTGGGGAACTCCCCATGCCACCAAAACACAGGTCTGGTCCTGTCCTCTCCTCCTCCATTCACTCCCTGGGCTTTCACTCCTACTCCTGAACCTTCAGCAACTCCTCCGTGGACAGCAAGGTGATTGGTTTGATGCTAACGCCTGGTGGCATCCCAGAAAAAGCGGGGCACTTGGGGCCAGGAGACCTGGGTTCAAATCTGTGGGACCCTTTCTGAGTCTTCTCATCGGTGCAATGGGCATGAAGGCAACGCTTGCCCTGCCTGCCTGCTCTGTACATGCCTATGTATATACAGCCCTACACACTTATGTACATACATACATACATACATATCCCTAGGTGTATTTGTACATATCTCTGTACCTTTGTGCAGAGGGGAGGGGGAAAGTACTTTGTTAACCAAGACTTGTTCTCGGTAAAGGAGTCATTCTCATGGTCCCAATTTAAGATGATGCTATAAGGACCAAACATGGTGGAAAGGAATCTTTTTTCTCAGTCTTTCTTCCATATCACTTGCAAACAAATTCACTGTCTGTCTATTTATCCATCCATCCACCTATCCATCCATCCATCCATCCATCCATCCATCCATCCATCCATCCATCATGTGTATTTCCTCGAGGTTAGGAGACATGGCTGGCTACCTTAACTTCTGGGAGGCAGTGTGGTCCAGTGAAAAGACCCCTGACTTTGGGGTCTGAGGACATCACCTCAAATTTCACCTCTTATTCTTATCATTTTCCTTTCTTGGCTCTGAGTTTCCTTAACTATAAAATGCGATTCTGTACTAGGTGGTCCCTGAAGTTCCTTCCGGACCCAAATTTATGATCCTGTGACCTTCCTGGGCCTCAGTTTCTTCCTCTGGAAAATGCGGGGGACAGACTAGATGGTCTTGGAGGTGCCTTCAAGCTGAAGCGCTAGGAGCAGGTGCTCTTGTGACCTGGGGGTGCCTGCCTACCCCTTGCCTGGGCAGGAAGCTCTCTTCTCGACAATGTTCTGGGTTCCCAAGAGGGAAGTCTGCCCATTGGGACACGGCCCCTCCTCCCACGGATGACCAGGGGCAGCAGGGAGGTCAGGAATGTGGCTGGAAGGTCACTCATCCCTCTGAGCCACATTTCTGCACAGAGAGGGTTTGTGTTGGCTTCCATCCAGCTAATTGTCCAAAAGGAAAACTCCATGGGGTATTTTTAATCACTTTTACTCCTAGCAGGAATGTGTGGCTATTTTAGTCATTCCTGTTAGGAAAGAACCATGCAGGGCCTGGGAGATTGATTCTCGAGGGCCTTGGTGCCCTGTTGGTGGCCAGGACATTGCAGCCAAGCCGGAAAGGGCGGGCAAAGGACAGGGAAGGAAGGAAAGAGAAGATGAAAAAAGACTAGGACAGTGGGTCTTTTGTCCTTTGTATCAGAATGGAAGAAATAAAGCATCTGCAGGCCTCCCCGGGCCTGAGAATACCCCTTCTCCTAGTCTGCCCCTAGCGATCTCCAAGCACAATAGGTCTTTTCATGTGGTGGGTGATACTCAAAGCTCAGCGCCCACTATGGCTCATCAGTGGTGCTGCTATGGGGACATGAGTGACCCTCTGGACACTGTGGGAACCCCTCAGCTCAAGCATGTAGCCCCAGCGGGAGTCAGGCAGCAAGCCCGAGGCACAGAGCTTGGGCTCCTTGTGATGGGCCCTGTCGCATAGCACTGTGGAGGTGAAACCTTCTCAGTTGTGGTCATGAACTTGGGAGAATATTCCCAAAACTGGGTCTCAGAGAGGATCAGAGATGAGGGCATGGATGCCAGACCAGGTGGAGAGGCCGCGCTCCACCTGGAGGCAGGAGGGAGCTGGCTGCCCCGCCACCGATTTGTCCACCAGGTTCTTTATCCCAGATCTGGAAACATCTGCCCTGAGCAGATCTTCCCCTGTTCAAATATGCCTAAAGGCCTTTGCTTTTACCCTATCTTGCTTTGAGTCACAGCCCCTGCCAATCAAAGTGAAGTCTAGTGCTGATAATAGTAACAACTCCTAGCACAATAGCTCAAGAATTTACTGTTTAATAACTTCAACAATTTAACATTGATGTGTATTAAGACAATTTAATCAATTCTCTTTTATTGTAGCATAACACACTCCTACTAATGATCCCCAGCATTCATGTAGCACTTTAAGGTTGGCAAAGAGCTTTATAATTATTATCTCATTTGATTCTCACTACAACCCTGGCAGATAGCTACTATTATTACGTCCATTACTCAGATGAGGAAATTGAGACTGAGAGAGATCAAGGGGCTTTTCCAGGGTCAATCAATGGAGGATTGAACTCAAGTCCTCCCTGATCTCAAGTCCAGCAGTCTCTCACCTGGACCACCTAGCTGCATGGTAGAGAACTGAGTGCAGTACTTTTCCTTTGCACCTTTATGTTTTCCCAAAGCTATTTCCTTAGAATCAGCCCTGGGAGGTGTAGCCCTATCCAGATGGGCCCCATTCACCCTGTCCAAGGCTATGGTAGGGATGAAGCTAGGACAAAGAGGAGGCCTGCTCAAGGTGGATGAGAAGAATCAGGGATGGCCCCTTGTTTCCTGAGTCCAGAGGCCTTTTGTCCATGGCCAGGGGACCGGCCAACTGCCGCCAGAAGAGCTGGGGGGGGGCCCTTAGCAGCAAGTCTTCCAGCACTGAGCTCCCTGTCCTAGGCTGAACCATGGTCCCACCTGGACCCTGAAGCTTTTCTCCATGTTTTGAGCCTCAGGTCCCAAGTCCCTCCAGAGTATCTGGTGCTTGTGCTAATGACTCACTCACCTGATGGAAGGGGAGGGGCAGTGGGGAAATGAGCATCCTTCCTTCGTCCTTTTCCCAGGGTTCCTGAGTCCAGACCAATCCTGCATCTGCTGGGAGGTGGGAGAGTGGTGGGCATGCAGCCTGGCTGCTGTTTTATGTGCTTGTGAACTCTTATTCCCTCGACTTTTGGCACTGGGCATTTGTTTATTAATCCTATGCTGCCCACCACAGCTCTCGCACTATTTGTGTTCCCAGGGCACAGGTTGATTCTTTTCTGTGAGGAATATGGCACCCTGGGACAGACGGGAGGTTGGGGCCACACAATTCCTAACACACCTGTGGAGACTTCCTGGCCCATCCTCTGGGAATCATGGCATACCATATCCATGCTCACTGCTTGCTTCTTTGGGGTGCACATTCTCAGGATGCTCAGATCCTAGAGCTAGAGGCAGGAGGGATCTTAGAGTGAAGACCTTCATTTGGCAGATGAGGAAACTGAGGCCAGAAAGCTGGCCTGACTTGCCTAAGGTTACTCAGGTCAGAAATATTGCTGTGGGCTCAGATTCTTAAAATCTAGACAATAACTTACTAACATTCAGATTCCTTAAGAGTCTGCCCAATATGTTCTAATAAACCTTGTCTTTGACTGAAAAAAAAAAGAAATATTGCTGTGCATCTATTATCTTTGCTTTTTATCAACTATGATAGATGGAAGGTGCTTTGGTTAATGGTATAAGGATTTTTTTCTGTGATTATTATCCCTTTCACATGAACAGCATTAGGGCTGGGCCTGTGTATCTCCCTGGTGCCTAATACAGGGCTCTGGACACAGTGAAGGCATAATAAATGTTTGTTGAATGAATGGCCTAACTAATAAATGAATGAATGAGTGAATGAATGAAACAGGGAATGAATGAATGAATGAATAGTTCAGTGAATGAATGGATAATCCTCCAGGGTCAATGGTTCTCAAGACTAACTCCCAATCTTCCACTTTGGGTAAATGTTCCCCAGAGAGTGCTTGGATAAAGGAGGGGCTTCTGGTGGGTGTGGACAGGCTCTTTAGAAATGGAAGCCTCCAGAAGGATTACTTTATCTGGGTCCTTCCATCCAGCTGCTCCTCAGGGGTCTTTTGGGAGGAGGAGGAGGCCCTGGGAAACACTTTAGTCAACAAGAAGGCACAATCTTTCAGCAGAGAAGAACAAGACAATAAACCTGCCTAATTGTTTGCACCCACCTGAGGGACAGCAATCTGGCCAGATGTGCCTGAGGATGGAAGGAAATTTCATGGATAGAGACTGGGAGGAGAATTTAGGTCAGCCTAATACAATGCAGTACATTTCTCTTTCTGAAAGCTCACCGTGTTTATCCTTAGGCTTTAATTATGATTTTAATGCACAGGAAAATATCTGGCCTCCTTTCTGGTGCCCATGGCAACTCCCCCCTTCCCCGCCCCAAGCACAGAGTGATATCTTCTAATGGAATAACCACATTGGATTATACTGGAGACCACAAGTTGCTATTGTGTTGGTGTGGTCATATCCAACTCTTTGTGACCCCATTTGGGGTTTTCTTGGCAAAGATACTGGAATTCTTTGCCATTTCCTTCTCCAGCTTTTTTTTTTTTACAGATGAGGAAACTGAGGCAAACAGGGTGAAGTACTTGCCCAGGGTCACAAAGCTAGTAAGTGTCTGAGGTCAGATTTGAACTCAGGAAGATGAGTCATCTTGATTCCAAGCCCAGTGCTCTATCCACTGTGGCGTCACCTAGGGACAGGGATGTGGAAAACAAGCAGAAACCTGGCCTAGTAGAGTAGTGATGAGACCGTTCGACGATCCAGACATCCGTTAGAGCCCTCACTGTGCCCAAACCAGAGCAGCCAACGATTTTTGGACTTGCCTTTGCGATCATTTCATCCTTCAACATTGGAAAGAAAAGGGAAGGGGGTGGCTGGTCTGGACTGGCAGCAGAAATAGAAAGGATGGGAGCTTTGGGAAACAGTGGCTGTTCCATGTTAGAAGCCAGGATCAAAAAGAAAGGAGAAGTGGATGGGGTCTGAAATCCACCCTCCGGTCTGGGAAAGCAGATTTCAAGGCATTCGGGGGAGAGGCAACAGGAGGTAACAGGAGCTAAAACTTTGTAGGAGGATTCAGCCCCAGTAAAATCTCAGGGCGTTGCGTTAGGCCAACAATGAGAAGCTGAAGCTGTCACCAAGCGAGCGGGGCTTCCCAGCCTCCAAGTCCAGCTTCTAACAACCAAGAGGCAAGCGTTCGCTGCTTGCTCCTTCCCTTGATGAGACTGGGACAGGTAGGGCTGAAAGCTGCCGGTATTCACACCAGATGGGGTCCTAGAAAGTGTGGCAGATAATGTTGAACCCCACATCAAATCCTGCCTCCAGCCCTGACGTTTACTCTCTGTGTGACCCTGGGCAAGTTCTTTCACCTTTCTGTGTCCCAGGCAACTCTATAAGACTGTAAGGTGAAGTGGAAGGAAGTCAGCCCTGGTGGAGGGAGTGTCCAGCTTGGGAGTTCTGGACAAGCCTCCATAAGCAAACCAAAAGGGCTAGGCTGTATCGTGTGATGTGAAATGGATCCTCCCAGATCATACACTCCTAGGGGTGGGAGGGGTCTCCTATTCTTCTCGCACCCCTAGCATACTTGGCACAGCAACCTCTCTCTTGGCTAATGAGCTTGCCAAGCCTTTTGTGATAGGTGTTATCTCATTTGATTTACTCATAGTGGGCCAACTGATTTATTGAGCATGTGCTCTTGTACCACAGAGATACTTTAGCCAGACCCAGCTAGCCACTCTCCCTAAGACCATCCAAATGGCCCTTTGGAGTAGGTCATTCATAAGTATTCACTGACTGATAGAGTAACTGGCCTTCTCTCCTCTGGTGCAGTGCCCATCACCTGGACCACTGCCAGAGCCTCCTGGTGGGTGTCCTGACTCAGCTCTGTCCTCCCATAGTCCATCATCACTCCCTCAGCTTGTCTGACCCTGTCATCCTGCCTCCCCCTTCATTATACTTCTGCATTGTTCCCATTGCCCCCAGGATCTAGTGTAAACTCCTCTAGTGGGCTTTACAGCCTTTCCTCACCTGAACCCCTCTTTCCTTGATGACCCTCTTTCTTCGCTCCCTGTCTCCCCCCAGCCCTCTGTGATCCTGAGACACTGGTGTCCTTGGCGTGCCTCATCCAGAGCATTCCAGTTCTGGGGCACTTTGGCTGGTCAGAACGGGCTTCCCTAAGTCCTTTGGTTGGCCTGCCCTGAGACCCAAGAGGGCCCAGCTTAAATCCCACCCGTGGTACCAGAAGCCTCTCCTGCTTGCCTCCTCTCAGAGAGGATCTGCAGTATAGTTTGTCTGCATCTCCTGGCTGCCTGCAAGGTGTCTCTCCCATTAGACTGGGAGCCCTTGGAGGGCAGGCATTGCCTTTCTTTTCATTGGTATCCCCAGCACTTAGCACAGTTCTTGGCGCACAGTAGGCACTTAATGTGTGCTGATTTGAATTGAATTGGAAACAAGGACAACATGGGTAGCAGGTGACCAGGAATAGGCTGTGTGTTAAAAATAAGGCCACTGAGGCACAGAGTGAGGAGCTGCCTGCCTCTGTATGGGCTGAGCAACTGGCCAGAACTGGAGCCCCTTGCTGCCCCTCAATACAGTAGATATCTACCTACCTAGGTAAGTGTGTACTGCTCCATCTCTAGGATGGAGGCCGAGGAGGAGGAAGAGGAGGAGAAGGGAAGGGGGAGAGGAGGAGGGGAGGAGAAGGAGGAGGAAGAGGAGGTGAGGAGGAGAGGACATTGTCCTAGGGGGCAGGGGCAAGCCCAGGACTTTCAGTAATTGGTGTGAGAGTGACAGGGGTAAATGATAAGAGCCTATCAAATGCCCCAGGAACACAAGGCATGGGAAAGGGAAGGAAGGATAAGGTTTGATCCAGCTGGGGAAGAAAGATTTGAAGAAAACCACTGAGTACCACGTGGTTTGCCAAGTTTAAAAAAGAAAGAATTTTTATCAATAGCAGTTCAATCAATCACACTTCAGTGATACCTGAGGGTGGCCAGTGACCACATGCCCCTAAGCCCTTGGGGGCTGTGCGGCAACAGAGGAACACAGGGCCACGGCCTGCCCTTCATTCATATTATTCTCAGGGATTTTTTTAGATTACAGGTTAATGATGGTGCTTGGATAGCTGAATGGAGAGCTATTGATGGCACTGGCTTTAGAGACATTCCAAATACTAAATATCTGTGTCTTTCTACCTCTTTTCTCTCTGTCTCTCTATGTCTTTCTCTCTCTGTGTCTCTCTCTCCCCCTTCCCCCCTTGTCTCTCTGTCTCTGTCTCTGATCTCTCTATCTCTCCTCTCTTTCTTTCTTTCCCCCTCCTCTCTGTCTGTGTCTCCTCCTCTCCCCCCCTTTCTGCCTCCCTCCCTCCGTCCCTCACTCCCTCTCTCTGTCTCTCTCTCCTCTTTCCTTTCTGTCTTTGTCTCTCTGTATCTATCTCTGTCTCTCCTTTTTTATGGGAAGATTTGGTGAAAATTAAATGAAATATGTTAGACACTCTTCAGAAATTTTAAGGCACATTTTCTACATATTTCAAGGACTGAGCGTGTAGAAACATTTAAGCATTAAACATTTAAGAAACTTTAAGCATTTGTTTCTGCTGCCCAAATCAGCAAAGAACTAATTTTTCATCACCTGCTCTCCCTACTAGTAGGAATGCAAGCTGAGTAACACAACTATTCATCCTTAATTGATTTTTTAAAATTCCTGCCAAATGAGCTAATGTTGTAGAGATTTGCTAAGGTTTTTCATATGAAATCATACTTGTCAATGTTACTCTTCTCTGTTGGGGGAACACAGCTTTGGTTTTGCATCTAAAAGAGGAATTCCAATGATATAATTCCATCTTCCCCACTCCCACCCTTCTTTCTTAAAGAAGCAGATTCCTTGGGTGGTGTGACCTCAATTGCTTGTTTATAAAATTCTTCATCTGAGAAGGACAGGGCCCTTTGCAAGGTTTGGGGAATTCCAGGAACTTTGGGATGCCAGAAACCCTTCTGAACTATGTAAACAGAATTACCATCAGTATACTCATTTATTGTTTATATATATGTCTTAAAATATTTGGGATGTATCACACATATATCTTTAGTTCAACTATCTTCCCCAAGTTCTTGGGCAAAATGAGATTATGTGTACACATGCACACACATGCGCACACACATGCACGCACACTTGCACACACACATGTGCACACACATGCATGCACACTTGCATGCACACACACACACCTTTCTATAGAGGATCTCAGAACTGGAAAGTCTCTCAGAGGTCACCGAGGCCAACCATTACCTGAGCACAACTCCCCCTCTCTAGTGTTTCTGAGAAGTGGTTGTCCAGCCTTCCTTTGGAAGGAACCAGCAAAGAGAGGTACTTCCTGCCTCACAAACCAACACTTTCTACCTTTGGACAGCTCTAATCATTAGGAATTTCCCCCTGGTGGGGAGTTGGCTCTGGGGTAGAGGTGGGGAAAGGTGCAGTTGATAGAATAGGATTACAGTAGATTTGATTAGTGGCAACTCAGTAAATAATGCTCTGCTGTCTCTAATTAGCAGGATGGAAAATTTCCTTGTGTATTGATTTAGAAATTTAGACTAACGCTTGCCTCAGAAGCTCCCTGCTGGCATGAAAGCCTGGGGACCACTTATTTCTCTGGTGCATGTCCCAACTGAGGCTTCTTCCGGGAAGTCAATACCTGGCACTGTGAAAGGATAGCCATTGGCTCCCCTTACAAGCACTTAGGCTCCCCATGGCTCAAAACAAAAGCCAGCATTATTTACAGATTAATGGGTACCAAAAGGATTTCCATTTGAGCCCACAGAGATCTCGTTGCTTTTTCCTGAAAGACCTGCACAGATTCAGTTACTGCCTTGGGTAAGAGTTGGTTAAAGGAGCTAGCTGGGCTTGACTTCTGCATGTCAGTGTGCCCCTCTGAAATTCCCTTGTCTGGGCTGTATTGCTCATTCCCAACAAGCATCTCCAGGAGTCACCAGCCATTGCTCCACATTGCTCTCTTCTCTCTACCTCTGGCAGCACCCATCATCTTCCAGCATATTGGAGAGCTAGCTCATCTCTAGTTTTGCCATCCTCTAGCAGATGGCACACACCACCTTCAGCAGAGCACTAGCCTTCACCCTTGGGTCTTCTGAGACATTCTGGTGGGAAACTCTTTAATCTATTGATCTTAGAAAAGTATGTTTGCCGGGTGTCTCTGGGTTTGAGTCCTATCCTCTTACTAAATGTTATTCTCCATGAAGACAATTGCCTGGCCATGGGATTGGCAGGGCTCTTAATGAATGACTGTGGTTGCTGAGCCAGAACTGGAGGTGCCTTCAAAAGTCCTTAGCCCTTGCTGATACTAGATCTCCAATCCAACTAGCTGACAGGGTCTGTGCCAGCATCAGTCTACTGGAAGTCTTTTCAAGGGTAAGTCTGCTGTTGTGTCTCCCAGACCCTAACCAGGGACCTCAGATCAGGAGGGTGGAGATCAGACTTCATCCAACATAAGATCACTTCAGATTCACTGAAAGTTTTCTGATCACCAGCCTGAGTGTCCCCTGAGATCCCTGAAGACCCCTGGATTTAGTACTCAGAGAAAGCAGCATCAGAAGTACAGAAAATACAAAATCCCACTAATACCCTCCAGATGTGAAATGGTGTTGAGGTAGAATTGAGAGAACTTGACAACTGACTGGATATGGGGAATGAAGGAGAGGGAAGAGTCAAGAACTGCTGAGGTCACACTCCTCAAAGACCGGAAGGATGGTGGAACCCCTTCAGAAACAGAGAAGTTTGTAGGATAAGAAAGTTTTTCCTTTTGGACATGTTGAATGTGACATGGTGCTTGAAGATGCCTGGGGATGAGTGGCTGGATTCTGGAGAGAAGTCGGGGTTGGATTTGGGGTCTTCCACATAGAGGTGACTGGATCTGTATGGGAGCAGATGAGATCTCCAAAAATAACAGCTGTCTGACTGGTTGCCCTCTGGGTGTCCACGCAAACTGTCCTTTCCCCCTCTATGTGTTTGGCGATTTCTCACCCTGATTTGTTTCATCTCTTGTATGGCCCTGGGATGTGACTTAATCTTTCATTGTCCCGGTCTTTGCTCATGACCTAGACTGTAAGCTCTCTTAGGGAAGGGGCTTTGGTCCTCTACCTCCTCAACACCTTCTATTCCTTGGATTGGAGAATGGGGCCGTGAACTCCAAACCTCCATGGAAGGAGGGAGCTTATCTTAGAATAGCACATTTCTTAGCTGGCTGAATAACTTTGGGATTTCTCTGAGTTTTCCACCACGACCCCATGTTGGGTAACATCCCCCCTGCTTCTTCAGCCTACTTTTGTAGGTTTGCTTTCCCCTATTAGACAGCAAGCTCTTTGAGGGCAGGAGTTGTTTTTGTTGTATTTGTATCCCTAGCACTTAGCATAGTGCCTGGCAGATAGCAGGAACTTAAGGGATCGACCTGCTTCTGCTTGGCCCCAGAAGGCAAATTAAGAAGTCCTGGGGAAGCTGCAAAGAAGCCAATTTCAGCTTGCCAGGACAAACCTCCTAATGGAAAGGATTGTGCCCAAGTGGGCTGGCTGCCTTATAAGCAACTTGGCCGCTAGGTACGGGGCTGGGATCACCTCAGACACTTCCTAGCCGTGTGACCCTTGGCAAGATTCCAGAAGGTCATCCAAGGTGGTGCGTTCTGGATGCTGCTTGGAGAAGCCCATCCCAGACATTGGAAGGGATCAAGCAGACCTCTTCTACGTGACAGCCCTTCACGCACTTGGAGATAGCTCTCCTATCTTCCCTGACTCTTCTCTTCTCCAGGAACAATGTCCCCAGTCCCTGTATGCCCCCTCAAAGGACACAGACTCAAGGCTTTTCCCTCTTCTGGTGGCCTTCCCCTGGGTGCTCTTCCTGAACTGACCAAAGGACACTGCATGAGGTCTGACAAGGGCAGAGGCCAGCGGACTACAAACTCCTTATTCCTGGAAGTTCGGCCCTTCCTAATGCGGCTCAGGGAATCTCCCATGGTGTTTTTGGGTGCCACACTACACCGGCCACTCATATTGAGATTGCAGTAATGTCTATTCAGATCTACCCTGACATACACTTGTGAAGCCGATTTCTTGTACCAAAGTACAAGACCTACATTGATGCCAGCTGAATCCCATCCTACTAAGGTTCAGCCCAACACTCTACCCTGGTAAGACTGTTTTGGATTCTGATTCTGTTATCTACTGTATTAGCCATCCATTGAAACTCAGTATTGTCCCCAAATCTGATGTGTGTGCTCACTTGTGTCTTTATCCAAGTCATTGATAAAAACAGTGACAGAAGAGGGCCAAGCACATGTCCCCGGGTCACTTGGTGCCTCCTGCCATTTTCACACTCAGCCATTAACGACTTCCTCCCATCTGATTGTGTCTAATCCACATTCTCCATCTTCCCCAGCAGCTAGCAGGATGTTCGACTCTAAAGTTTTGTTAACATCAATAATTATATAAAAAAAAAAACACTCCAAATCCCTACTGGTTGGATGAGAGCTGATCGAAGGGATTCTGAGCTCATGCCCAGTAACTCAGCAAAGAACTAAAACAAAACCAGAGGATGACGACGTTGGAGGGGTTATGAGAAAACTTTGAGACACTGTGAGTGTGAAGTGAATGGCTTGTAACCCTTCTGAAAAGCCATTTGGAATGATGCCCAAACTGTGACGAAATGGTGCGTACCCTGTGACTCAGCCATACAACTATCTGGCTCATACCACAGAGAAGGAAAGGGTCCACGTGTAAGTTTTATAGCAGCGAGTGTGTGTGTGTTTAAAAACTATAAACTGAAGGGGGTGCCTTCCTAGTGGAAAATGGCTGAGCAAATTATGTTGTATGCATGTAAAGGCATACTCTTTTGCTGTAAGAAATGATGAGGGAGCTAGATTCAGAGACGGTTCTAACTGCCCAGCTGTCTTTTTCCTTATCTTTCTCCTCTAAGTAACACTCTTCCACACTCCACCATCCTGGCATGGGCCAAGTCTCCAAGGGTCCCCTCATCACTTCAGTTCACCCCTTCCTGCTCCCCACCTTCCCAAGCTCTGCATCCATTTCCTTTAGGCATGCCCCACTTCTCCCTAACAATCTGGAGTAGGGTGCGGCATTCTGGGAGTCCCTTCACCTTCTCCTCTAGGAAGGACTGCGTGGCCTGTGCTTGAAACACCAATAACATTGACAATGGCAGAAGTATCAGACCTCAAATATTCCAGTGGAAAACAGTGGCCCAATTTTCACTACTCTGCATAATGGTTGTGATTTCCAGTCTTGTCTCCAGAAACTGCTGGGGGTGGGTGTTTACACCTCAACTTTAAGGGGCCTTAAGAGGGCTACAGCCAACTTAGTAAAAGAAATCAAAGAATCCATAAATGAGCTCCTAAGGAAAAACAAAACAAAACAAAACAAAAACCCAAGACCACATGGATTTACACGTGACTTCTATAAAGCATTTAAAGAACAATTAATTTCTATATTGTATAAACCATTTGAAAAAATAGATAAAGAGTCCTACCAAATTCCTTCTATGACGCAAATATCATTTTGATACTGAGAAGGAGAGCAAAAACGGAGAAAGAAAACTATAGGTCAATTTCCCTAACAAATATTGATGTGAAAATTCTAAATGAAATACTAGCAAGGAGATTATAGCAATATATCACAAAGATCATCCACTAGGAGGAGACTGAATTTATGGCAGGACTGCAGGGCTGGCTCAATATTAGGAAAACTATAAGCATGATTGATCATATCAATAACAAGAATAACAAAAATCACATGATTATACCAATAGATGTAGAAGAAGGTTTTAACAAAATACAAATGCCATTTCGGATAAGGACACTAGAAAATACGGGAATTAATGAAGCTTTTCTTAAAATGATAAGTCATATTTGTTTGTAAGACCAAGAGCAAGCATTACCTGTAATGAGGACAAACTAGAAGACTTTCCAATAAGATAAAGCAAAGATGTCCATTCTCACCATTATTAGTCAATATTATTAGAAATGTGCACCATAGCAATAAGTCAAGAGAAAAATGAAGGAATAAGAATAGACAAGGAAATAGAACTCTCACTTATTCCCCAGATGATAGGAACTCAGCTAAAAACTAGTCAAAACAATGAACAACTTAGGCAAATTTTCAGGATATCATAGAAGCCTACAGAAATCATCAGAATTTCTATGTATTACCAACAACACCTGGCAGGAAGAGATGCAAAGAGAAATTCCATTTAAAACAACCAGACACAGAATAAAATACCTGAGAGTCTACCTACTGAGACACACACAGGAAGTCTTTGAGCACAATTACAAACCACTCCTCACAGAAATAAAGACAAATCTAAATAATTAGAGAAATGTTCATTGCTCAGGGACAGTCCAAGCCAATATAATAAAAATGGCAATGTAGTACTACCTAAATTAATTTACTGTTCAGTGCCACACCAATCAAACTGCCAAAGAATTACTTTATAGAGTCTGAAAAGATAATAAAATTTATCTGGAGGAGCAAAAGGTCAAGACTATCAAAGAAATCAATGAAAAAAAATGGGAAGGTGGCCTAGTTGTACCAGATCTCAAACTCTATTACGAAGCAGTAATCATCAAAACAATTTGATTGACTGCTAGGTGGTGCAGCTGATAGAGCACCGGACTTAGAGTCAAGCAAAGTCATGTTCATGAGTTCAAATGTGGCCTTAGACACTTCCTAGCTGTGTGACCCTGGGCAAGTCACTTTACCCTGTTTGCCTCAGTTTCCTCATCTGTAGAATGAGCTAGAGAAGGAAATGGCAAACCACTCCAGGATCTTTGCCAGGAAAACCCCAAAGGGGTCATGAAGAATCAACAGGACTGAAACGATTGAACAACAACACATTTCTTGCCTTCTCTATGGGTGGAGGAAAGGATGGAGTGAAGGAGAGAATTTGGAACTCAAAATAAAAATAAAATTTTAAAAATTGGGAAAAAAATGGCTATGTTCAATCACCCCATCTTTCCTGACTATCTCCGTCAAATTCCTTCCTTGGTCTCCTCAACAGCTCCACAGCCTGCCTGCCCTCCCTTCAACTCTCAATATCCTGTCTGCCCCCACTCACTGATCCAGTCCCCTCTATCCAGTTCCCATTTGCCTTCTCTCTGTTCTGGCGGTGAGGAGACAATACCCCCGTGAAACAAGCTACCAATTCTTATTAGGCACCAATTGTGTGTTCAGCACTTTGGGGGCCAGGCAAGGGAAGAGCCCATGCCATCCTAGTGGCCTGCAGCAGATGGTGAAGATCTCTGTTCTTGAGGCACTAACCTGGACCTCTTGTCCACATTGGTCACTGAGAAGCACAGAAGGGAAGCTGAAGGTTTCCAGTAAGAGGCCATGGGAATCTTTCCACTGAAATGGACACTGATCGGATGCTACAGACAACTCGGACCATGGACCACCAGGCTGATGTCAGCTCTTCCCTGATACATGAGGGCTGGAATTAAAAAGAGCCCCCCATTTGTTTCCTAGCCTCTCCAAGAGGCTCTCCAAGTCCTTCATGGTCTTGCCATGAGAGTCTGTGAATGGGTCCCTAAGTGAGCAGGGAAGTAGGTATGTCATCCCACATCAGTATGACTATTTAGGCTTATTCCTGCCAGGTACCATCTTACTGGATTTAGCCCAATAAATGGCTTGTGAAGGTCCACTGTTCAGTCATCTGGGCAGGGGTTAGCTCTCCTTCTCAGCTCAGTATCACCTCTATGCCTTTACCCAAGGCATTAATAAGTATTCTAAAGAGGGCAGGGTGAGTGCAGATCCCTGGGCACTCCCCTGCAGACCTCCTGCCACAGTAACATGGAGTCCTTAACAGCTCCTCCTGGAATCCGGACAGTTCTGAATTCATTTGCTCTTTAATCCACCAGTATAGAACCAGAGACTTTCGCAGAAGCTCTTCATCCCCCAGCACTCGCCTCCCCTCGCCACCTGTCCACAAAGGACCCTGGAGGCTGCCCTGCCCTGGACCAGACTCTTGGTTGTCCCCACTTCCCTTCCTCCATGTCCCCCACTCATCTTTCAGGACCCTGCCAGAGGGGCTCTTGCCAGCCCAGAGTGTACAGACTCTGTTCTCTTCCCTTTCCTAAACCCCAGCGCGTTTGTCCTGCTCCCTTCTAGGGGCTCTCTCTCCCATTTTCTAGGATCTTTGAGATGTCATTGAACAGCTCAGCCATCATAACTGTCATTTCCTTTCTAGCCCCAAGGATGTGATTCATCTGAGCCAGGGGGCTTGAGTTCATCAAGGGCAGCTCCAATCTCTCTTGATTTATCTTGGGCATCAGCCCCTTGGGAGGCACTGAAGGTACGACCTCCTTCTTCCTGCAGGTGGCATTACCTGATCCTTAGATTGTCACCAGCCTGCACCCTTGGATCTCCCAAGACCCTCTGGGGGAAACTCTTTAATCCATTGATCTTTGGCAATCTGTGTTTGCTGGGTGTCTCTGGGTCTGGAGTCTTATCCTCCGACTAAAGGTTATTCTCCATGAAGACAATGACCTAGTCTTATCTAAATTGCCCGCAATGGGATTGGCAGGGCTCTTGAAATCAAGGCCCCTGGATTCAGGAATGTAAAAAAAGAAGAAGAAGAAGAGGAAGGCAGGGGAAGTGTGGCAGAGTAACAGCCAGAACTTCCTCCTGAATTGAGCCTTCCTGGGGAGGCATGGACAGGGCTGCTGGGGAGAGAGGGCGGTCTTGCTGGGAGAGGCTGGTAGGGGGGAGGAGTCTTGCAGTCATCAAATAATTAGGAACTATGGGGTTAAAAACCCCAAACCTTTTCGTTGCTATCCTTTGCTTATTCATCATTTTTATTTCGGAAGATGGAATATTCATTGTCTGCTGCCTCTTGTAGCGCTTAGCACCTACACCTGGCACATAGTAGGTGCTTAACAAGTGCTGATGGATTGATTTAACCCATCTGGTTCCCCACCCAGTGAGCCATCCTTTGTGACGACAGCAACAACTACTCAACAACTAGCTAAACAAATGAATGGAAGTGGGAAAAGCCAAACCACTGGGATGTTGAGCAGATCCCGGGACACGTTTCCTTATTCCCAGGTGTGCTGGCAGGCAGCTTGGCTCGACTCTAGGAAGCTTCTCAACGCTCCCTGAGGGAAGGTCACTATGGACAGTGAATGAGATGATCCTCTGCGGTAGCATTGACCCACTTCTGCAGACAGTGAGAAAATCTAGACTCCCACCTGAGCTCCCTGGGGCCTGTTTGTTAGAGGAATGGGGGCAGAAAAGGTCAGGTCTGGGCTCCTCAGGTGGAGAGAGCTGCGCACACACACAGACATGCTAATACGTACATGCATGTGCATAATCAACCCAATACACAATACATGTATATACGTATGTTCTTACATGTACACATATGTGGGTAGACACATACATTTATACACAGACACACATATGTGCATGCATGTATAATATACAGGGTTTTCCAGAAGTCTTATTGGAATTTTAAGCTAGTAAAGCCTCAATTTGCTCTAAGATTTTTGGGGTAGATATGTGTATACACACACATATCTATAGATACACATCTACACACACATACACATATATGGTTTCTCTGCTGTGTTCAATTGAACTTGAAAATATTTTTATCTCCTTTTGGAGTGACTGCCTTAGGGGCAGATAGCTGAGCTCTGTTGTCTCCCACGTGCGACATTTCCTCCTGCTTCCCCTTTATGCGGACAATGATTTGTTATTGAAGTTGGGTTTTTTCTCCATGTTTTTTGTTTTCCTTCCTTTTCTGGTCTCACATTCCTCATGTCAGCATCAGCTCAACCCTTGGCTCCACACTACTCCTCCTTGCTCAGTAGAAATGGGACGGACAAGACAGAGGAATTTGTCTTCTCTCCTTTCTTCAAACATGAAGTTGCCAGACCAAGAAAGGGAGGCCAGGTCTCTTCTAGTGAGTGCTGGCATTGGATGTCCATTTAGTACCCAAATGACTGGACACATCTGCTATTAAGTTACTTGAGAACACTATCCGTGGTCCTGCTGGCAGGTGATCTATGGCAGAGGCAGGGATGCTCCACCATAGTCCAGGGAGGAGAAATGCCCATTCCCTTCTGGCAGACATAGAAAATTAAAAGCTATTTGTTACCAGCATGACAGCTGGGCTTTGCCAACTAAAAGTGAAATAAATTTGAGTCCGGTAGTTGTGTTTAAAATTCTTGTAAATCTCCATGAAATCTTTGCAGGGAAAACAATCCCATGGACAATAAGCGTCAGCGTTCCTGACTGATGGAGAGAAGGGGCTTGGACCAAGGACACTCTGGGAACACCAAACAGAGAAGCCACGAAGCCATCAACGGGCCCACCTTTGGAGCACACCCTTCACGAGGGCGTGGGCCTGGCCCCTGCAGCGTTGGGGAGGGAGGGAGGGAGGGGGACCCAAGAGTCCTCTCACCTTCTGTGTGACCCTTGGCCTCAGTGGGGCTCCTCCAGGGCCACTTCATCAGTTCATAGGCCTTAGAGCAGGGCTCTGGGGACCTGGGAGATCCTCCCTCCCACTTTCACTCTGCCCTGCTGCCTTCTGCCTGGGCATTCTGGAGACAAAGCTGCCCCACAAGCATGCCCTTGTGAGCCCCACGATCGCCATGATGACTGTGACCCTGACCAGGAAGGATGGAACTCCAGGCTGTCTGGTCCTCCAGTCCAGCATCCTTTCCACCTCCCCAATGGAACCGTAGCCTTTCTAAGAGCTACGCAGAGCTCCTGAGGCCCTCCTACTCCAAGAGGTAATTTTTTTGGACTGATTTTGGAAAAGTTGGGTGCATTGGAGGTGGCTTGCAGGCATTCCTCCTGTATTCCTCACTTGACCTGATATTGCTTCTTTCTACCCTCAGGCACAGGAGAGCCTCCAGGGTGATGCCCAGGGACTGCCTCTGGTTACCAGTCCTGGGTTTGCTGCCTGCCAGCCTGTCCTCTAGTCCCCCCTGAGAGCCTCCAGGCCAGAGGCAGAGATCTCAGGGTGTTCACTCCCTGCTAGCACTTGGCCAGGATTTTGAACAAGCTGGGCCTGGTCCCAATCCGTGTCCAAATGCCCCAGGAATGTCGGCGGGGGCCGGACAGAGCACGGCTGCAGCGGCTGCCTCCTTGCTCATGTCCACAACTTCCTGTGGAAACTCTAAGCACATGATGACATAAACCAAATCTGAGTAGTCTTTCTCATTCATCCCTTAGACCCGCTGCAGAGGGACAGAGTCCTGGTGTCCTTTGTAATGTGCCCCCGATGGTGCCTTCCTGGGGGATCTGCTGCCCAGCCCAGGGGTACACTCGACACGTTCCCTTCACTGTCTCTGCAGCACAGATGGAGGGATCCAACAGGGACATCTGGGACCATCTAGGCCCCCCCCCCTGCCCCATCTGAAAGATGAGGGAACTGACGCTCAAGGTAAAACTGTGGTTTGCCTTTACCCAAGTAAACCACATAGGCAATAGTTATCAGAGGAAGAATGTGAGCCCAGGACCTCGGAGGTAGAAAGGAAAGGTTCACTGCTTGGTGCTAATTCCTCAGGGGCCTTGGCAGCCCCTGAGTCTGACCCCTTTTATCTTTCCCAGCACTGGTCTGATGGCCATCAGTTTCTGCCAAAACAATCCTGGATTCTTACTTAGATTGCGTCCAGTGGGTCAATGCCCAACTCATCCACGGTTGGGGGTGAGCAGAGGGAGGGGATGGGCATGCAAGACGCTGGGGAGGTAGGAAGGCCAGGCTGGGCCCTGCTGACTAGTTATGGGGCTTGGGCTGCACCTGAGGGGGGCAGAGGAGGGCCTTAGTCAGGCCCTCCCCTGAGCACACAGCCTCCCCACTGGCCCTACTCTTACCCCCCAGGCCTTCACTGGGAGGCCTTGGGAAGAGTCTGGTTTTGGAGGTGCCCATGAATCCATGCTTTCTCAGTGAATGTGATGAAGAAAAAATGTGATTCATGAAGTGGCCCCCAGTGGGCACAGTCACTTTGCAAGGAAGCATTGACTTGGCGGTTTGGCGTAATGGCTAGAGCACTGGGCTGAAGGGCTCTGCAAAGAGACCATGGCCTCCTCCCTTCCTCCGAAGCACCCGGCCTCTCTTGCTGTTGGCAGAGTCCCTTTCATTTGGGGAGTGTGGCCTGTGCCTTGGGTGGGGGCTTCTGGAACCGTAGCCTGCTTGGCCCCCAGATGTGCCCCCAGCTCCTGCTTCTGTTTCTGTGCCCCCACAGTGGCCTCTTCCACTGCATTCCCCTGGGCCCTGGGAGCTTCCCTCCCCTTGTCTTCTCCAGGCATGGGAGTCTCCTCTGCTTTTTAGAGTATCATATTTCTATAAAGGAATTAGGGTCTCTGGTCCATGAGGTTTGAAGGCAGCCTCCTGGGCTCTCCCTCTCCCCCAGCCCTGCATAGGCCCAGGTCCCAGTCCAGGAAGCCAATCCTGAGCCCTCCCCTTGGACCACAGGGCCTGTGAGACCTGGGAGGAATGCCAGCCATCAGTGAAGGAGTGAGGGAAGGATGGAGGGAGGGAGCCCCTTGCTATCACCTTCCCCTCCCTGCCAGGTATGCCTCTCCCGTCTGGCAGATGGTCAGGAGCTGAGCATCCAAGCTGGGGGCCACGGGCCAGAAAAGAAAGAGCAGGACTGGGAGGATGGATGTTTCAGCAGAATTCTACCTCTGCTCCTGCCTCTGCCCTGGCCCCAATCCCCAAGCCCGCCAGGGCCCCTTCTTCATTGGAGAGCACAGGCACATGCGTGCATGCACACACATGGAATACACACACGCACACATCACAATGCATGCATGCACAATGCAATACATGCACATATCACAGCACACACATGTACATATACACACATGCCACCGAGCACGCACACAC
>NW_020949971.1:299730-323805 GCF_900497805.2 Vombatus ursinus
ACATGTACACACCACAATGCATGCATGCACACACATGCACACATATATAATCACTGTGTATACAAGCACGCACACGTGCACATGTCACAGTGCATGCATGCACACATGCAATGCAAGCACACATCACAGCAATGCATACACACGCGCATACACATGCACACGTCACAGTGCATGCATACACAATGCAATACTTGCACACATAGCACACACATGTACATATACACACATGCCACAGAGCATGCGCGCACACGCATGTGCACACGCCACAGCGCACACATGCACACATGCACACATAATACAATGCATGCATGCACACACAATACACTCGCACATCACAGTGCATACATGTACACACCACAATGCATGCATGCACACACTTACACACATATATAATCACCGTGTATACAAGCACACACATGTGCACGTCACAGTGCATGCATGCACACATGCAATGCAAGCACACGTCACAGCAATGCATACACACACGCATACACGTGCACACATCACAGTGCATGCATACACATATGCCCTCCAGAGCTGTTCCTGTCATCTGTCTACCTTCATATTATCCCATGTGTAGTTATGTAAGTATGCCTCCTGATTTCCACCCACACACTTGCCAGCCTGGTTGAGGTTCTCATCCCCTCTTGCTTGGACTATTTGTAGGTAATATTGAAAGTGGCATGGCATAGTGGATTGAGTACTGGCCTTGAGGTCAAGAAGACCTGAGTTCAAATCCTGCCTCAGGCACTTATGAGCTGTGTGATACTTTGCAAGTCATGTAACTTCTTTCAGCCTCAGTTTCCTCATCTGTAAAATGAGAATAATAACAACACCTCCCTCCCAGGATTGTTGTCAGGATCAAATGAGGCAATAATTGTAAAGAGCTGAGCACAGTGACTGGCACATAGTAAGTGTTATATAAACACTCATTCCTAAAGTAGAGGTCTGACTATGTCCCTCTCCTGCTCAAGACACTCCAAAGGCTCCCTATTACCTCTAGGATACAGCGCACACTTCAGGCCTTCCTGTCCCCATCATCTCCACTCTCTCTATCTTTGCCCAGGCAGTGCCCCCTACCTGAAATGCCCTCCCTGCAGAATTTCTAGCTTCCGGCCTCCACCTTGGTGCGTTCTGTGTCTGGTGGCCTTTGGATGCTTGCTCTGTGTGCTCTTCTGATCCCACATTTCTGGGATGAGTCTCTTGCTCTGCTTTCTGGGCATGGTTGGAAATACTAATAGCCGGCATTTGTCCAGAGCATGAAGCCCTTGTCTTATGTGGCCTCAGCTCATCCTCACAACTGCCCTGCGAGAGGTAAGTGCTCTCATGAGCCCCTGTAAAAGCAGAGGAGGAAACTGCGTCCAGGAAAGTTTAAATGACTTGTCTGGGGCCACACAGTTCCCTACAAGGACCATGTGATTAAGGGACCACTTCACCGGTCACTACTGATGGAGTCCTGCCCAGAGGAGCTGCCAAAGCACAGCCAGCCATGGCGCAGTGCATGCAGATGATGCCCACCCTAGATAGGCCTTCTGCACCATAACGTGATTCCTTCTACCAAAACCATCGCAAAATGCCAGCATTACACCAACAGCCCCCCACACCCTGACCAGGCACTGACCTCCACAGCACACTGTGCCTGCACTCCGTACGCCACTGCCAAACACGGGCCCGTGCACAACATGCCAACCCGAGCCTGCATCCTAACACTGGATGGTGCATGGAGGTGACCCTGGCATGGCCCCTCCACTGGTCAGGTCTCTGCTATTGGCGCACTTCTAACCTCAGCGTCCTTTCAGTCCATAGGTTAAGCACCCACTTGGTGCCAGGCCCAGAGATATAGTGCCAAAGCCCAAACTGTGCCCGCCCTCTGGGAGCTTACATTTCTATGGAGGAATGCAGGGCACTCCCAGGAGAGTAAATACAAGATAAGAAGGAAATAAACACACAAGGGACTTGGGGGAGGTGGGGACAGAAGGGGAGCAATCACTCATGGGGACAGTCTGTGCAAAGGTCTTGGTGAAGGAGAGGGGCAGTCACATATGGGAAGGGGCCAGCAGGCCACGCTGGCGGGAATATAGAGAGCACTGGGGAGGATGGCGGATACTCAGCCTGGATGGGCTGGAGCAAGAACAAGAAGGACAGGGAGCCTTGAGGCAGTGCAGAGCCCCTGAAACTTCTGGAGAAGAGGAGGGCCATGACTTAGGGGCACGGAGGATGGATTGTGAGGGAGAAAGGGCAGGGAAAGTCTGACACACGGGACACTCACAGGTTGGAGGGGCTGGCAAGAGCGCCAATACTGCGTCTCTGTCAAGGAGGAGGAAGGCTGAGACAAGGCCAAGGGACTGAGGTTGGGAGCATCCATTCAGGCAAGCAGTGGGGATGCAAGCTGGGGCAGAGGACTGAGGGCTCGGTGAGAAAGTGCAGGAATCTGGCCCTCTCCCATAGCCACCTCCTGCTTCCCTGGCTTCCTCCCATCCCAGCAAAGGTGTGACCTACTCCCGCAGGAAGCCTCCCTCTGTCCTCCTCAAAGCTACTGCCTTCCTCCTGTTCATTTCCTGTTTATCCTGACTGTCTCCCCTCTTACCCTGGGAGCTCCTGGAGAGCAGGACACATCCCTCCAAGGTGCCTTCACCTTTCTTGCACGAGCACCGTGCCTGGCACATAGTAGGTGCTTAGTAAATGCAAGATGACTGACTATGGGTATGAGAAGTGAGTAGCTTCTGAGAAAGTGGAAACAACTTTGATAGAAGTTTGGCTGGGAAAGGAGAAAGAGATGCAAGAAGACAATGAGGGTCAGTCCAGGCATGTTCATTCATCCATCCGTCCATCCATCCATCCATCCATCCATCTCTCTCTCTCTCTCTCTCTCTCTCTCTCTCTATTTATTTATCTCTCTATCTCTGTATTTATCTATCTCTATTTATCTCTCAATCTCTGTATCTATCTGTCTATCTCTGTATCTCTCTATCTATCTGACGGGAGAGATCTGGGAATATTTGCAGGCAGCAAGGAAGGATCCAGTAGGCCGAGACTGAAAATTAGAGACAAAAATCAAGGTGGGCAAACTCCCAGAGGAGAGGGGAGTCACACTTTCATTCATTCATTCGTTCATTCATTCGACCAGGGGCACAGTATGAGTGTATTGGTGCTGGCAAAGAGAAGGACCCCTTCCTTCATCCTCGGGCACTGGTATAAAGGCAGAGGCAAAGGGGGGATGAAGATGAGGTTATCTGAGCGGTAGAAAGGGGCGGGGCTCCTTTTTCAGCCTCCTTTTTTTCAGAGATGCAGGAAGGGACAGCATGACAGGAGAAGAGAGGAAGGCTTAGAACCCTCCCTTTGGGGAGTGGAATGGAGTCACCTAGGGAGGGCTCAAAGCACATCTGTGCAGCTGTGAGGGCCCAGGTAAGACTGGATTGCATCAATGTGCAGGGGGCACAGCACAGTCAGCACAGTCCTAGGACTTCTTCCAGTGGTATTTGGCAGGACCTGAGGAGGAATGAAGAAGGCAGAGCGTGACTCTTAAGCCGGAAGGGAGCAGAGAGGCCATTTAATCCAAACCCCTCATTTCAATGATAAAGAAAATTAGATTCAGGGAAGTGAAGGTCACATCACTAGTGATGGAAGTGGAATGAGAACTTAGAACCTCTGATTCCAAAGTCTGTGCTCTTTCTGATGCCTACTGTGCGCAATCCAGGGCTTGGATTTAGAAAAGGACTAAAGGTGATAAGATAACAGGCAATTTGAGAGATTCAAGGGCAGAAGCCAGTGTGATGTTCAGCTGACAGGATCTGGAAGGAAAAAAGGGAGTTGAAGTGAGGATGGAAAATAGGTCGGGGAAGAGTAAGACACAGGAACAAATGGAAGAAACAAAGGCGATGTGATATACAGAACACACATCTGAGGACCTGTGTGTGAATCTTGCCTCAAACACTTACTGGTTATGTGACTTTGGAGAAATCATTTCAAAGTGCTGCGCTTCAGTTTCCTCACCTGTAAAATGCGGGAGGTTGGACTTGGTGACATCTAAGATCTCTTCCAGATTTAGATCAAGAGAGATGATGGTCAGATGCAGGAATTTCAGAGCAATGGTTTAAGGAGATGGAAAATGGGCAGCGATGAGGTCAAGGGCACTGCTAACCCTCTGTGGGGTAAGGGTTAAGCTATGAAGGCACAGACCCTGGGAGCTAAGGTCATAGAAGGGCGGGGGCAGGGGAAGGCTTTGTGAACCCTGGACATCACTTGTTATGGGCATGAACCCTGGCAGTGGTCTCAGAGATCTCCACTGTTGATGGCCATAGTGAAAGTGTCAAAGCCAATGCCAACCCTAACCCTCCTGGGTCAGCGTATCTGATCTTCCCAACAGCCTGGTACCAGGTGCTAGATGTATTAGGGCTCCCACCTCTATTTTACAGGTGAGGAAACTGAAGCCCAGAGGGGTTAAGGGACATGCCCAGCAGCCTAAGGGTAGGAAGGATCATCATTCAAGCCAGGAAGTTCTGAATTCCTGTCCATCACTGCCCACTCATGAGGTCCCTTTCACCCACCTTCCCTTCAATTATTTACACTGTGCTTTAAGGTCTGCAGAGCACTTCACAAAACAATCCCATTTCACCCTCACAACCCTGGGAGGTAGGGGCTGTTGTGATCCCCTTTTTAAGGTTGAGGAAAATGAGATGTAGAGCTCATGTGGGGTCACCCAGTTAAAGCCAAAGTCAGATTTGATCATTGCACTGCCTGGCTATCGTCCAGCCCTAGAGACCGACTGGGGCTTGGGGATGGGGGCTGCCTCTGCCCCCACTCACCTGACGAACTTCAAGGTCAAGGCTAGGAGAGCTGAGCCAGGTGTGGTACTCAAATGAAGAGTCTTATCAGATCCCCATCAGCCCCTCCCCCTATATCTCTTCATCAGAAAGACTTTAATTCATAAGAAATTGGGGCCTCCTGGTCTTGTTTTGATTTTGAAACATCTTCCCCAAACAGGAACCCCTGGTGATAAGGAGTAAGAATGATTCAGGAAGGAGTAAATTGCTCAATTCTGAATCTGAGGAAGCACCAAAAAGATAACCCAGTGGTGCCATCCTTTCCAAGGCAGGGGTAAAGGGAAGGGATGGTGGTGCAGTGGTGAGGGAGCTGGGTGGGGCACCCCAGACCAGGAGTCTGCAGTGCTTATCTACTCCTTCTTAGCTGTTTGACCCTGGGCAAGCAATGTAATCTCTCTGAGCCTGTTTCCTCCTTTGTGAAAGCGGGGTCATGATACTACCCACTGCAATCAACCACAGTCAACGAACATCGATTAAGTACCTACTGTGTGCCAGCCACTGGACTGAGTACTGAGGATGCCAAGCAAGGTAAAAGGCAGTTCCTGCCTTCAGGTAGCTTACAGTCTAACTGTACAGGGTTTCAACATGACAGAAATTCTGGGTAGCCTAATTGTGTCAATGGGAATGATTATTGTGGTGGCTTCATGGATAGTTGTAAAGGTGGAAACCACAGGTGGAGAAACAAGATGGCAGATAGAATGCCCCCTCTGACCAGGGACAATCATTGAGAAAGATGAAGGGATTGGGGTTGGGGATTCCCTGCTCAGCCCTCCTCCAGGGGAATGAACCTAGACTTAGCAGGGCTTGTGGGTCTGATAAGGGGCCTGTCTGCCATCCATCAGAGGATGGGCCTGGCCCTGGGGGCATCACCAGGTGGAGGCCATAGCATGAGAAGGTTGGGGGAAAGTGTTTGGGAGCCACAGACAGAATTCTGTGACCCCGAATCAGGGACCAGTCTACTGAGGACTTTGCTTGCACCTAAGCTCCCACCCTGGGCACTTCCTTGGCCCCTGGGCTCAGCAGCTCTTGGCATTGTTCTCCCCAAAACTGTCTTTTGGAGCCTTTGCATTGTCTTACCCTTTCTCCCTCCAAAGGAGACTGAACCAGAGACCCGAAGCAGGCTCTTTGGTGTGGTTAGCTACCCCGGACACAGTGGGCTCGACGAGAAGCTGGGGACCATCTATAGACTCCAGCTGTTGAAAGTCACAGTGAACTTGGAATCAAGTCCTGAATCCAAATCCAGCTCCTTTCTGTCCTCCTTCTGGGTATCTGATGTGGGTGGAGGTTTGGGAGCGTGAGCCAGCTGGGAGAGATGGAAGGGTAGGGAAACCATGAGCCACCACAGCCCCGACATCAACAAACCAAACAATCAACTCGCCCAGTCTGATCAATGATGGTGGCAGGTCGGTTCTTCGCAAGAAGTTATGATTCTCAGCAGGGGTTTTTTAACCCTTTGGTCTTTCTCCTGGACGCTGGGGGCAGTCAATCTGGTCAAGCCTAAGCACCACTTCATAGAATCATATTTTTAAAAAATGCATAAAATAAAATACAGGATTACCAAGGAAACCAAGTATATTGAAATAGTTATCAGAAAATATACGAAAAAAAGGTCATTGATTCAAGGTTAAGAACCCCCATAAGAGATGGGAGACCCTATCTCTGCATCAGAGTGAGCTAAGGTACAGATGAGGAGGAACCCTCTGCCCTTTGAATCTCTCCAAAATAAGAGAAAAGCGCATTTAGGTCATATGAATATGGAAAACGCAAGGTGCAAGAGGGCCTAGAACAGAGAGCCATGATTCATATTCCCCTAGACCCAAGACAGACAACACACACCTGAGCTCACCTAGCCTCCCACTGGAAGCTCATACTCCATAGGGCCTCCTCTATGACAAGGGTGGTCCTCCTCCATGAACACCACGCAGTACATGGACTCCTCACTCCCTGCCTTCTACATGTGGGGACCTTGTTCTTGGAAATTAATTATCAAAAGGCCTTTTTTCTTTTCTCTCCTTTCCCAACACCCAAGGCTTTCTCTGGGGTTATTGCGACATGTATTTTAATTAATTTTGAAAGATTACTGGAGTGGTCCCTTGTGACTGGGATTTTTAGTGACAATTTTTGTTGATATTGGATGAGTGAAAATGTCTCATTCCCTTTTCTTGTACTTTTATACTTCAGCTGTTAATTTTAAATATCTTTTTGTTTATTCATTGATTTTATTCCACTGTGATGCTTGAAATCTTGTCTTAATATTTCTCATATATTTCTCTCTCTCTTTCTCTCCTTCCCCCCATCACTGTCTCTCTCTGTCTCTGTCTGTCTGTCTGTCTGTCCGTCCCTTTATCTTCAATGGAACTTCTCCCTCCTCACTCTGGGAATTTAATTTTATCTGTTTTTTTTTCTCTATTGTGAGCAGTTTCCTTTGAATGAATTTTCCATTTTGTTCTCATCTTGGTGGTATGTGACTTTTAAAAAATATACTTTTTGGTTATCCATTGTAATTTTTACTGTTTTTCTAGGAAAGCCTGAGATTGGGGCAGAGAGGTAGCATCCAGAGATCACATCCATTCCTCACTCCTGCTTTCCACTCTTTGGGAAGAAGGGATGGAGGGAAGAAGCCTTCTCTTCCCTTTCTTGGTTCTTTCCAAATGTGCTAATATTTGTAAAACACGCTTAGCTCTGTGCCTGACCCATGGTAGATGCTCTATGGATGCTTATTCTCTTCCCACTCCTTCCTCCACTGTTTTCAAACCCATATGTTAAAGACGTCCATCCTGACATTGGACAATCATGTGTGGCAGAGTGGCTCGACCCTGCTGGAGGTTCATGTCTCTATGGTCACATTTACCAGAGGGCCTCTATGGAAAGTACTCCAGGCACCAGAGTTTTTAAAGAAATCGTTCTTATTGACATCTTTTCTTTTGATGCCTCAATGTCCCCTTCTCTCCCCTTTGCTATCAGCCATCTCAAAAAATACAGAATAAAAAAAGGGAAAAGTAAATGTAACCAAACTATTTCCCATTCTAGCAAAAGTCAGATGTTAAAAGGCAATGTTCCACATTGTTGTAACTTCTCCCAGAACATAGTGGCCAGGCCCTCTCAACCCCTTCTGGGCACCTCCACATCGTTGCTGTGGCGTGCTCAAGGCCTATAGGTTTGGCGCGTTTCTTTCCATCCCTGTCTCCACTTTCTATCTGCTTGCCTGCTTTGCATTCACACAGTACCGGACTTCTCGGCACTCATCATCACGGCTTTTTCCAGCAGTGAGGTAACATTCCACTGCATTTGTACCGCCAGTAGCCGTTCTCCAATCCATGGGCATCAACGTTGTTTCAGTTCTTCGCTCTACGTGTTGTGGTGTATAGAGGGCTGGGCCATCTGTTTTTGGTTGACACTCATCAGCTGTCCCCAGTTCTCACAGGCATGCAGACACCTTCTGTCTCTCTTCCACGTGCACTCACACTCCTCCCTTAAAGCTGCCTTTCTGGAAGGCCCGTCCTCTGATTTCTTGGAAATTCAGGCCTGGTGTCTGGAACTGAGCCTGGTTTATGTTGTCTGCTTGAAACCAGTTTCAGTGACAGAAAGCCCAGATAGTTGGGATGCTTTGACCGAAAACGTGGTCATTGATCTAGTCTGTCTTCCATTCATCTTCTACGTCCTCCAGGCAAGTCAAAGTCAGGCAGATTGTCTGACTCCAGACAATTAGATTGATGGACAAACAGAGCCAGATTGTGGAGGAAGGGCATCCCCTGCTAGCTGCCAGCCCTCTTGGGCAGTGAGCTCCATGGGTCTCTCAGTTGATCAGACTCTGAGTAGCTCAGGGAACAGCAGTATCTTGATGCCCAGCCAACATCAGCAACACACTTTCCAGAGAGATAACCAGAGTGAATCTAAGACCAGCTTCCATGTCTGGAGAGTTTACAGTTAAAAAAGGAGGTTCTTTCCTGTCATTAGGGCAAGGCCTCATTTCACACCCCACACCAGCTTCAGTAACCTTTCCTACGCAGACACAGACACCATCACTGCTTTTGTAAATATCTCTGTCATCTTAACCAGTGATGGTTTAATGGTCCTTCTCCTCTGGGGGCATCCAGGAGAGAATGGGAGGGTTCAAAGTCTGTCAGGTGGTGGAGGGCTTCTTCTGTTCCTTGTAAGGCCAGTGAGAGGCAGTGCCATCTGGGAAGAGACTGCTTGCTTTCCTGCTGTGGCTGAAGAGAGACACGGAGAAGGCAGAGAAACAAAACACTTACCCTGAGATGACTGAATTTAACATTGATACTGTAAATAAACAAGGTCCTTGAGAAAAGAATTGAATTGGCATCCTGATTGAGAGTTCCAGAAGGGACGAGAAGTCAAAAGGAACAGGCTTATTTAGAAGAGACTTTGACTAAGTTCTTTCTCACAGCAAAAACATTGCACAATATTTATTTATTTCTGCTATTATTTGTTACCTTGTAACCATTAAAATGTTAATACATTTTAAGTGTGGGACATTATATATATGCACATACACACATACAGACATACACACATATATACATTTATTTATATATTATAAATACATTATTTATATATTTTATGTATGTGTATGTATATGCACACACATACATATGTTTATATTTATATGGAGAAAGTGGTTTATGTAGAGAGACAGAGACAGAAAGAGAGGGACAGAGAGAGAGTGAGGGATAAGCAATTAATTATCTGAAAACAGGTTTTTCCAGCTTATTAAACCAACAGTATTTGCTGGGCTGGGATGAGAGCTCAGAGCTAATTAATCTATTAATGAGAGAGGTTACAATCTCAGTCATTAAGAACCTATCTGAACACACTGCTGGATTACCTTAGAAACTGGGATGATGAGGATGAAAATGGTGAAAGCACAACCAGGAGCCTGCCAGGTGACCAACTCAGGCCACATCAAGGAGTGTTGGTGACTCCCAGCCATGGTCATGTGGAGATGAGGGAGCTGCTGGGGAGAGCTGGAGCTGAGCCCCCCTCCAAGGCACATACTTCAATGCTGTTCTTGCTGCTGTTTTCTATACCAGAGAGTGAGATTAGATCCACAGGAATGACCTCAATTGGCTTCTGGGAGGAGAAAGCAGCTGTGGCTCTGCCTTTAACATCTTCAGTGGGAGGGGTTTGGGATCAAAATGTAAGGACACATAGGGGCTCAGCTGTGCTCAGGGCTGTTTAATTTGAAGGTAAAAACCAAACCAAACCATTTCAAGACAGTTGGAAGAATAACTCGAATGATCCTAGGAGGAAGAAATCATTTTGGTGTTTTCTGGCAGGCAATCTGAATTCAAACTCTCCTCTCTGACCCCTTAGGATTCAGGCTCACCCACAAAACCTGATATTAATGGGTAGCATTTTACAGGGACAGGGAGACATTGGCTGGTCTGGTTTTATAATGGTGATGCCCCCATGGGATGAGGGAACATTGAAGACCATCCAGCCCACCCTCTCATTTTGTAAATGAAACTGAAGCCCAGAGAGAGGGATGAATGAAAAATGCTTGTTAAGAGTCCACTCTGCCGTCCCTGAGAAGCAGCCTGGCATATTAAGTACTGTGACAGACTTGAAGCCCAAAAGGCCTGGATTCAAGTCCCATCTCAGACATAAAATGGCTTTGTGATCCTAGGCAAATTAGCCCACCTCTTAGCTGTGTACAGGGAATTCTTTCATCCTGGAAGCTTCAGAAGAGAGGCCCACCATATTGGAAGAGGGACTTTCCTTATCTGGGAATTCCCTGTACCCAAGAGAGCCCAGGTGGGATGTCTATCCCTGTCCTAGGTGCCAAACACTGTGCTGATCTCTGGGGTGCAAATCTAAGATGGGAGAAAAGCCAGGGATGCAAGGAGCTGACATTCTAACAAAGGGAGAGTTTATGAATGGGGAGCTGGTCATGGTGGCCAGTGGGAAAGTCACAGCGATGGGGGGCGGGGCCCTTTCTAGGAGCCCAAGGAGCTTTGATGGATAGCTCCAAGTGGGGAGATGGAGGAGGGTCTGCGGAGGATCGGCTGGAGGTTCAATGGCTGGGCCCACCTGAGATGGAGGCCCCAGTCAGGTAAGGCACCCAGCAGACAGCAGGACCACTGCAGGACTGCTGGAGTGGGCAGGGTTAACTCCTCGGACAGAGGAAGAGGCTTTGTCCCTGCTCACACAGCTGGGTGCTGTCAGCGCGGGGGCTGGGAGTCACTAGCAGAACTGTTCAGTCATTGACATTCCTGGAACTCTCTCCAGTTCAGGCAGAGCAGCCCAGGTAGGGGAGCGCTCCTCGTACAAAGGGAGATGTTTGGGAGATCCGGGAGGGCTCCAGAAGTGGCCTGCTTTCCCGATAGGCAAGAGGACTTGACTCAGATTGTTGGTGCAGAGGAAGGCCCAGACCACACCAACGTGTAAGGAAGATTGTCCTGGGCATCAGAGATGGGACTTCCCTGGGCTGGATCCCTGGGAGCTTAGGAGAGCCCTAAGGGAGAGTTCATCTCTCTGCGCCTCATGCTGTTGCTCCGCCAGAGGCCTGGGGAGCAGTCAGGTTGGGAACAACACAATTCCTAGAGGTAAATGTGTAGGGGGCCATCCAAGCTGGCCTGGTCCTCCTCAAATGCAGGAGGACCTTGCTCAAAATTTCTGCCAATTAAAGGAGAGCAAGTATCTCCTCCAGAATCTCTTAGAAATCACTGAAATGTCAGAGAGTTGCTACAGTGACCATCTGGGCTAGGACCTTCCATCAGGCTTAAGACTGGAGTTCACATGTGAAAGCTTACCAATGTTTTCATTAACTTCTAAGCAAAAGTGACTGTTTTCTTTGGAAATTCCAACTTCTTAATATATCAATGTTACAAGAAAGATTAGCACTTGGCCTTGGCCCAGGGTGGCCACATTTCTCTTGTTACCAAGCGAAGTTTCAGTTCTGTAACAGGAAGTGCCGCTTGTGGGAAGATTGACTCCAAGCAGGAGGCCCTGAGATAAAGATATCCTTGTTCAGTTGCTATTTTCAATTAAAATGGGCCTATGGGATTTGTTTATCCCACGTCAGAGAGTGAGTTATGCAGGCAATGGGGACTAGAGAAGAGGCCTGGGTCAAAAGGGAAGATCCTGGGCGTCTTGTCGGCCCGTTGTCTCCAATGACTTCTGTGGAGTGGGGGGATAACCATTGCTCTGGGCAAATGCCACCACTGAACATCAGAAATGCTCGATTAGGTCAGGCTCATGCCCAAGGAAAGCCAGGGTCAATTTCTGCTAAAGAGCTTCTCAAAATCCTCTCTTCTAATAATCCAATGATTCACCAGATCATAAACTCTTTGGGGTCATCAACAGCGCCTGGTGCATCTTGACCCCCTGGTGCCTAGCACAGCAGGCTTGTATACAGAAGACATTAAGAAAGGCTTACTAAATTAAATTAAATTGAGTTGAGTTATGGCTTTATCATCCATTAACGTGTCTATAGTTGTATCTCTTCATAGTTCAATCTGTGGAAATCCATCAACCAGTTGACTTTATGGACGTCTCATGATTAATTTCACAAACATATTGTGCATTTCCTTTTCCTTCCATGTCCTAAAGCTACCTCATTTACTCTTATAGCAGAGATCCCTTAGTCCTGGTATTTAGTCATTTGAACCTATGTTCTGCCTGTCGATGGAAACCATATCTCTTTTTTGCCATTCAAGGCAAGCTTATGCCCAGTATCCTTGATCATTTTCTCTGGACCTTCTCTAGCTCCATTGTGTCTTCTTTGAGGTGACCAGAATGCACATGATCTAGGATAAGAAAGCATCATCCATATCTATTATCTGACTAGGTAGTCTCTAGTATGCTGCTACATGAACATCATTTCTGTTTTCCCTTTTATCTTTATCTAGATGTTTTCCAGGGACCTTTACACTCCAGCTTGTGAATTTCTATACAGTTTTATGCCTACTTAATGTTCAAAGTTACTCTTTCCACTTCCTTTCATCCACTTCCTCAGTACCCCAATTCAAAACTCACTTCTTTGAAAAAAAAACACACCCTTCTCATGTGCCATAGAACATGAGTCAACAGGCTTATTGCTTACCCCATCAAGATTTCTTATGGTGTGTAAATAACTCAGTAGACACATTTTTGAGAAAATATCTACTAAGGTGTGAGATAGGACCCTCCCCACAGGCCCAGTGTATGCAGTCTGAGATCATGGGAAAAGAGATAGGTGGGGAAGACCAGTCCCAGAGCATGCAAGATATGGGCAGCCAAGCTAACCAGGACTTGTTGGTCACTGGAAGGGAATGGGAACAAACATTTATTAAACACTTATGATGTGCCAGGCACTGTTCTAAGCACTTTACAAACATGTTCTCCTTTGATCCTCACACCATCAATGGGAGGGAAGGAAGGAGGTGCTACTATCATACTTATTTTATAGTTGGGGAAACTGAGGCAGACAGAGGAGACGTGACTTGCCCAGGGCCACACAGCTAGTAAGTGTTGGAGGCCAGATCTGAACTCAGGTCTTCCTGACTCCAAATCCAGCTGCCTGGGTGGAGGCCACATGCAGTGATTGTTACAGGAATATCATAGATGTGGCATAAGTCAGAGACACAGAAACCAGAAATACAAGGCAGGCTGAGCTCCAAGGTGTGTGCTCCTCACCTTGTGGGCAGGACCCATATCCCAACAACAATCCCACGCAGCCCAGGTGGACTGTTGGCCAAGTGGTAGATGGGTCCTTGCTCCAGCATCAGTCCCTGAGTATCATAAAGAGTAGAGCAGGTGGAAGGCAGGCCTTGGGGTACTTGACTATCTCCAGCCTCTGGGATGCCTCAGTTTCCTGCACTGTGAAGCAAGATGATCTCAAAGATCTCTTTTTTTTTGTTCTCTTTACTTATTTATTTTTTATTAATTTATTTTGATTTATCAACAATCATTTCTATAAGCTTTTGAATTTTTCTTTTTTTTTTTTTGGTGAGTCAATTGGAGTTAAGTGACTTGCCCAGAGTCACACAGCTAGTGAGTATTGTGTGTCTGAGGCTGGATTTGAACTCAGGTCTTCCTGACTCTAGGGCCAGTGCTCTATACACTGCACAACCTAGTTGACCCTAAGCTTTTGAGTTTTAAATTTTTCTCCCCCTCCCTCTCCCCCTCTTTCCTCAAGACAGCACACAATCTGATACAGGCTATAAATATACATTCCTATTAAATATATTTTCACATTAGTCATGTTGTAAGGAAGAATTAGAACCAATAGGAGAAACCGCAAGAAAGAGGAAGCAAAATAAAACAGAAAAAAAAGAGCAAATAGTATGCTTCGATCTGCATTCAAACTCCAGAGTTCTTTCTTTGGATGTGGATAGCATTTGCCATCATGCGTCTTTTGGAATTGTCTTAGATCATTGCATTAGTCAGAAGAGCTAAGTCTATCAAAGTTAGTCATCCTACACTGTGGCTGTTACTGTGTACAATGATCTCCTGATTCTGCTCACTTCACTCAGCATCAGTCCATACAAGGAAGATCTCTTTTCTAGGGCTGACAGAGCATTGGCGTATTTCACAGCCAGTGAAAAATCATCCAGTGGGTCACATTTTAAATTCCATTTACTATGCTTCCTCCTCTTTCTCCTCCTCTGCCCCCATTCCTGCCTGCCTCCACCTACTCCAGCTCTTGGACTCATGGTGGTACAATGGATAGTGCATTGAGCCTGGAGTCAGGAGGACCTGAGTTAAATTCAGCCTCAGTCATTTTCTAGCTGAGTGTCACATCTAGTGTAACATCACTGATAAGAAAGTCTGTGGTGGGAAAATTCCCTTTACAAATGCAAAATAGTAGGTTCTCTGCATTTTCTGGGCTTAGGGAGTCACCTAGAATGATGGTGTCACACTCCAATGGAAACCACACAACTATATACAAAATTCCTGTGGGTACATATCGACTTAGAAAATCACGCAGTAGTATTACTTATGTTCTACGTTCTAAGTGGTATGTGATTGTGATGAAATATTATTGTGCTGTAAGAAATGATGGTGGGGACAGTTTCAGAAAAAAAACTTGGGAAGTGAACTGATGCAAAGGGAAGTGAGAAGAACCGTTGGATCATTATGCACAGTAACAATATGTAGTAACAATAATGTAACAAAATCAACTGTGAAAGACTTGGTTACTCTGACTGATACAATGATGTAAGACAAATACAAAGGACTCATGATGACGAATGTCACTTCCAGAGAAAACTGATGGACTCAGAGTGCAGATGGAAGCATGCTTCCCCCCACCTCCCCCACCTACTTTCTTAATTTTTCTTGTTTTTTTTTGTCGTTGTTGTTTTGCTTCTTTGGGGAGCAACATGGTTAATGTGGAAATAGGTTTTGCACGACTTCATATGTATAAGGGGTATCCTATTACTTGCCTCATCACTGATGGGGGAAGGGTTGGAGGATAGGAGAGGATTTAAAACTCAAAATAAAATAAAATGGGGGCAGCTCGGTGGTGCAGTAGATAGAGCTCTGGCTTTGGAGTTAGGAGGACCAGAGTTCAAATCCGACCTCAGACACTTGACACTTACTACCTGTGTGACCCTGGGCAAGTCACTGAACCCCGATTGCCTCACCAAAAAAAGCAAATATATATATGTGTATATATATATATATATATAAATGAAACATATAAATAAATATAAATATATAAATTAATATATTAATGAATGTTAAACAAAATTAACTATGTTCTGTTGTTTTAAATTTATTTTGTTGAATATTTCCCAATTACATTCTGTTCTGGACTGTACTCAAGAGTGTTGGGCTGGAGCTGTCTTGTGTTTGAAACCTCTCTTCCAGACTGCTGAAACCCTTTTTGATGCTGACTCTTTTGTCTGACATGATATCTATCCTGACAACTTATTTTGGACATTCAAAAGTATATATATGTACATACATACAGATATAGATATAGGTAGATAGAGATACAGATATAGCTATAGATACATAGACTATAAGCTCCTTGAGATCAGGGCCTGTTTTGACAATTGTCTTTGTATTCCCCCCCAGCCCTGCCCTCCTCTCCACGCCAAGTAGAGCCTGACATAAATATGGCAGAAACTTAATACATACTTTTTGATTGATTAATTGATTGATAAGAAGTTGAGGCAGATAGGAGGCACAGTAGCGTCAGGAAGCCCAGAGTTCAAATTCTGCTTCAGAGGCTTACTAGCTGTGTGAACCTGAGCAAGTCACTTAGCCTCTCTGAGTCTCAGTTTTTTTTATCTGTAAAATGGTGATAATAACAGTATCTACTTCATAGGGTTTTTGTAAAGATCAAATGAGGATATATATAAAGTGCTTTGAAAACTTTAAAGTGATATATGTGTATATAAATATACATATACATATATTCACACACAAATATCTCACAAAGTAGACAACAGGTTCCCTTGGATTTGGCAAATGTTACATTTGTACCTTCATCTAAGTTATTTGATAAAAATGTTGAAGAATCCAGGAGCAAGCAGAGATCACCAACACAATTCGGGCAGATAGAGCACTGGGCTTGGAATCAGAAAGACTCATTTCCCTCAGTTCAAATCTGACCTCAGATGTTTACTACCTCTGTGACCCTGGACAACTCACTTAATGTTGTTTGCCTCGGTTTCCTCCTCTGTAAATGAGCTGGAGAAGGAAATGGCAAGCCACTCCAGCATCTTTGCCAAGAAAACCCCAAAGTGGGGTCACAGAGAGTTGGACACAACTGAAAAAAGGCTGCAAAACAAACAGAACCTCCCTCCAGGTTGACAGGCACATTAGTTACAACTCTTCAGGTATGGTTATTCAACTGGATCTTACTTCACTAAACTATTCGATTGTTTATACCACATCCTCCATCTCGCCCACATGATAATGACAACGACAGTGATCATGATAACCGCAACTATCAAAACATCCAATGCCACAATGAAGACTGAAGATGGTGACAATGGTGATGATGATGATGATGATGGTGACTTATGGTTGGGGTAACTTGGACAAGGTCCTCTGGCCTGAACAGGTTCCAAATCAGATTAAAATGTAAATGGGAAACATTTAACAAAATAAATAAAAGTACAATAGGCTGGAGGGAACATTAATATGTGGTTTTTTAAATCAGTAGATACCTGCAGGGACCCTTACAATCTAGTGCCCCATTTTGTTGAGAATCTGACACCTCTACTCTGGATTATTCCTTTTTTGTTCCATGCATACCATAGGATCCCAGATCCCCATCTGGAAAGGACCTTGGAGGTCACCTAGTCCAACGTCCCCCCCCCCCATTTTTCAGGTGAGGAAACTGAGGACCAAGAAGGTTAATTGACTTGCCTAAGGTCGCATAGGCAATGAATACAAGGCAGGACTTGAATCCATGTCCTCTGACTCTGAACCAGAGCTCTCTCTGCTGTCTCAGTAGCCTGATTTTCTCTCTCTGCAGCCTTGAGACTGCTTCTTCTGGAAGGGTGTCCCCTACAGGAAGTAATGCCAAACTCAATGGAAAGGGGCTACTAACCCCAACATCAGGTTCCCTGGGGCCTCATAGGGACTTCATTTTGAAACGTAATATTATCTACACTTGATTGAATTTTCATTACATTTTAATCTGGCTCCTCTGCACTTGGGAGGGCCAAGAGTGTGATACCTCCTTCAGGCTAGAACATGGAGAGTCACTGGGTCAGTGACTTGCCCAGGGTCACACAGGCAGAAAGTCTCAGAGACTGGACTTGAAGTGGAGTTTTGTCGCCTTCAAGGCATCCTCTCCTGCTCACCCTAGCCCCCTGCTTTATAATCAGCAGTATTAGTTTTATTCATTCCCCTCCATGCTTTCAAGCCCAACTCAGACACCCTCTTCTTGAAACCCTCGGGGCTGGGCATGGCCTCTCCTGCAAAATCTCTTTATTTCTCTGCTTCTCTTACAGGAACCATTTTGTGTGGTAGTTGATGTTGTCTGTGTCATCTCTGTTAGACTGTAGGCCCCATGAGGGTAGGGACATTTCCTTTCTCACCTTGTATGGACTCTGCACACAGTTGATGCCTAATCAGTGTTTGGTGGTTTGCTGAACTGATGGTCCAGAGACTTGTTGGTGCATTCCCTCATGTCTGCCCATGTCACTTTTCCCTTTTGTCACTGCCTTATGGACACGGACTTTCACAAAGACTATATTTCAAGTCATTGCTTCCATGGGGGCCAGGCTCTTTGGAGAACCACAGGGAGTCTGCCTTGTGCAGAGGTCTGATGGGAAACAGAGACTCTGAAACCCTATCTGGATGCCACAAGAGGGACAACCACTTTTCTCAAGGGCATCTCGCCTCTTCCACTACCAATGGGTTCTTCCTTGGTAGCGTGGACCATCAGAGAAATGTGGATTAGAACAACTCTGCATAATATTAACTTGGCAAAAATTGTTAAAAAGGGATAAATCTCCATGTTGGTGAGAAAGCTGGCCATGATACTGTTGGTAGAACTAGAACTTACGTGATCTTATAAAAAATAGCTCTTGAATATACCCTCTTCTCTCCTCTGACACAGCTCCCACTCGGGCAGGTGCTCATCACCTCATACACGGACCATTGCAATGGTTGCTGTGGGGTCTGCTTGTCTCAAGTCTCTCCACACTCCAGTTCACCCTCCACTCAGCCGACAAAGTAATTTTCCCAAAGTGCAGGTCCAACCATGTCACTCCCCTACTCAACAAACTCTAGTGACTCCCTATTGCCTCTTGGATCAAATACAAAATGCTCTATTTGGCATTCAAAGCCCCTTATCACCTGCCCCCTCCTACCTTCCCAGTCTTTTTTATACTTTACTGCCTTCCATGTACTCCATGATCCAGTGACTCTGGCTTCCTTGCCATCTCTCAGCTCTGTGCCTTTGCCCTAGCTGTGCCCCATGCCTGGAATGTTCTTCCTCCTCCTCATCTTCTCCTCCTAGTCCCATTCCCCAACCCCCCACCCCCCCACCTCTGCTTCCTTCAAGTTTCAGTCAAAATCCCACCTTCTGCAATAAGCCCAAATTTCCTTATTCTTAGTCCCTTCCCTTTAAGATTATCCCCAGTTTGCCCTGTGTTCCATTTGTACTTAGGTATTTGCATGTGACCTTTCCCCTCTAGACTGGAAGCTCCTAGACAGCAAGGACTTTTTCTTGTCTTTCTTTGTATTCCCAGCACTTAGAATAGTACTTGTCACATAGTAGATGCCAAATAAAAATGCTTATTGATTGACACAGAATCAAGCACCACTGCAAAGGCTTAGAAGCCAGTTTTCCTTTCTAGAATCAGAGCCAAATGAGCCTTCTGTAAACACAACTACAGCTGCTTAATTTGTCAGAATGAAGAGTTGTGAGTGGGGAATGACTGGATACCACCAGGCAAGTCTCCCACTGGGGCTACCCTGGGCAAGCCTCATAGCTCTGGGCAATTCTCTGAGACTCTCAATAGTAGAAAAGGAGTGACCTGCTTAGGCAAAGAGAGTCTGCTCACCTGGGAGTTCCCTTCTCAACACAGTCCCAGTCCTTTGCCATCAGAATGACAAATATGGAAATATTGTAAAGCATGAAATGATGCCCTATGAAGAGAGGCAGCCTGGCAGGGTGAGAAAAGCACAGGATTTGGAGTCAGAGGACCTGGATCAAATATCATCTCTGCTCAACTGTGCACTAGCTATGGAATCCTAGGCAAATTGTCTGAGCTCTGAGGGCCTGAGTTTCCCCATCTGTAAAACGAGTGTTGACTCTTTCAGAGGATGGCTGAAGAAGCATGTGACCCACTGTCTGATGAGAGGTGAGGGACACAGGGTACAGAATGTGACATACATCTTTGGATACAATCAACACGGGAATTTGCTTTGCTTGTCTTTGTTTATTGGTTACAAGGGATGAGGCGGAAAGTGTAGGGAAGGAGACAAGGCAGGTATTTGTTAATCAAAAAAACTAATAAAAAAATGAAGGGGTTGGATTGCATGACCTACCCAGCTCTGACTCGATGACCCTTTGGAGAAAGCAGACATAACCACATTCACTGGGATTAGATCTGTGTGTTATATGCCAACCAGGGAAGATTACCAAGAGAAAAGAGATCAGAAAAGAGGGGGAACTGAGCATGGTCAAGATGGTTGTTATTTGGATTTTATGTTTTTCTTTGGGACTTCACTCCTCATTTGATTTATTTTATGTCTTGTGTTTGTGCGGATCATTATTACCTTTATAGTCAATTCTTTTTGAGGGATACCCACAACAGCTTCCCCTTCTGGAGCCCCCATTTGGGTGTGTGTCTCTAAACCTTAAGCTTGTGGCTGACGTTTATAAAGTGATTTAGAGATGACTATTTCTGGGACAAATCGGGAGAGCTGAATGATGAAGTGTTCTCATCACCTTGCCCAGCTACAAAATTCAATGATAATAACTTCATGGAAGGAGTGAGAATGTTAGTCCTTTGAAGAAGCAGAGGGAGGACAAGGAGGGAATTTAGAGAATTGCTGAGGGGAGAGAGGGCAGAGTGGGAGGCGTGATGAAGGCACCACATCCAAGGTGAGACTATTATCAAACCCGTGGGCAAAGAGAGAGTACCCTTCCTCAGCAGGCATTCCTTTGTGGGTGGCCAAGGGAGGCAGACTCCTCCACAGGGCGGATGCTGGGCACTTACAGAGCCTCTCTGATGCCCCAGGCTTACGTCATCACTAGACCCACATATGATCTGGCCTCTGCTTTCTAGAAAACTGCAGCCCAAGGAAAGGAATTCAGAGTACTCTGAGAAAATGCAAGAGAACCTGGGCCTCTGACAGCACCTGCCATCTCTGCAGCTCTGGAGACCGTGCAAGGACTTCTCCTCCCCAAGAAGGCTAGAAGTATCAGTGCCTGAGCCTTCCTTTTACAGAGGAGGCAACTGAGGCTATGAGAAGATGAGCATAAACCATGGCTTTTACAGACAAGGGCTAGACATCATCAATATTCTAAAGCATTGCAGACCAGGATTTTTCAGGGGCCATCCAAAACACTCCTGACAAAGTAAAATGCCCAGTTTATAATTTCCCAACTCATAGAATCCCGAATCTTCTTTGGGAAGGGACTTAGAGATCAGCCCTCTCATGTTACAGATGAGGAAACTGAAGTACCGAGAGGTAAAATGTGACTTGTCCAAGATCACATAGTAGCTAGTTAAGAGGTAGAATTTGAACCCAGGTCCTTGGATTTCATATCCACGGCTTTCCTTCAGACTACTCTCTCAAGAGGAAAGTGTCATTTGCTGGCTGGTTAGGAGTCTGTTTGTCCAACCCAACATTTTTAGTAGTTTGAATGTTCAAGATGCATAATAAACTCATTTCCATGCAATCTCACAAGTGGAGGTCTGGTCCTTCCTCCAACTTTGTGCCTGGTACCGGGTACCCAAAGATGATGATGAGACAGTCCCCACCCTCAGGAGCTGATATTTGGCTGGGCCAATATACCAGATATACAGGTAGATTTCTATCCCAATGAAATCACAGGTCCTGTAACTGTCCCTACAGACCAACAGCTGTACTGACCAAAGCTCTTTCCCTGTAAGGATGAAAGGACCCTAGGACCCTAGGATCCTAGGTTTAAAGCTGAAAGTTTCCCTAGAGGCCATGAAACCCAACTGCTCAGACAGGTACAAAAGCCCACTGAGCCACAACTGAGTATGCCCACAGAAGGCTCAAACAGAATAAAATCTTTCTCTCTTCCTGGGTGGTGACTGAAGCAAGAAGCACTGTAAGCCCCTGGTGGGGGGGGGCATGACCAAAGCTGTGAACATGGGTCTTTCCCCTGCTAGCTGCTTTGTCTCCCCACCCAGCCTCCATGTATGTGTTCGTGAAAACAGGACTTTTGTTTCTGTTGTGTTTCGTTCTTTCCTGATCTCAGGTGAATGAGTCCTGGAGACAGAATAGATCAGGTTATGACCTTGCGAGCTTTGAAAGACCAGAAGAGCAACAGAAGGTCTCCTCCACAACTGGAGCTGGATCCCGAGGAGCAGCCTACTTGACCCCACCTAGCAGTGACTCAAATTGGCAGCAGAGACACCAAGTCTGAAAGCAGGGCAATGATTGGTCGCCAGCTAAGCCACACCTAGAGGTGAATGCAATACTAGGAATGTTTTGTCACCATCACTTTCATATTGAGTCCCCTTTCCCCAGGGACTAGGGAGTTAAAGCCAGCTGGTTAGTCAACTAGCATTTATTAAACACCTACTATGTGCCAGGTACTGTGCTAAGGACTGGAGATGCAAAGAAAGGCAAAAGAGAGTCCCTGCCCTCAAGGATTTTACAGTCTCCAGAGGACAGTGTGCTCCCAGATTGGGGGTGGGGTGGGGATGGGGGAAGGCTTTTGTACTTTGATTCTTGCCATACCTTTTCAGAGATATAGATGTTATGATCATAGTCCATAGTTAATAAACATTTATTAAATGCCTACTATGTGTCAGACACTGTGTTGGTTATGGATGTGTTAGCACAGTGTTGGTCATGGATGAGATTGGGGAGATACTAACTGGCAATTCATATTAAGAAGAATGCACCAGATGGGGGCTCATGAGCAATAGAACTAGAAAAACCACCCCCACCTTGGGATTGTCCTGGATACTTTGGGGATCCAACCTGAACCTGCTTGTCTATGCAGGGGTTAGGTTGGGGGAGTGGGGCCAAAGCCTGCACTACATTAAAAACACCACAAAAGGTCTGTGTGCCATGGGACCCCTTTTCCTGTGGATGAGAGGGAGAAAAGGTGGATCAGGTAGCGGTTAACCCCTCGGGGGTCAGGATGGCCACCATCCTGAGCCAGCCACCACCTGCTGTCCATGGTCTGCTCAGGAAGCTCACCAGGATGGGATTAACTTCCCCCAAGGAATGGAGCTCTACCGGCCTTATCCTGAGGTATCCTCCAGCTGGTGCCCCATCTCCTGACCCTGACCCTGCTCTGGGATTTGACCCAGATGATGCAGTTGAATGAGGACACAGTCAACCTTCCTAATAAGACTTTGCCCCTCCCCCTCCAGCTCAAAGGAAAGATTCTCCCACGGGCCTTTGTAGGCAATTACTCCCAGTCACCAAGCTAGGACTCATTGGGACCAGTCCATTCAACCTGGAAATGGCTCTGACCAAACCAACCTCAGGTCCTGGTCAGAAGGGAGGTGGGATCCCTGACTCAGTGACTCAGAAATTCCTTCCTGGTCACAAAGAAGACATTTGCACAAACCCAGCCCAATCGTTGTCCCCCATGCACCAACCTTCAGGTGCCGGCCATTCTGAAGGTAGTGATGAAGACAGGGCCATCCACACCTCTGGTGTGCAGTGGCTAGGCCAAAGGAGCCCCCAGGGCTGGAGCTGATTTTCATATTGGCCCTGAGGTTTCAATGGCATAAAGAACTCCTTCTACCAACACAGGCTGGTACCACTTAGTCTGAGAGAGCTTGTTCTTAGAGCACTGAGAAAAGGTGAATGACTTGGCCAGGGTCACACAGCCAGCATGAGGCAGAAGTGGGACTTGAATCTGGTTCTTCCTGATGCCTCCTGAACCAGGTCTCTATCTACAACTGGGGCAGTATTTGCTAATCAGTAAAAATGAGAACATCTTTCTCCTCAAAAGCCAGAGCTTTCATTTTCCTGCCAGTGCCCCCTCCTCTTAGGGGCACAGGGGCTGGCAGCTGTGCCAGCTGGGGAAAGAGCCCCTCTCCCACTCTTTTTCAGGGTACTTCCAATGCCTGGCCCTGGCAAGGTCCAGTGAGAGGCTGGCAGAGGAAATGCCAGCCATACCTCGCTGTTCTGCCCTCCTTAGCCAGCTGGCACCCAGCTTGTAGGCAGGGAATGCACCAGCACCAGCTGGAGGGCCCAGAAGGGAGATGCCCTCCCTAGGCTGGGCCACACCAGGCCACACCAGCAATGCCCAGGAGCTGAGTCACATCCTCAGAAAAGGGGACCACCCCAGGGATCTGGGCTATGGAAAACTCCAATACTACTGACTAAGGCAGGGATTGAGAGGGCCATGCCTCTTGTTCAAGGTTAAAAATGTCACACACAATGCCTGCCCCACCTCCCCAGCCAGGCAACCTCCTCTAAAAATACCTAGCCTTTGCCCAGCACCCAAGAGCAGGGGCAGCTGCCAGGGCTGGGCAGGGCTGAGGACACCAGGAAGCCCCCAAGTCAATGCCAGCTAGTGCTGCTCAGCTGCTCCTTTCTCTTGTCTCTAGCCAGCTTGCTCTCCCCTCTGCCCCTCACCTGCCAGCCGTCTCTCTCTTGAGTTTTTCCA